>NC_090446.1:1528756412-1529108912 GCF_031143425.1 Pleurodeles waltl | reverse complement strand
CCCAGAATTCAAAGAAAACACCTGGACTAAAACAGTACATCACGCGTGGACCTGGGAAACTTGGCATGGCTGCAGTTTGCTGTATTTTGTAGTCTGACGCTTGGTTTTACATGGAGCCTGCGGGCCTCTAGCAGCTAACTCTTCCTAGGTGTGTTTCTAACCGCTATCCTCTCTTCCAGGACATCCAGCAGTTGCTCCAGCTGCAGCAGTTGGTGCTGGTTCCCGGGCACCATCTCCAGTCCCCGGCTCAGTTCCTGCTGCCGCAGGCCCAGCAAGGACAGCAAGGTAAGGGTACTGGTCTATCACCCCTCATCACCCCCTCCCCCACACACAGCCCCCCTTCTACCCTCACCCTCCGAGCAGACTGGGGAAGGTGTGACTGTTTAACCTGGAACCTTTGGTATCAGAGTAGAATCTATTGTCTTTTTCTTAAATGTGTATTTAAGTCCTGGTGGAAGGGGCATAGCTGTAAACTGTGCAGCAGGTGCAGTGGCACCAGGGCAGTCACTATCTTTTACTACCCAGCTAGTTGCAGGGGGCACATTTTTCTTGCTTGCATTAGGGGTCATGGCTTCTTTGCTTCGCCACTCTCCTGGTTGAGGTTGGTGCTTTCAATTCCCTAGAAAGCAACATTCAATTCTAAATAGCTTTGATACATTCTGAATTGACGATTCCATTTTTTTAAAAATTTTGCTTTATAAACCTTTTATAGAAAATTTCAGGATGCGTACTTTTCCTGAAATTACACCCAGACAATTTAATTTTGCCGGAAAACGTTCTACAAGCCTTTGTGCTGTGAAGCAGCCAGAGGCTCATATGTGCGTCCTAGCGTGTACAGGCTCTTTTCCACGCTCAAAACGTAATATCTTGGGCGAAAATCAGCATATGCGCCCTGATAGAAAACATTGTGTTTGTAAACGGCTGGGGAGAGTCATTCACTGACGTTGCAGAAGGCCTCGTGGCCTATCAGAGCCAGAGGACTGCAGACAATCCCCCCTTTCCTTATTGGCTGTTCAGCTACCGCCTTCCCCCATTGGTGCAGCCCAACACCTGTCCAGGTAGTCCTAGTTTTATTGCCCTTAGCTGCGCCCTCAGGGCAGCACTTTCTCCCATTTAAAATTATTACATTTTAACCGTTCCTAAAAGCACTGGGGGAACTTATAACTTGCCCCAAAATATTCTAGGACTGAAGTTAGATTAGTTAATAAGCTTCCTGCAGTATTTGGGGCAAAGTTTCTCTTCCCCCAATTATTCTAGGACTGGAGTTAGAATAGTAAATCTGACCTTCCAGTGTCTGCCACAGCCACTGCTGCCCGGAGGTCGCAGTTCAGGGCAAAAAACATGAACGAACCATCTCCTACCTTGTTCTATGCCTGTATTCATGAAATGTAGTTCAGGTGCCACTTGGCTGCCATCAAGAACTCACACCAACTCACAGAAGAAACAGAAATGCCCATTGTCTGTCAAGACACCCAAATTTGTACCTGCTGATTTCACGGCATGTGCTGAGTCTTAAAAGTAATAGGAAATAAATAGTGTGTATCACACAACTTCCGCTTCTGATGTGATTGAGACTACAGTGCATGTGTGGCCAGGAAGGTAGAGAGAGCCTTCCAAAAGCCAGGGTCCTGGTACTGCGCATGTCACTACAGAGAAGGGTGCTAAAAGCACTGTTCTTGGGGCCCGAATCACGAAGTTAAACTTTGCACCGAGGTAAAAGATCTCTGCCCTGAGCACGGGCATGAAGATAGTACTCGTAAATGCCCTTTGTGAATTCCCAAAGTTGTAAACATAGACTTTTCGTCTAACTTTAGACCAAAAGTTTAAGTTTACCTTTGTGAATCAGGCCCTGTGTGCGCAGCCCTCGCAACAAAAAACAGGCTTGTATTCATAGCTCTTTCTGGGCAGATCCAGGCCCGGGTCGCTATTGTGCCACTCTAGCTGGAGACTTGGGAATTAGTTTCAGATTAGTTACCATGACCCAGTCAGCAAGGCCCTTATGGCCCCATTCTAGTCATGACGCCCTGCACAGTGGGTTTATTTGAACATTCTTGGCAGGCCTTTGGTTTTCCAGTCCAACTTGGGCAGAACTTTCACATCTAATAGGAACTGCAGCCTGATGTGAGTTATCCTTTGAGGGGCTAAGCAAGTCCCGCGTCACTCCATCATACTGTTACCTTCCTTGGTGACGGATAGTATGAACTCACAGTATGTGTGGAATAATGTATTTTCGGACAGGGGCCTCAGTGTTTGAGGCATCTAACAGCAGTAGTGCCACTGAAGGTTCTGATTCCATGGAGGGCGCACTTATTGTCCTCAAGCGGTCACTTGTGGCGGGTGTCTGGCTGCATGCGTGGCGCACAGTGTTGGACAGAATCCCTTCTAGGGTAAAGACCAACGTGACGACATAACACACACTTGACTTCTTTGCTGTTTCCTCCCTTCTCAGGCTTGCTCTCGACACCAAATCTATTCCAGCTACCTCAGCAGAGCCAGGGGGGACTTCTCCAAGCACAGCCCAGGGCAGGTCTCCCTGCACAGGTCAGTATTCTTGGGGAGATGAGACGCACCACACCCTGTTAGACCCACTTTTTATTATTGAGGTGTGTTTTTTTGCCTTTAGGTTGATGAGGTTCTATGACTTTCTTGGTGTTTTTGGGGGGATTCCGAGGTTTCGCAGTCCAGCGGCTTCAGATTCTTTGTGGTCGCATTGTGCTTTCTGTGATCTTTTTTACGTGACTCTGTTTTCAGGGTGCAGTCATTTTAGAAGGGCTGACTTTCAAAAATCTGTTGTGTTCTGGCTTTTGGATTTTCAGGTTGTTCTACTTGTGGAATTTAGCTGTCCTGTTCAGGGTTGTGTTTTTTTTTATGAATACCCTTTTTAGATTGCGTATTTTGTGGGTACTGTATTTTTACGGGTAATGTGTTTTAGGGTACTTCTGTAGACTTTTGTGCTTTGGAGTGTTTTTTCTTAGGAGCTACAACTTTTTAAAGTTCACACATTTTAGAATCACTAGATTTAATGTTTTTCTTTTTTTTTGTAGATTTCTATGGTTTAATGCAGCTGAAGTTCAGCAGATCAAACTTTATTGAGTGTTTTTTTAGAAGTACTTTGGGGCATATTTACAAGCCCCTAGCACTACTTTGCACCGCCCTAGCGTAATGTTTTTTTAGGCTAAGGCGGCGTTAAGGAGGCCTTTCTCCCACGCCGTATTTACAAAGCGGTGCAATGCGTGCATTGTGTCACTTTGTAAACTCTTGCACCAAATTATGCCTGAGCCAGGCATAATGCATGCAGGACGGGCGTTCTGACACAGGGAAGGCCGAAAAAGTGGCGCAGTGAAATTTACAAGATTTCACTGCATCATTTTTTTCATCATTTTTAACGCCTGCTCAGAGCAGGCGTTAAAAATTACGCACCCATTTTAAGCAATTGGGCTCCCTGTGCTTTGCTGCACTAGCACCAAATTTTAGCGTCAAATATTTTGACTCTGTTGCCCTAACGACTGTCATGGTGCGCTGCATTATACATTCGGCACAACCATGGTGTCATTAGGTGGGGCAGGGGAGACGTAAAAAAAAGCGTGCATCGGGACCAATGTGCCACTTTCTTGTAAATATGCCCTTGTGTTTTTGAGTTATGTGCTTTATAGACTCTACCTTTTATGGGCTTAAATCTCCTGACTTTCAATGGTTGCTGTGTTTTTGTGGTTTTAAGTTTTTAAGTTGCAGTGTTTCTATGTGGTTTTCCTTAGAGGACCTGTCTTATATAGGCTCGTTTTTCAGTTCTTGTCTTCTGGGAATGTTGTATTTTTGCTGTTTTTTTGGGAAGCTTAGGTTTTGCAGTTCTGTAGTTTCATGTTGCTTTCTGATCCCTATAAGTTCTGACTGTGTTTGGGTTTTTACTTCTTAAGGATGTCTTATGTTTTTTGTGGCCCATTTTTTTAGAGGTCTGGGCAGTGGCTACTCAGTTTAGCCTTTGTTTTTTACAAATCGTTTTTTGGACAGTGTGTTTTCTGCTATGATTTGTGGGGGGGGGTTGCTTTTATTAGGGCATTGTGTGCTGTTTTTTTCTTGAGCTGTACTTTCTACTAGCCTTATATTTTGGGCGATGTATTACTGAGTTCCTCAATATTGCGCACTAAGGTGCAGGGCCTGGGGAATCTTTTATTTTCTGAATGTTTAATGAATCGCAGATAGATTTATAAGGTCTTGTGTTTGATTTCAGCATCCATTTATACTGAATATCCATGGTTTACTTTCTGGATGTCTGTATTTGTTCGGAGTACTGTTTTTCTAATGAGATTAGATTCTCTATTTCTATGGTTTGAAGCTTTGGGTATCATACCTTAATGGGGATTTATTTTAACAATACTGTATTTTGGGGTTTTTCATGATCTGTGGTTTCTCACACTGGTGCCCCTGTTTTTCATTCACTCCTCCAGGCAGTGACTCGGCCTGGTCTCCCCGAGTCTCACCTCTCACACTCCCAAACTACCAAATGTTTAGAGACGGCATCCCACCCGGAGGAGCCAAGCGACCTCGAGGAACTGGAGCAGTTCGCCAGGACCTTCAAACAGCGAAGAATCAAGCTAGGCTTTACTCAGGTGAAGGAACTGTCCAGCACTAAAGATTTATTTACTTCCTCTTATCACCACCTACCATAGCCAGATTCACCCATGTAGGCGAGCCTAGTCCTGAACCCACACACCAAGCCCTTGCTTGGCAACCACTGATGTTTTCTTGAATAAGTCTTCAGTTGGCAACACACTGGGGTTAAATGCATTCTGTTTCCCCCCTAGGGTGACGTTGGACTAGCCATGGGGAAGCTGTATGGGAATGACTTCAGCCAGACCACCATATCGCGCTTCGAGGCGCTGAACCTCAGCTTCAAGAACATGTGCAAGCTGAAGCCGCTGCTGGAGAAATGGCTGAATGATGCAGGTGAGCTCTTCTGGTGTCCGCACCCCAACCTGGAAGACTTTTCGTGACTGGCTCTGGGATCTCTTTCCGGCAGCGAACCGTCTTCTGACATCCCCCATCGTATCCATAATAGATAGGCCCTGAAGCCTCTTTTTTCTTATTTCCTCTAAGCCCCTTGGGATAACTTTTTCCCAGTGACTTGGTCCTTGTCCTAACCCACAACCCTGACACAGTCCATTCTTTTCCTTCTCGTCATCTGCTCCCCCTTCTCATGTGATCCATCCAAATTTCCGACTGAGTTGCCCTGGCGCCTACCATTCTGATGGGCGTTTGCCAGTCGTCTCCAGCCCAGCTAACTCTCTCGACTAGCGCCTTCCAAACACACGCACATGGACACGGGCAATACTGCTGCAACCGCGGCATGCAAACCGAGGGTCCACACATATGGAGAGAAAATGTAGGCAGTAAATCTAATCTCCTCCCCTTGGAGCCCATCTTGAGCGTAGTTGATAGTCTGTGACAACCATCAAGAAATTGTCAAGTGAGCCGATAATCTACCAAGGGACCAGATCTCATCATGCAAAGAATAATTTATTTGCGATGAAGGCAGTTCTTACCCATGGTAAAGGTAATAACAGTTGCCTGGAGCTAGTCTCTTCTCCAGGATTCATTCATCTCCCATTGGAGACATTTCCTTTCCATGCATCATTACTTTATAATTGAAGATATCTCCTCTCTATGATTCACTGGTCTTCCTTTGTAGATGTCTCCTATCCATGATTCACACATCTCCCATTGGAGACATCTTCTATCCTTATTTTTTTTTTCCCACTAGAGAAATCTCCTGTCTGTGATTCATTCATCTTCCACTGGACACATGTCCTCCCCATGATTCACTGATCCCCCTTTGGAGACATCTCCTATCCATGAATCACCGATCTCCCATTGGAGAAACCTTCATTCAACCACTCACTCTTCTGCCGTTGGCGATAGCTCCTGTTCATGAGTCATTGACCTCCTGTTGGAGACATCTCCTTTTGTAAATATGTCTTGTCCATGATTTTTTTATCCCAAATTGAGACATGACCTGTCACAATTCAATGATGTCCCATTTAGTTTATGTGTCCATGATTAATTCGCTGCCCGTTGACGACATTTCTTATCCATGACTCATTAATTTCCCATTGGCGGTATCTCTTTTCCATGATTTTTGCTGTCCATGATTCTTTGACCCCCCACTGGGGAAATATTCTGTCTGTGATGTATTGATCTCCCATTGGAGATATCACCATCTCCTTCATGTAAGTAGATTTCAGATTGGGGATTGATTAGTGTCTGGTGCAGACCTCTGTAGTAAGTCTCCTCGGCTGGCACATAATGTTACGGACGAGCTCTCATCCAAGTCATCAGGCTCCTGCCAGCCAACCAAGCACAATCCCCCAGAACACACATCATCGTAGAATCAGGGGGACCTCTTTCTCGTCATAGTTAAGAAACAGGCTGTGTGATTTGCAAGTAAGACGTGCTTCATTTAGCTGTTTTAACAATGGTTCTGTTTTTGTTTCTTTCTTTACTTTCTCTATCCCAAATGTTTTATTCATAATTAATCTTCATTCATTTCACCTCTGTGGCTTCTACCTCTTTCCACCATTCCTCTCCTCTTTCGCTCTCATTCTGTTTCTTTCTTGAATTTTTCTCTGCCCCTCCTACCTCACTCGCCCTCTTTTCCCATTGCTGTTGCCACATCCTCACCGGCTGCCCGACCACTTTCTGGCCACCTGCCGCCTTCCCCATGTGTCTCTCAATATCTCCTGCTACTGTGCAACTCCCACCCTCTTTCGCACACCTTTTCTGTTTCCACCTTCACTGACCATCTCCGGCCAATGTTTATCTTCTGCCTCCTGCACCTCTTCTGGTTTCATTTCACTCGTTCACGTCACCTCGGATGCTCTGGTCATCCTTCCTCTGGTGATCGGTGGCATCTCAGAGACCATGTCTGTGGACACCACGCTGCCAAGCCCTAACCAAATGAACAGCCCAAGCATGGGGTTTGACGGCCTCCCCGGACGCCGGCGCAAGAAGCGGACAAGCATCGAGACCAACGTGCGATACGCCTTAGAGAAGAGTTTTATTGCAGTGAGTTCTTTCTTCATCTAACTCATGGGCTCTCTTAGCCTTGCCTGCTAGAGCTCTCTGACATGCAAGCTCTGCTGCGTAATGTCTGCTTACCTTCTCACACATCCCATCTGCCCGTATCCTTCAAGTAGAGGCTCTCTTGTGATATCCTTAGAGCTTAGCTGTTATTAGGCATTGGGAGTAGAGGCCCTTCTCTGATAACCTTAGAGCCCAGCTGCCCACATCCTTTCTGTGTAGAGGCCTTCCTCTGATATCTTTGAAGACCAGTTGTCCCCAGGCATGTGAAGGGAACACCTAGGGGCATAGTTACAAGCAATTGGCACAGGGCTGCGTCACAAGTCTTTTTGCTGTGCTGCCTCCATCAATTTAAAGGGCAGAAATGCGCTGTAATTACAAGATCCAGTGCATTCCTGCCCTTTCAGCCAGCTCACAATTTGCTGCCTAGCACCACGCAGACACCCTTGCACCGTGGTACAAGGGTGTCTGCGTTGTTGGCAGCATTGTTGTTGTGCAGGAAGGGACACCTTCCTGCACAAAAATAATCCATGGAGGCTTTTTCCTCTTTAGAAAGAGGATAAACCGATGAGAAATAAACATATTTCTCCTTGTTTAGCCTCCCCGGGGGAGGCGTACAGTTTTGAAGAATTCCGAGGTTTACAGATCCTTGTAAACCTGGGAATGCATCAAAACCTAAGGATGTTGCATGGAAAAACCAACCGCAACGCCCATGGAACGCACCCTAATACAGTGTAAGGCAACTGAGACTTGCACTGCATGGCCTCACACGATATCTATGAGGCCATGCCACGCAAAGTGGCTTTGCGTAGCCTCATAAATATGAGCCTGCACTCTGCTCTGCAGGAGCGTCATAAAAAGTGATGCACCCGTGGCGTAAGTGGCTTGTAACTAAGCCCCCTAATATCCTCGGAAACCAGATACCCCTAGCCCTGTGACGAGGAGGCCTCTGGTGATATCTTACAACCCAACCGCAGCTGGCCCTGTGGAGTGGAGGTCCTCCTGTGCCCCCAAGACCTGTAACGAGGAGACCTCCTGTGATATCTTAGAGCCCACCTGCAGCTGTTCCTGTGAAGTGGAGGGCCTCCTGTGCCTCCTGCGATATCTTACAACCCAGCTACAGCTGGCCCTGTGACGTGGAGGTCCTCCTGTGCCCCCTGTGATATCTTACAACCCAGCTACAGCTGGCCCTGTGAAGTGGAAGTCCTCCTGTGCCCCCTGTGATACCTTAGAACCCAGCTGCAGCTGGTCCTGTGGAGTGGAGGTCCTCCTGTGCCCCCTGTGATATCTTAGAACCCAGCTGCAGCTGGTCCTGTGAAGTGGAGGTCCTCCTGTGCCCCCTGTGATATCTTAGAACCCAGCTGCAGCTGGTACTGTGAAGTGGAGGCCCTCCTGTGCACCCTAATCCTGTAAGTACAAAGCTCCTCCCTGCCACAGTGTCCTCACAGCTCCTCTCGATCCAGTAGAGTCGAGGACTCCTACGCTTGGTGAGAGCTGCAGCCCTCTGACCCTAGGTTTCTTGTGCAATGGGGGCTACCTTTCTTGGTAAGCCTTGCTCTGGGACTCTACTCAGCAGGATGTGCTGGTTGTGCTCAATACATGGCGCATTTCTGAATGCGCTTCAACCTCTCTGTACTTCTCTTGTAAACAAAGTTGGCTCAGTTGAGGCAAGTGACCTGCCTCCTGCGGAGGGCCCTTCGTGCCTTGATGCAATGCAGCCTCCTGAATGTGCTGTGCACCCCTCAGTATACTGCCCTCCTTGCATGCCCTCTGCTGCACGTGTCCGATGAATCATGCCTCCTTTGATGCACTACACCTTCCTCAGGGTGCTATGCTTGGTGTTTTGTGCCCCTCTTGAAATAGTGCGCCTTTGTGCTTAGTGTGCCAACCCTGCACAGTACATCATGAATTACTTGCAGCACCTTCAATGCTTTCTGCTTCCTTCATTCACACAATGCGCCCTCTTTCTGCACTGAGGCTCCGCGAGGACCCTCCTGCCCCTCAATGTTGCGAGCTTCCCTTGCATGATGCCCTCTTTCATACAATGATACCACTTCTATGCGCTAGGACCCTCCTGCCCCTCAATGTCCCGAGCTTCCCTTGCATGATGCCCCCTTTCATACAATGATACATCTTCTATGTGCTAGGACCCTCCTGCCCCTCAATGTCCCGAGCTTCCCTTGCATGATGCCCTCTTTCATACAATGATACCACTTCTATGCGCTAGGACCCTCCTGCCCCTTAATGTCCCGAGCTTCCCTTGCATGATGCCCCCTTTCATACAATGATACATCTTCTATGCGCTAGGACCCTCCTGCCCCTCAATGTCCCGAGCTTCCCTTGCATGATGCCCTCTTTCATACAATGATACCACTTCTATGCACTAGGACCCTCCTGCCCCTCCATGTCCTGAGCTTCCCTTGCATGATGCCCTCTTTCACACAATGATACCACTTCTATGCGCTAGGACCATTCTGCCCCTCTATGTTCTGTGCTTCCCTTGCATGATGCCCTCTTTCACACAGTGATGCCACTTCTAGACGCTAGGATCCTCCTGCCCCTCTATGTTCTGTGCTTCCCTTGCATGATGCCCTGTTTCCCACAATGATCCTGTCTCTAGGCGCTAGGATCTTCCTGCCCCTCTATGTTCTGCGCTTAACTTGCATGATGCCCTGTTTCCCACAATGATCCCATCTCTAGGCGCTAGGATCTTCCTGTCCCTCTATGTTCTGCGTTTCCCTTGCATGATGCCCTGTTTCCCAAAACGATCCTGTCTCTAGGCGCCAGGATCCTCTTGCCCCTCTATGTTCTTCGCTTTCCTTGCATGTACAGGATCTGTAATGTGCCTGGTGTCTCTCTTCTCCCACAGAACCAAAAGCCTACCTCAGAGGAGATCTTGCTGATTGCAGAGCAGCTCAACATGGAGAAGGAAGTGATAAGGGTCTGGTTCTGCAACCGCAGGCAGAAGGAGAAACGGATTAACCCCTGCAGCACCACGCCCTTGATGTCCAGCCAGACCAAGCCCAACCTCTACAGCCCCCACCTGGTATGCACCCGCCTCGCCTCTATGCCTGCTCAACCCATACTGCATAACCCTCTGTTCCACTGACCCTCCTATTCTCATCTTCCGCTCTACCCAGCCCCACTCTAGCCTCATCCCTGAGCAGACCCCACGAACGGTACTGAAGACGCCCCTCTTTCTGCCACAAAACGTCTGCTTGCCACTTGTGGTCCTCACAACAGAAAACGAGTCCAGTGCTTGTTACAAAGATGCAATCCCCATATCCCCCAATGGATCTTCTTTTACAGCAATCCCATCTTTGTGGCTCTCAGATCTGGGGACAGAGTTGCCCCTTAATGACTCCCATATTTACAAACATCCCAGCACTCCCATGCACCTTAACCTCCCTCGAACTACAATTGAACCTTTAGGACGCATATTTATGGGGATTTGGCGTATGGCTGTGCAGCAAGTCGCCAAAGTGAAAGGGCAGGAATACAGCGTATTTGTGCAGTACGGTGCATTCCTGTCCTTTCCACCTGCACTGGAGACATTTCGGCAGCCTACCTCCAATGCAGGCACCCTTGCACCATGGTCCAAGGGAGGCTGTGATGTTGGCAGGATTGTTTTAGTACAGGAAGGGACACCGTCCTGCACAAAAGCAATTCTGAGAGGCGCTTTCCTCTTTCTATGTGTGCTGCAGAATGTAGTACAAGTGTAAAGAGGAAAAACAAGGAGAAATAAAAATATTTTCTTTGTAACGCCTCACCTTGGGAGGCGTGAGGTTTGGTTGCTTCCCTAGCTATATGTGATTTTGTAAATCTGGGGCCGCTTCAAAACCCATGGGTGTTGCATGGGAAAACCCACCGCAACCCCCATGGAACGCCTCCCTGGTGCAGATTAAGACATTGCAGCAACTTGTGCTGCTTTGCTTTACTCCATAGCTATGGAGCCATGAAAAAGTGACGCAAAGTGGCTTTGCATGGCCTCATAGATATGATTGTGTAGTCAGCGCCACCCGAGCATCATAAAAAGTAAGGCTGCGGTGCCCCAAGGGGCTGATAAATATGCCTCCTAGTGCCTAACCCAGCCCATGATCTCCATGTAAACATAGACATCACTTCGGGGATCCGCGTGCCTGGCTAATGGAGGTCTGCTCAGCTTCCTGTGCTAGGCTTTGCACTCAGTAAAGAACAGCTTGTTGTAGATGAGGGAGAGTTACTCCTGTTTTTATTCCCCAAAGCAGCGGGTTCTAGAAGTATACGCGCCCGGCCCGTCGTGGTTTTTAATAAAGTGGAGCTCCACGCCCTCTCTCTGGATTGTGCGCCCTACAAAAGGTTCTGCCCCAGCGTTCACTACTCTTTATGTTCTCACAATACAACTTTGTTGTTAATATACCCTGTCACACCTTTTTTTCAATTTCTTTCCTTAGTGGGGAGGGGACAGCCCCCCAGGACCACCCCTATACTATTCCCTCTTCCCAATGGCGGTGAGTTCCTGTCCTTCATTCATTTCCATTTCCATCCATCCTGCACCCCACAGTTTTCAATCAGAAGATGCCTTGCTGGGCTGGGGGGCGGGTTAGAGGGGCTGACATCCCCTGTCGTGGCCGGGTGGCCGTCTTCACAATGCAGGCAGGTGCAGTCACTTCCCTTCACGGTTACTCTTGGGCAGCCCCTGCATTGGCCTTTCCCATCACATACCAATAGGGCCGGGTCATGGGTGATGCCAAATTACTAGGTTCTGGAGTGGGTTTAATATTGTAAGTTTAGGAAGCGGTCTGTAGACAATGGCATAGTCATGGACTAGGGCAGTCGTGGTAGTAGCGGTGTACCGCCAGCATGTACCCATGTCAACGCAATAGTCTGCTTGTGAGGTGGGTGAGATCATGTGTGGACTGTGGCACTAACAAGGGCATTCTGGCATTTCCTGCTCTGGCGGAGGTGCTGGCAGTCTAGAAGAGGGGAGATTGAGGCTACACATAAAACATTCTACTGCGTATCAAATGTTTCTTAGTTTCTGAAGTGCAGGGTTTGAACCCTGCTGTTCTAATAGGATATCGTATTTGCATCAGTGTCCAGTTCAGTAAACACATTCTTACAGTGAATGACAACATCTGTAATTTAGAGTGTCTGGATATATCAGTAGAATTGACTGATGTGTAAACATTTTATTATTATCAAGACCTTTGTTAGAGGCTATACATTCATGTTGGGAATGATGTGTGTTATTGAGGTGCATACGTCCTGCGGTATATACGTTGCCATATGCATCTGACTCTGGGGATGGTGACACCAGTACTCTGCTTAGGGGAGGTTGTTACCCTGTCAGATACTTCAGGCAGCTCTTCTTGTTTTAAGAAGTAGCATGTCTTGACATTGCACTTCTGAATGTAAGTTCTAGAACTTACAAAGAGTGGTCAAATCCCAATGTGAATGTGCTCGTCAACTTCCTGGCAGGGCCTATACGTGTGCCCATGATAGGCAGCCTGTCTTGGCACCGCCTCCAGAGAAAGATTGGACCTTATGCTGCACCTGTGCTGTGGGCATAGAGGATATCTGGCTGCTCAGTATTGGCTGTCATTGTGAAACTGAACGACTGACAAGCCACTGAATCCCTTTTAGGGACATCCCTCACTGTATGCACATTTCCACTACAGAAGAGGTCAGACGTGTTTCAGTGATACATGCTAAAGAATAGGGACTTCAGCAGGGGCTCAGATGGCATTCTTCCCCTAACACACTCTTGCATTGGTTATATTTCTGGGGCACCTGAGGGAAGGAATGAGAAGCAGCTTCTTTTGTGTAGACAATGTGCAAAACTGGACAGAGGAGGCAGAATAAACAGTGGAGTGTGTGACATCAGGAGGGAACCATGAGCAGCAGGGGCACAGATTTGCCAGTGCATGAGGCAGTTGAGGCAGCCATGGCACAGAGTAATGATGGAACAGAGCAGGTGGGCACAGAGCAGAGGGGCACAGAGCAGAGGGGCACAGAGCAGCAGGGGCACAGATTTGCCAGTGCATGAGGCAGTTGAGGCAGCCATGGCACAGAGTAATGATGGAACAGAGCAGGTGGGCACAGAGCAGAGGGGCACAGAGCAGAGGGGCACAGAGCAGCAGGGGCACAGATTTGCCAGTGCATGAGGCAGTTGAGGCAGCCATGGCACAGAGTAATGATGGAACAGAGCAGGTGGGCACAGAGCAGAGGGGCACAGAGCAGAGGGGCACAGAGCAGCAGGGGCACAGATTTGCCAGTGCATGAGGCAGTTGAGGCAGCCATGGCACAGAGTAATGATGGAACAGAGCAGGTGGGCACAGAGCAGAGGGGCACAGAGCAGCAGGGGCACAGGGCAGTGATGGAACAGAGCACCAGGGGCAAATATCAAAGGGGCACAGATTACCGGGGGCACAGCGCAGCTGCAGCACGGAGCAACCAGGGCACTGAGCAGCTGGGACACAGGGCAGTGGGGCCACAAAGTGGGGGGCGCAGAGCACTGGAGGTACAGGGCAGCCAAGGCACAGAGCAAAGGGCCACAAAGCAGCAGGGACACAGATCAGCTGGGGCACAGAGCATCTCAGGAAAAGAGCAGCATGCCACAAAGAAGCCGGGGTACAGTACAGTGCCCTGGTAGGTTTTAATTGAATTCACACACCCTGAATCACAGGTATTAGTCAAGTTTTGATTTCTTGTCTTCTCCATGAGGTTTTTCTAAACATTGTTGTTTTATTTTAGTATTGACACTCTCAGCACCTCCTTTTTTTGAAAGAGGTCACTTACCTGATCTCTGAGCTATATTTATATTTTGAAAAACCAAGCCCATAGAGAACACACTGTTTGGTAGTTTCTTGTACCCGTCCCCTGGTGATTTGTGGTCTATGTCACATCTTTAGATATTGAGTCCTGAAATAGACTTTTGACTAGAGTTGGGTGCAGGTGGCACATCGAGAGGGTCTTTGTGGCACATCCACTTGTATTATGGCATCCACTTTATTCAAGGGTTCCACTACTCTGTGCAGAGCCATCTGCGTAACAGCAGGGCCGATGTTGTGCACAGTCATGTTTTGGGATGAAAGTAGGCTGTGGGACTCGTGCTTCCCGAATGTGTGTCTTGAAGTTATGCAAATCTGTCACTAAGTTTTACAATTCATAATGTTTACTTTTTACTGGTTGTTTTATTTTGCAGGTGACAAATCAAGTGACTGGTGTGTCCCTGGCAAACTCACAGGCTTCCAGCAGCCTCAGCACAACAGGTATGTGGTGAGATTAATTACTCCACCCCATCCTCCCTGGATTTTCGTCACTAGATCTTTCCAAAAACTGCCCTTGAGTTACTTCAAAATCAGAGGGTCCAAATGATAGTTTCACAGTGTTTGCACTACTCCCTGGCTGCATGCTGATGCATCTCTGGCGGTGTGCGGCTCCCTGCGTGCGCCGGGCTGCATTCCTGGCTGTATGTTAGTTGTATTTAAATATGCTCAATAACAGTTTGTATGTGTGGCTGCCTACCCCATTGTGTGCAGCATTTTGTGGCTGTCTTTTCTGTAGAGCTGACTGTTTGCAGCTGCTGTGCAATTGCTTATTTTTGTGCATTAGGCATCTTGCCCAACTATCCCCAATAACCAGCAGTCCTCAGTCACAAAACACTCCATCAAGCTGCCCAGAATTAAACTTGTGGTTGAAAGCAAATACATGGCACAGCCTGTAAGTTAGGACCCCAATCAGTGGGAAGACGGTTATTGTAGTGCTTTACAGTGGTGGTAGATTTTGTATGTTGTTGTAGTGCTTGTACACTGATGGTAGCTCTTGTGTGATTATTGTAGTGCTTGTACAGCGGTGGTAGTTCTTGTGTGGTTAATGTAGGGCTTGCACAGTGGAGGTAATTCTTGTATGGTTGTAGTGTGTGTACAGTGGTGGTAGATTTTGTATGGTTGTTGTAATGCTTTACAGTGGTGGTAGTTCTTGTACGGTTTTAGTGCTTGTACAGTGGTGGTAGTTCTTCTACGGTTGTTGTAGTGCTTGCACAGTGATAGTAGTTCTTGTATGGTTGTAGTATGTGTACAGTGGTGGTAGTTTTTGTATGGTTGTTGTAATGCTTTACAGTGGTCGTTGTTCTTGTATGGTTTTAGTGCTTGTACAGCGGTGGTGTTCTTGTACGGTTGTTGTAGTGTTTGTACAGTGGTAGTAGTTCTTGTATGGCTGTTGTAGTGCTTTACAGTGGTGGTAGTTCTTGTACAGCTGTAGTGCTTTACAGTGGTGGTAGTTCTTCTACAGCTGTAGTGCTTTACAGTGGTGGTAGTTCTTGTACGGTTTTAGTGCTTGTACAGTGGTAGTAGTTCTTGTATGGCTGTTGTAGTGCTTTACAGTGGTGGTAGTTCTTGTACAGCTGTAGTGCTTTACAGTGGTGGTAATTCCTGTACAGTTCTTGTAGTGCTTGTACGGTGGTGGTAATTCTTGTACAGTTGTTGTAGTTCTTTACAGTGGTGGTAGTACTTGTACGGTTGTGGTAGTGCTTGTACAGTGATGGTAGTTCTTGTATGATTGTTGTAGTGCTCGTACAGCGGTGGTTGTTCTTTTACAGGTGTTATAGTGCTCGTACAGTGGGGGTTGTTCTTGTAGAGTTGTTGTAGTGCTTGTACAGAAATGGTTGTCTTCGTATGGTTGTTGTAGTGCTTGTAAAGAGGTGGTAGTTCTTGTACAATTGTAGTGCTTTACACTGGTGGTAGTTCTTGTATGGTTGTTGTAGCGCTTGTACAATGATGGTAGTTCTTCTACGGGTGTTGTAGTGATTGTACAGTGGCGGTCAATCTTGTGCAATCGTAGTAGTGCTTGTACAGTGGTGGTAGTTCTTGTACGGTTGTGGTGATCCTTGTACAGTGGTGGTAGTTATTGTACGGTTGTTGTGATGCTTTAGAGTGGTGGTAGTTCTTGTATGATTGTCGCAGTGCTTGTACAGTGCTGGTCATTCTTGTGCAGTTGGGGTAGTGCTTGTACAGTGGTGGTAGTTTTTATATGGTTGTGGTAGTACAGAGATGATAGTCCTTGTATTTTTGTTGTAGTGCTTGTACACTTGTTGCACTGCTTGACAGTGATAGTAATTCTTGTGTGATTGTTGTAGTGCTTGTACAGTGGTGGTTGTTCTTGTACGTTTGTTGTAGTACTTGTATAGCGGTGGTAGTTTTCTTATGGTTGTTGTGGTTCTTTACAGTGGTGGTAGTTCTTGTATGGTTGTAGTGCTTGTACAGTAGTGGTAGTTTTTGTATGGTTGTTGTAGTGCTTGTACAGTGGTGTTTTTGTTGTATGGTTGCTGTAATGCTTGTACTGTGGTGGTAGTTCTTGTATGGTTGTTGTAGTGCTTTACAGTGGTTGTAGTTCTTGTATGGTTGTTGTAGTGATTGCACAGCAGTGGTAGTTCTTGCACAGTTGTAGTGCTTGTATACTGATGATAGTTTGTGTGTGATTGTTGTAGTGCTTGTACAGTGGTGGTTGTTCTTGTACGGTTGTTGTAATGCTTGTACAGTGATGATAGTTCTTATACAGTTCTTGTAGTGCTTGTACAATGTTGGTAGTTCTTGTACAATCGTTGTGGTGCTTGTACAGTGGTGGTAGTTCTTATACGGTTGTGGAAGAGTGCTTCTACGATTGTAGTAGTGCTTGTACAGTGGTGGTAGTTTTTGTATGGTTGTTGTGCTTGTACAGTGGTGGTAATTCTTGTACAGTAGCTGTAATGCTTGTACAGTGGTGGTAATTCTTGTATGGATGTTGTAGTGATTGTACAGTCGTGTTAGTTCTTGAACGGTTGTTGTAATGCTTGCACAGTGGTGGTTGTTGTATGGTTGTTGTAGTGATTGTACAGTGGTGGTAGTTCTTGTAAGGTTGTAGTGATTGTACAGTGGTGGTAGTTCTTGTACGGTTGTTGTAGTGCTTGAACAGTGGTGGTAGTTCTTGTACGGTTGTTGTAGTGCTTGTACAGTGGTTGTAGTTCTTGTACAGTTGTTGTAGTGCTTGAACAGTGGTGGTAGTTCTTGTACGGTTGTTGTAGTGCTTGAACAGTGGTGGTAGTTCTTGTACGGTTGTTGTAGTGCTTGAACAGTGGTGGTAGTTCTTGTATGGTTGTTGTAATGCTTGCACAGTGGTGGTTGTTGTATGGTTGTTGTAGTGATTGTACAGTGGTGGTAGTTCTTGTAAGGTTGTAGTGCTTGAACAGTGATGGTAGTTCTTGTACGGTTGTTGTAGTGCTTGAACAGTGGTGGTAGTTCTTGTACGGTTGTAGTGCTTGAACAGTGGTGGTAGTTCTTGTACGGTTGTTGTAGTGCTTGAACAGTGGTGGTAGTTCTTGTACGGTTGTTGTAGTGCTTGAACAGTGGTGGTAGTTCTTGTACGGTTGTTGTAGTGCTTGAACAGTGGTGGTAGCTCTTGTACGGCTGTGGAAAACTATGCATTTGGCATAGTGCTTGTACGATTGTTGTAGTGCGTGTACAGTGATGGTTATAATGGGTTTGCCACTGTTGCTTCGTACCACATGAAGCATTCACTTTGCCTTAGGTAGGGAATGTGTGCAATCTTCCTAGTTACCAAATGAAATAACTAACAAACCATTGGACTCTTCACTGCTCGGCTTGCATGAAGCAAAGCAACGTAGAAATTCATTGCTTACAACACATGGACATCTGTAGAAAAGCAATCAGTGTGTTGCAAGATATGGAAATCAGCACAAAGGAATGCTGCTTTTCTTTTGCAATCACTCTCAGTCTCTTTCAAGCCCACTGTGTGGAAGTGGCAGGATCCCTGCTGACACCGTGAGTGGGATAGCGAATATGGAGAGGTTCCTGTCTGTAGGAACAAGTGAATCGGGGAAGAGGCAGCGCAGCATAAACCAGGGATTACCTGCAGCCCGGAAAGGTAAGGACCGGTCCGGACCTGAGGAATGGAACAGGCTGGACAGGAACCGGTTGGGATTACCTGCAGCCTGGAAGGGTAAGGACCGGTCCGGACCTGAGGAATGGAACAGGCTGGTCAGGAACAGGTTCAGATTACCTGCAGCCTGGAAGAGTAAGGACCGGTCAGAACCTGAGGAATGGAACAGGCTGGACAGGAACCGGTTGGGATTACCTGCAGCCCGGAAGGGTAAGGACCGGTCCGGACCTGAGGAATGGAACAGGCTGGACAGGAACTGGTTCGGATTACCTGCAGCCCGGAAGAGTAAGGACCGGTCAGAACCTGAGGAATGGAACAGGCTGGACAGGAACCGGTTGGGATTACCTGCAGCCCGGAAGGGTAAGGACCGGTCCGGACCTGAGGAATGGAACAGGCTGGACAGGAACCGGTTGGGATTACCTGCAGCCTGGAAGGGTAAGGACCGGTCAGGACCTGAGGACTGGAACAGGCTGGACAGGAACCGGTTGGGATTACCTGCAGCCCGGAAGGGTAAGGTACGGGTCCGGACTTGAAGAATGGAACAGGCTGGGCAGGAACCGGTTGGGATTACCTGCAGCCCGGAAGGGTAAGGACCGGTCAGAACCTGAGGAATGGAACAGGCTGGACAGGAACCGGTTGGGATTACCTGCAGTCTGGAAGAGTAAGGACCGGTCAGGACCTGAGGAATGGAACAGGCTGGACAGGAACTGGTTGGGATTACCTGCAGTCTGGAAGGGTAAGGACCGGTCAGGACCTGAGGACTGGAACAGGCTGGACAGGAACCGGTTGGGATTACCTGCAGCCCCGAAGGGTAAGGACCGGTCAGAACCTGAGGAATGGAACAGGCTGGACAGGAACCGGTTGGGATTACCTGCAGTCTGGAAGAGTAAAGACCGGTCAGGACCTGAGGACTGGAACAGGCTGGACAGGAACCGGTTGGGATTACCTGCAGCATGGAAGAGTAAAGACCGGTCGGGACCTGAGCACTGGAACAGGCTGGAGAGGAACCGGTTGGGATTACCTGCAGCCTGGAAGGGTAAGGACCGGTCCGGACCTGAGGAATGGAAGAGGCTGGACAGGAACTGGTTGGGATTACTTGCAGCATGGAAGAGTAAAGACCGGTCGGGACCTGAGCACTGGAACAGGCTGGACAGGAACCGGTTGGGATTACCTGCAGCCTGGAAGGGTAAGGACCGGTCCGGACCTGAGGAATGGAAGAGGTTGGACAGGAACTGGTTGGGATTACCTGCAGTCTGGAAGAGTAAGGACCGGTTAGGACCTGAGGACTGGAACAGGCTGGACAGGAACCAGTTGGGATTACCTGCAGCCTGGAAGGGTAAGGACCGGTCCGGACCTGAGGACTGGAACAGGCTGGACAGGAACTAGTTGGGATTACCTGCAGTCTGGAAGAGTAAGGACCGGTTAGGACCTGAGCAATGGAACAGGCTGGACAGGAACCGGTTGGGATTACCTGCAGTCTGGAAGAGTAAGGACCGGTTAGGACCTGAGGAATGGAACAGGCTGGACAGGAACCGGTTGGGATTACCTGCAGTCTGGAAGAGTAAGGACCGGTTAGGACCTGAGGAATGGAACAGACTGGACAGGAACCGGTTGGGATTCTGCAGCCTGGAAGAGTAAGGACCGGTCCGGACCTGAGGAATGGAACAGGCTGGACAGGAACCGGTTGGGATTACCTGCAGCCTGGAAGGGTAAGGACCGGTCCGGACCTCAGGACTGGAACAGGCTGGACAGGAACTGGTTGGGATTACCTGCAGCCCGGAAGGGTAAGGACCGGTCTGAACCTAAGGACTGGTTTAGGCTGGTCAAGAACCGGTTAGGACCAGCACTGCTGATGGTTTTTATGACATAAACCATGGTTCAAGTTGATTCCTGCTTTAGGCTCACATGTAGGTCATTGAGTTTACCACTCTTTCCATCGGTATGGCCTGACACACAAACTTGGAATACTTCCTCACACGTGCTAGTAGTTATCGAAAATGGATGTACAGTTTCCTTTAAAGTTAACTTTAAAGAGTCTTCAATAATCCAGATTTGACATGGGAAAGCCTCTTCAGATAACTTTGCGACCTACAGGTAGTAAGAGTATACCTGTGAGAACAAGTTCACAATGTTGGAGGTTTGAGAGCCTGGGATCTGGAGACTGGCAGTGACTGGGGTAATGCCAACGGGCGTAGGCAGATGAGATTCCAAGAGCACAAGAGCCAATGAACACAAGGATAACAGACACACCAGGAAAGTACAAAGCAGATTAACAAAGGACTGTCATAAATGATAGTTTGTGTGCTCCAGAGAAGACTTTGTGTAAGTAAAAGAAATCCTAATGAAGCAAGTAAGTGTAAATCTCATGGACTGCCAGGAAACATCCAGCAGCCCTTCGGGAAGAGGACAGCAACAGTGAATCTCTGTGCCTGGGGCATCAGACCATAGAGTTCACTGCCACCCAGGGGAATGTAGCTCGGATAAGACTTCTGGATAAGACTTCCAGATAACTCCTTGCCACCAGGACGACCATGCTCCAGTCTTGGACACTGAATGACCAAGTTAGTGCATTTTAGGAATTTGCTTGCTTCTATGCATCAGTTGAACAAGGTGGACTAAAGTTCCATAGGGCAATGGATTTTAAAGGAAAAAGCGTGATGGGAGAATGATGTCCATTACGACATGTAGTCATCTGGTATTTGTCGGTTTGGGGATAAGGAGGAACAGATTCTAAGAAACAGGGAAAGAAGCAAGAGTGACAGAACACAAAAACAGGGTGCACAATGGATTCCAAGAAACAGGGAACACAGCAACAGTGGCAGAGACAGGAACAAGGTCCAAACAGGATTTTTCAGAAACATGGAGCAGAGTAAAAGTGACAGAATACAGTAAGAGAGCTCCAAAAGGATTCTAAGAAAGAGGGAACAGAGCAAGAGTAACAAAATCCAAATAAAGCAGATGGGCCCAGCCTAACTGAATGGAGAAGCAAGGCATACATAAGAAAATAAGAAGTGCACAGGAAGGAGAAGGACAACCAGGGCTCTACCTCCTTGGTGGGATAACCTCAACGGTACAGCGAAGAAAAGAACTACCTGGACCAGAATGCATCAGTATGATGATGTGAAAAATAGGACTGGAGTGAAAAGCAGAGCAAGGTATACAGCGTGTTGTTTACAGTGAAGCAAGGGCGAAGGTAGGATCCCACAGGGCCACCTGAGTTGCCTCCTGGTGCCAGCATCCTAACAGAAAGGCAGTGTTCAGAGACAAACTGTCAGCAGTGAGGCAGTTTGTGGATTAGACATGAGTCCTGAAGGGTAGATGAAGCCACTGTCACTGCTGAGAACTCCTCCTAGAAGGAGGACTCAAGCAGGCCCCACAAGAACTCCTCGTCTTGCTCACTTGAATCCAATCCTCTTGGTTTGCCCCAGGCATGTTCTGTTTCTAGTTTCAGCCTATGTGGTTGGTTGGCACTGTCTATGATCGGTCTGTTTAATACTTCTTTTATATCAACTGGGCTACAATCTTTGGAAGCCTTTGACTGTTTCACTTTTTGGGCACTTCCTGGCTGTTCAGACATACCCAGGAAATCCACAAAGCCACCCTACCTCTGAACCCACAGCAAGGACTAGGAGGTTGAGGCTATGAAACCTCTCTGCTGTGGTCGCAACATCTTTCCAATTTAGAATTGTATCTGAAGGGCGTGGGCCTGGTCTTTGTGTGTGGGGGGTGCTCGTGACATGTGCTTGTATGTTTGTATGTATATGATATTACTAAAGTGGGAACCTAGCCTAAGGCAGCAGAGCTCTGTGCAAGGTCCAAGGCGAGCTTAACATTGGCGAGTAATAGGAAAGGAATCTTTGTATGTGTCTGACTGCTCTCTGACTTACTGTGTGTGTCTGTCTGATCTCGTTACTCTCTGATTACTGTGCTGCATGTGTCTGACCGCTCTCTGATGTACTGTGTGTGTGTGTCTGATCTCATTGTTACTCTCTGATTACTGTACTGCATGTGTCTGACCGCTCTCTGACTTACTGTGTGTGTCTGATCTCATTGTTACACTCTGATTACTGTACTGCATGCGTCTGACCGGTTTCTGACTTACTGTGTGTGCCTGATCTCATTGTTACTCTCTGATTACTGTACTGCATGTGTCTGACTGGTTTCTGACTTACTGTGTGTGTCTGATCTCTTTGTTACTCTCTGATTACTGTACTGCATGTGTCTGACTGCTCTCTCACTTACTGTGTGTATGTCTGATCTCATTGTTACTCTCTGATTACTGCTCTGCATGTGTCTGACTGCTATCTGACTTACTGTGTGTGTGCCTGATCTCATCGTTACTCTCTGATTACTGCACTGCATGTGTCTGATTGCTCTCTGACTTACTGTGTGTGTCTGATCTCATAGTTACTCTCTGATTATTGTACTGCATGTGTCTGACTGCTCTCTGACGTACTGTGTGTGTCTGATCTCTTCGTTACTCTCTGATTACTGCACTGCATGTGTTTGACTGCTCTCTGACTTACTGTGTGTGTCTGTATGATCTCGTTACTCTCTGATTACTGTGCTGCATGTGTCTGACCACTCTCTGATGTACTGTGTGTGTGTCTGATCTCATTGTTACTCTCTGATTACTGTACTGCATGTGTCTGACCGCTCTCTGACTTACTGTGTGTGTCTGATCTCATTGTTACACTCTGATTACTGTACTGCATGCGTCTGACCGGTTTCTGACTTACTGTGTGTGCCTGATCTCATCGTTACTCTCTGATTACTGTACTGCATGTGTCTGACTGGTTTCTGACTTACTGTGTGTGTCTGATCTCTTTGTTACTCTCTGATTACTGTACTGCATGTGTCTGACTGCTCTCTCACTTACTGTGTGTATGTCTGATCTCATTGTTACTCTCTGATTACTGCTCTGCATGTGTCTGACTGCTATCTGACTTACTGTGTGTGTGCCTGATCTCATCGTTACTCTCTGATTACTGCACTGCATGTGTCTGATTGCTCTCTGACTTACTGTGTGTGTCTGATCTCATAGTTACTCTCTGATTATTGTACTGCATGTGTCTGACTGCTCTCTGACGTACTGTGTGTGTCTGATCTCTTCGTTACTCTCTGATTAGTGCACTGCATGTGTTTGACTGCTCTCTGACTTACTGTGTGTGTCTGTATGATCTCGTTACTCTCTGATTACTGTGCTGCATGTGTCTGACCGCTCTCTGATGTACTGTGTGTGTGTGTCTGATCTCATTGTTACTCTCTGATTACTGCACTGCATGTGTCTGACTGCTCTCTGACTTACTGTGTGTGTCTGATCTCATTGTTACTCTCTGATTACTGCACTGCATGGGTCTGACTGTTCTCTGAGTTACTGAGTGTCTGATCTCATTGTTACTTTCTGATTACTGCGCTGCAGGTGGCTGGCTGTTCTCTGAGTTACTGAGTTTCTGATCTTATTATTACTCTCTGATTACTGCACTGCAGGTGGCTGACTGCTCTCTGACTTACTGTGTTTGTGTCTGATCTCATTGTTACTCTCTGATTACTGCACTGCAGGTGGCTGACTGCTCTCTGACTTACTGTGTGTGTCTGATCTCATTGTTACTCTCTGATTACTGCGCTGCATGTGTCTGACTGCTCTCTGACTTACTGTGTGTGTGTGTCTGATCTCATTGTTACTCTCTGATTACTGCACTGCAGGTGGCTGGCTGTTCTCTGAGTTACTGTGCGTCTAATCTCATTGTTACTCTCTGATTACTGCACTGCATGTGTCTGACTGCTCTCTGACTTACTGTGTGTGTGTGTCTGATCTCATTGTTACTCTCTGATTACTGCACTGCAGGTGGCTGGCTGTTCTCTGAGTTA
Source organism: Pleurodeles waltl (assembly GCF_031143425.1). Classification (NCBI taxonomy): domain Eukaryota; kingdom Metazoa; phylum Chordata; class Amphibia; order Caudata; family Salamandridae; genus Pleurodeles; species Pleurodeles waltl. The sequence continues at coordinate 1,529,085,050 of NC_090446.1, read as the reverse complement.
CTGTGCGTCTGATCTCATTGTTACTCTCTGATTACTGCGCTGCATGGGTCTGACTGTTCTCTGACTTACTGTGTGTGTGTGTCTGATCTCATTGTTACTCTCTGATTACTGCACTGCAGGTGGCTGGCTGTTCTCTGAGTTACTGTGCGTCTGATCTCATTGTTACTCTCTGATTACTGCGCTGCATGGGTCTGACTGTTCTCTGACTTACTGTGTGTGTGTGTGTCTGATCTCATTGTTACTCTCTGATTACTGCACTGCAGGTGGCTGGCTGTTCTCTGAGTTACTGTGCGTCTGATCTCATTGTTACTCTCTGATTACTGCGCTGCATGGGTCTGACTGTTCTCTGACTTACTGTGTGTGTGTGTCTGATCTCATTGTTACTCTCTGATTACTGCACTGCAGGTGTCTGACTGCTCTCTGACTTACTGTGTGTGTGTGTCTGATCTCATCGTTACTCTCTGATTACTGCACTGCAGGTGTCTGACCGCTCTCTGACTTACTGTGTGTGTCTGATCTCATTGTTACTCTCTCGTTACTGTACTGCATGTGTCTGACTGCTCTCTGACTTACTGTGTGTGTCTGATCTCATCGTTACTCTCTGATTACTGCACTGCAGGTGTCTGACCGCTCTCTGACTTACTGTGTGTATCTGATCTCATTGTTACTCTCTCATTACTCTATTGATGGCTTTCTGGGTGCTGGATTTTGACTACCTGTTGTGTGACTGTCTCTGAGAGCAACAGCCTGTGGTTGGCTGATTTGTGGTTCCTGTGGCTGACGTGTACTGCCTGACTCTATCTGCTCTGTACTGCCTGGCCCTAGCTGCTTTCTACTGCCTGTCTCTAGCTGCTTTGCACTGCCTGACCCTGGCCGCTTTGCACTGCCTGACCCTGGCTGCCTGACCCTAGCTGCTTTGTGCTTCCTGGCCCTGTGATATGCTCTGGGCCGTGATCTCTCTGCATTCTCCAGACCCAGGAATTGCTGCTGATTCTGACGGAGTACATCTTTTCTTTCAGTTACTACCTTGTCTTCAGCGATGGGGTCGCTGGCCCCCAGCAGGACATCAGGAAGCGGCGGAGTCCCCTTGCTCAATTCCATCCCTTCAGTCACCCCACCTCCCCACAACAGCACAAACCCAAGTCCCCAAAGCAGCAGTCATTCGTCCATCAGCTTGTCCGGACTGAATCCCAGCACAGGGTAAGTTGCGAGCACATCTGCTGCCATGACACAGGAGTGAGCGCCTGCAGGGCTCAGGAGTTGTAGCGCCTGCTAGATGCATTTAAGAAGAACCACTTGGGAATTACACACCAGGGCACAGAGACACGTAACAACACCGCGTATAGATCCAGGCCTCCCAAGCATCACACCCCAGCACAGAGGCAACCCCTTTACACACCCCATACATTGTCTCCCTGCACAAGGATACTTGGTGAGGCCTCCAAACCCAGATCCTGAACCAGGACTTTGAGGCAAGCCTCAGAGAGAGGCCTTTAACCCTGGAGCAAGTGCCATAGATTGCCTCCCAAGCCCCACCTCCCATGCCAGGACAGAGTGAGACCCCTACTCCTTTAACCCTGGAGCAAGTGCCATAGATTGCCTCCCAAGCCCCACCTGCCATGCCAGGACAGAGTGAGACCCCTACTCCTTTAACCCTGGAGCAAGTGCCATAGATTGCCTCCCAAGCCCCACCTCCCATGCCAGGACAGAGTGAGACCCCTACTCCTTTAACCCTGGAGCAAGTGCCATAGATTGCCTCCCAAGCCCCACCTCCCATGCCAGGACAGAGTGAGACCCCTACTCCTTTAACCCTGGAGCAAGTGCCATAGATTGCCTCCCAAGCACCACCTGCCATGCCAGGACAGAGTGAGACCCCTACTCCTTTAACCCTGGAGCAAGTGCCATAGATTGCCTCCCAAGCCCCACCTCCCATGCCAGGACAGAGTGAGACCCCTACTCCTTTAACCCTGGAGCAAGTGCCATAGATTGCCTCCCAAGCACCACCTCCCATGCCAGGACAGAGTGAGACCCCTACTCTTTTAACCCTGGAGCAAGTGCCATAGATTGCCTCCCAAGCCCCACCTCCCATGCCAGGACAGAGTGAGACCCCTACTCCTTTAACCCTGGAGCAAGTGCCATAGATTGCCTCCCAAGCCCCACCTGCCATGCCAGGACAGAGTGAGACCCCTACTCCTTTAACCCTGGAGCAAGTGCCATAGATTGCCTCCCAAGCCCCACCTCCCATGCCAGGACAGAGTGAGACCCCTACTCCTTTAACCCTGGAGCAAGTGCCATAGATTGCCTCCCAAGCCCCACCTGCCATGCCAGGACAGAGTGAGACCCCTACTCCTTTAACCCTGGAGCAAGTGCCATAGATTGCCTCCCAAGCCCCACCTGCCATGCCAGGACAGAGTGAGACCCCTACTCCTTTAACCCTGGAGCAAGTGCCATAGATTGCCTCCCAAGCCCCACCTCCCATGCCAGGACAGAGTGAGACCCCTACTCCTTTAACCCTGGAGCAAGTGCCATAGATTGCCTCCCAAGCCCCACCTCCCATGCCAGGACAGAGTGAGACCCCTACTCCTTTAACCCTGGAGCAAGTGCCATAGATTGCCTCCCAAGCCCCACCTCCCATGCCAGGACAGAGTGAGACCCCTACTCCTTTAACCCTGGAGCAAGTGCCATAGATTGCCTCCCAAGCCCCACCTCCCATGCCAGGACAGAGTGAGACCCCTACTGCAGGGGGCAGTTTCCAGGCTCACTCACCAGCGCTGAGACAGCCAAACCACATCAGGGCAAGATCTGGCCCTCCACTCAAGAGCTCAGGAACAGGCCTCCCACCCGCAAGCAGGTCCCCCACACCAGCACGTGCAGTGAGCACAGGCCCTGGCACTTCTGGTTAGCAGTCATCCGATCCCAGATGTCTGCAAACAGGACAAGCTGCATTGCTTCCTTCTTAGATATTTCTACAGCTACCTTGTGATGCTTAGGTTGGGCTTCTGAGCCTCAGTGCTGTGCAGAGCTGGACATTTTAACAGTATAATCCCTGGCCTTGGCCCTCTGTCTCCACAAATCCAAGCTCTCAGGGGGCGGGGCCTGCTTGTCTCTCAATGTAGAGCACCTCTTTCTCTCTCAATGCACAGCACCTCTTTCTCTCTCAATGCACAGCGCCTCTTTCTCTCTCAATGCACAGCGCCTCTTTCTCTCTCAATGCACAGCACCTCTTTCTCTCTCAATGTACAGCGCCTCTTTGTCTCTCAATGTAGAGAGCCTGTTTATCTCTCAATGCACAGCGCCTCTTTATCTCTCAATGCACAGCGCCTCTTTCTCTCTCAATGCACAGCGCCTCTTTCTCTCTCAATACACAGCGCCTCTTTCTCCCTCAATGCACAGCGCCTCTTTCTCCCTCAATGCACAGCGCCTCTTTCTCTCTCAATGCACAGCGCCTCTTTCTCTCTCAATGCACAGCGCCTCTTTGTCTCTCAATGTAGAGAGCCTCTTTCTCTCAATGCACAGCGCCTCTTTATTTCTCAATGCACAGCGCCTCTTTCTCTCTCAATGCACAGCACCTCTTTCTCTCTCAATGCACAGCGCCTCTTTGTCTCTCAATGTAGAGAGCCTCTTTCTCTCTCAATGCACAGCGCCTCTTTCTCTCTCAATACACAGCGCCTCGTTCTCTCTCAATGCACAGCGCCTCTTTCTCTCTCAATGCACAGCACCTCTTTCTCTCTCAATGCACAGCGCCTCTTTGTCTCTCAATGTAGAGAGCCTCTTTATCTCTCAATGCACAGCGCCTCTTTCTCTCTCAATGCACAGCGCTTTGTTCTCTCTCAATGCACAGCGCCTCTTTCACTCTCAATTCACAGCGTCTCTTTCTCAATGCACAGCACAGAGCTTCTTTCTTTCTCAATGCACAGCACCTCTTTCTCTCTCAATGCACAGCGCCTCTTTCTCTCTTAATGCACAGCGTTTCTTTCTCAATGCACAGCACAGAGCCTCTTTCTCTCTCAATGCACAGGGCCTCTTTATCTCTCAATGCACAGCGCCTCTTTCTCTCTCAATGCACAGCGCCTCTGTCTCTCAATGTAGAGAGCCTCTTTATCTCTCAATGCACAGCGCCTCTTTCTCTCTCAATGTACAGCACCTCTTTCTCTCTCAATGCACAGCGCCTCTTTCTCAATGCACAGCGCCTCTTTCTCAATGCACAGCACAGAGCCTCTTTCTCTCTCAATGCACAGCGCCTCTTTATCTCTCAAGGCACAGCGCCTCTTTCTCTCTCAATGCACATCGCCTCTTTCTCTCTCATTGCACAGCGCCTCTTTCTCTCTCAATGCACAGCGCCTCTTTGTCTCTCAATGTAAAGATCCTCTTTATCTCTCAATGCACAGCGTTTCTTTCTCTCTCAATGCACAGCGCCTCTTTCTCTCTCAATACACAGCGCCTCTTTCTCTCTCAATGCACAGCACCTCTTTCTCTCTCAATGCACAGCGCCTCTTTGTCTCTCAATGTAGAGAGCCTCTTTATCTCTCAATGCACAGCGCCTCTTTCTCTCTCAATGTACAGTGCCTCTTTGTCTCTCAATGTAGAGAGCCTCTTTATCTCTCAATGCACAGCGCCTCTTTCTCTCTCAATGCACAGCGCCTCTTTGTCTCTCAATGTAGAGAGCCTCTTTATCTCTCAATGCACAGCGCCTCTTTCTCTCTCAATGCACAGCGCCTCTTTCTCTCTCAATTCACAGCGTCTCTTTCTCAATGCACAGCACAGAGCTTCTTTCTTTCTCAATGCACAGCACCTCTTTCTCTCTCAATGCACAGCGCCTCTTTCTCTCTTAATGCACAGCGTTTCTTTCTCAATGGACAGCACAGAGCCTCTTTCTCTCTCAATGCACAGGGCCTCTTTATCTCTCAATGCACAGCGCCTCTTTCTCTCTCAATGCACAGCGCCTCTGTCTCTCAATGTAGAGAGCCTCTTTATCTCTCAATGCACAGCGCCTCTTTCTCTCTCAATGTACAGCACCTCTTTCTCTCTCAATGCACAGCGCCTCCTTCTCAATGCACAGCGCCTCTTTCTCAATGCACAGCACAGAGCCTCTTTCTCTCTCAATGCACAGCGCCTCTTTATCTCTCAATTCACAGCGTCTCTTTCTCAATGCACAGCACAGAGCTTCTTTCTTTCTCAATGCACAGCACCTCTTTCTCTCTCAATGCACAGCGCCTCTTTCTCTCTTAATGCACAGCGTTTCTTTCTCAATGCACAGCACAGAGCCTCTTTCTCTCTCAATGCACAGGGCCTCTTTATCTCTCAATGCACAGCGCCTCTTTATCTCTCAAGGCACAGCGCCTCTTTCTCTCTCAATGCACAGCGCCTCTTTCTCTCTCATTGCACAGCGCCTCCTTCTCTCTCAATACACAGCATCACTTTGTCTCTCAATGTAAAGATCCTCTTTATCTCTCAATGCACAGCGCCTCTTTCTCTCTCAATGTACAGCACCTCTTTCTCTCTCAATGTACAGCACCTCTTTCTCTCTCAATGCACAGCGCCTTTCTCTCTCAATGCACAGCGTCTCTTTCTCAATGCACAGCACAGAGCCTCTTTCTCTCTCAATGCACAGCGCCTCTTTATCTCTCAAGGCACAGCGCCTCTTTCTCTCTCAATGCACAGCGTCTCTTTCTCAATGCACAGCACAGAGCCTCTTTCTCTCTCAATGCACAGCGCCTCTTTATCTCTCAAGGCACAGCGCCTCTTTCTCTCTCAATGCACAGCGTCTCTTTCTCAATGCACAGCACAGAGCCTCTTTCTCTCTCAATGCACAGGGCCTCTTTATCTCTCAATGCACAGCGCCTCTTTGTCTCTCAATTTAGAGAGCCTCTTTATCTTTCAATGTACAGCGCCTCTGTCTCTCAATGTAGAGATCCTCTTTATCTCTCAATGCACAGCGCCTCTTTCTCTCTCAATGTACAGCACCTCTTTCTCTCTCAATGCACAGCGCCTCTTTGTCTCTCAATGCAGAGCACCCCTTTCTCTGTCAATGCACAGCGCCTCTTTCTCTCTCAATGTACAGCACCTCTTTCTCTCTCAATGTACAGCACCTCTTTGTCTCTCAATGTACAGCACCTCTTTGTCTCTCAATGTACAGCACCTCTTTCTCTCTCAATGTACAGCTCCTCTTTGTCTCTCAATGCACAGCGCCCCTTTGCCTCTCAGTGGACAGGGCCTTTGTCTCTCAATGTACAGGGCCTCTTTGTCTCTCAATGTACAGTGCCTCTTTGTCTTTCAATGTGCAGCGCTTCTTTGCCTCTCAATGGACAGGGCCTCTTTGGAGAGAGTATCTTGGCCACCACACGTTGTCCCCACCTCTCCGTGCACACATTGGACAGTCCCTCCTGTGCTGCTCTTTCCTCCATCTCTCTGCACACACAGTAGACAGGACCTTTTGCACCACAGTGGGCAGGACCTCTTGTTTCCACCTCTATACTGTGAACAGGGTCTCTTGTTCCACCCCATGTCTCCACCCGTCTATACAAAGAGTGGAAATGATGCGTTCGGCACCTCTCCTTGGGTCCAATTCCGCAACTGCGTTTTGTAGTGCATGAAGCGTACCACAGCAGCACCACCCCTGCCCTTCTAGGAGTTCCTCATACTTGCACCTCCAGAGTTGGCGGTAGGTCTTCCTCATATCTTGCCCACTCTGCTGGAACAATTTTCCTTCGCAAAGTCGGATGTGCTCAGACCCTTCCAAGTTCAAAAGACTCTGGAAGACGTGGATGTTCTAACTGCACTATTCTGGCACTTAGTAGCCAAGTGCTGAGATACTCCTTCGGGTGTGAGTCTCCGTGCTATAGCAAGTGCCCATAACATGACATGACATGACATGACATCACATCACATAACATAAATTACTACAGTTCTAAAGGTTTCAAAACAGGTGTAAATGTACTCCAGTCCAGCCCTGCAGTAAATCAAGCACCACGAATGGCCAATCACAGGCCCTGCAGCACGCTCCCATAGAAAATAATTGAGGCGGGATTTAAAATAGCACCCCATAGGAACTAATGTTAAATAAATACAATTATAGCAACATTTAATATACATACTATATATTTCAGTTAGTGTTAAAAATATATAATCATTTTATTTTTTAAAGTGTAATAATCATTCCAATTTAAAATAAAAACTAAATCCAACTTCTATATGCTTTTTAAAAAAATAAAGTTAATTTCAATTAATTCACAGATCCCTCTTAACATAGTTACATATTAAATACAAATGTTACAGTGTTGTTTTAATTAGCCTTTAAGAAATATTATTTATAAATTAAATGCATATTTTTAAAAAATATTATTGAATACACATTTAATTTATTCAGTTAATGTGCTGTAACAATTGATTTTATTAGTTCTAGATTAATAATACATACTTGTAATTATTTTATGTTTATATTTTACATACAAATATTTTTTTTAAAGATTCATAAACTGTAATATGTCTCTTATTACTTTCCTATAGACATATAAGTCTTCTCGGAAATAACACATAGCACAAAAGTGTAGCCATACACCTAGGTGTAGTAGTAAATAAACAAATGAGTAAATCTGCACATGTATATGTATCTTTGTGTCTAAGCCCCCTTGCACATCCCTCCCCTCCTCAGCGCCTTGAGACCCTCACGGGTGAGTAGTGTGCTTTACAAATTCCTGATTGGTTGGTTGTCTCCGCCTCTCTCTCTGCACACAACAGACACCTTCAGAAGCACATCATCGACAGGGCCCTCTCGCTTTCTCTTTTCTTGGCGCTACTCGGCACGCACCGGACAGGTCCTTTTGTGCTTACCTTTGTCACCACCTCTCTGTACCCTCCAAGGGCAGGGCTGTAATGGAGGGCCTTCTTTACCCCTGCGCTCTTTGTAGATGTACCAAGTATTTCTCTGACTATCCATCCAGCTGTTCTCTCTTTCTTGACTTTCACCTGCTTTGATTTTTCCAGAAGCACAATGCTAGGGGTGAACTCTGCCCTCATGGCCAACAACCCTCTGGCCACGATCCAAGGTGGGTGCCAACACTTCTCACCCCATGCCATCCGTCCACCCCATGTACATTTCCTTCTCGTGCTCCTGCTGTATTTGTTCATCTCCAGGGCGGACAGTGGGGGTCAGCAAGAGCGGCACATTTCCCTCTGTGTCCAGACTTCCTCTCTTTCCTTGTCTTATCCATTCCATCCACGTCTGTCTGAACGTTTGGACTTCCCACGCACCCACGCCTTGTGCCGGGGTCCTCTAGCTGGCTGCAGATAGCTAATCCTGACCAGCTCAAGATTGCCACTAAAGAATGAGAGAAGATGAAGAGAGTGTCAGAAGCTCAGGAAAGAGGCAATGTTTTTTGGAAGATTTGTACAGTGAGGAAGGGACCCATCAAAGGAAATTGCTACTTAGGGCAGATTTACAAAAAGTAGTGCAGTGCGCGCAGCTAGTCACCTTGCTGCGACGTGTCACTTGGAAAGGGCAACAATACGCCGCATTTAATGAAAATGGCGAATTTCTGCCCTTTCGCCCCACGCAGGCGTACAATGGGCTGCCTAGCACAAATGCAGGACCCTTGGACCACAGTGCAAGGGTGCCATCGTTCCATGCAGGATTGTTTTTGTGCAGGAAGGGGCACCTTCCTGCACAAAAACAATCAAGGAGGCGTTTTCTTCTTTCTCTGTGTGCACAGTGCAGCACGCATGGACAGGGGACAAACCAGGAGAAATAAAGATGTCTCTCCTCGTTGCACCTCCCTAGTGAGAAGTAAGGTTTTGGGGCATCCTCGGGTGTACCAGGGTTGGTCAATCTGGGGTGCATCACAATCTATGGGTGGTGCATGGGACCGCCCAGCGCAGCTCCCATGGTATGGCACAGTGATTTGCACTGTCTTTCCTTACTCCACATCTACGAAGTTGTTCAACGCCGCGCAGGGAGCCTTTGCGTGGCCTCATAGATATGGTTTGAAGGAATGTGTTGCTGATGCATCACAAAAGTGAAGCAACAGCAGTGCAAGGGGGGTGGGGTCATAAGTACACCTCTTAAGGTTGTGTGATGTAAAGATGACCAGGTCTGTTGCACCGTCTGTTTGGAAATGACAGGTTAATCGGATACTGGGGTGGGTCACTGTATGTGTATGGATCATGCACCAGACGAAGGACAGCACACACACCACCGGGGCCACTATATGGAGCATGTTGTGGATGGACTGGATCTGCACACTAGGTTAGATCGCTGTGTGGAGCTTGCCTGAGTGTAGCCGGCTGGACACGCACTAGCGTGGGCCACTTTTTGCAGCCTGCCTGAAAGTGATGGGGCATATTAAGTTGGTCACTTTATTTGTGTGACCAACGCAGAGCCTGTGCACACTCTGATGGCTCACTGTATACCACATGCTTGACTGGGACAGGCTCGTAGAACAATAGCTGGCCACTGAAAAAAGCTTTGCCGGCTGGGACAGGCCGAGCACACAGCGGGTCGGAACATACAACCTAATGGTACATGACTGAACATACTACTTTCAGTCACTGGATAGGTATGAAACATATCCAAGTGGGATAGGTTGGGCAGACTAGGGTTGTTCTCTTTCTGTACTAACTATGGCAGGGAGGAACTGGCAGGTCAGACACTGAGGGCCCAATTCACAAAGATAAAGTTAGACCAAAAGTCTAACTTTACTGCTTTTCGGTATTCACAAAGCTGAAGTTAGACCAAAATACTTTAGACTAAAAGTCCAACTTCGACCAAAAATCTAATTTAAACCAAAAGTCTAACTTTACCTCTGTAAATACAGAAACATAGTAAAGTTAGACTTTTGGTCTAAGTTAGATTTTTGGTCTAAGTTGGACCATTTGTCTAAGTTAGTCTTTTGGCCTAATTTTACCTTTGTGGATACTGAATAGTAGTACAGTTAGACTTTTAGTCTAAGTTAATCTTTTGGTCTAACTTTACCTTTGTGAATACCGAAAAGCAGTAAAGTTAGACTTTTGGTCTAAGTTTACCTTTCTGAATCGGGCCCTGAGGTGAGTAACTGTGATTTGTGAACAAAAAGCTCAGTATATTTTGACTACTCCTGCCAAGCGCATACTTGGCAGGAGTGGGCAACCATAGTAGTCATAGAGTGCACACTTAAAAGAGACAAGATGGCCACACACTAGTGTGAGCCACTATACAGAACACAGGTAACTGGCGCCAGGTGTGAGCAGATTAAAGAGGGTTATTATATAAAGAATGGCTTGGAGGGGCAGGTGAGTTCCTGTTTCATACTCAGTGCTGTGTCGTACCCCCCCCCCACCCTAGGTTCATCATCCCCTTGTAAGTCATAGCATTGATGTACCATGTCTATTTCACCTTACCCAGTGCTTGATTTCGAGGCTGTGTGAGTACACCTTGTTGTCTTGAGGTCCGCAATGCCCATTTCCTTACCTCTCTCTGTTTCTATCCTGCTTCTCTCCTTCTCCCCCAGCACTAGCCAGTGGTGGTAACCTACCCATCAGCGGCTTGGACAGTGGAGGGAACCTTGTGTTGGCCACCGCGACCTGCAGCCCCGGCACCCAGAGCATCGTGACCTCACCGCTCTTCCTGAACCATGCCGGCCTGCCTCTCATCAGCACCAACCATGGGGTCAGCCTAGTGTCCGCGGCGGCTGCCGCCATGGCTGCCTCGATCTCTGCCAAATCACCAAGCCTTTGCAGCCCCTCCGGCTCCTCATCTTCCTCCTCCTCATCATCCTCCTCATCCAGCGAGGCTGCACAGACCCCAGCCCCGCCAGGAGCTGGCATTTCTGAGCTGGGAAACAAAGGCGAGTGAGCGCCCTGGTGGCTTCTGCCACGGTCTCTTTTTCTCTCTCCGAACCGGACGGCGTGCGTGCCGAAGAGGGAATGGAGAAACCAAAAAAACCTATAAAAAACATACCAAAACAACTTAGCGCCTGCCCGCCATGAGGGGAGGAAGCTCACGCCAACAGTAGATACCAAAAAAGTGAAATTAACCAAACAGCAAACACCAAGAGACTCGCTGTACTGCGACCAATTCATGAGTGCATGAAACGGAAACCAAAAACAAGAACCCACAGTCAGAAATCGACAATTTTTATCCTTGTTTTTTTGACAAAAACCTTGAAAAGAAAAACCAACCTCAGCATTTTCTTAGTTTGTTTTTTTTTTGGTCTGGACACTTCAAGACTAAAAATGATAAAACAAAAAAGCAAAAGAAGATGTGAAAACTTTTAAGCCAAGTGGCGCTGCCAAATATCAATAGCTTCACCCAAAGGTTTTTGTACATATGTTTTTTTTAATATATATACATATATATATACACACACATATATATTTGAATTTGTTTTAAGAGAATACAGTATTGAGTTTATTTTCGTTTATTATATTTGTATAATTGTTTCTTTTTTAGTGTCACGATTTTTTTTAAAGAAGTTTGTTTAGATTTTGTTGCTTGAAACCCATTTTTTTTTTTTTTACCATATCCATGCTTTATTTCCTGATTGCATGGAAGTAGTCTTTTTGTTTCACACTCAACAAATCTGAAACAAACTCGGCCTACTTGTTTTGTAGAATTTTATTTCTATTCCCAAACTGGACTCTTTACTTCCCTTCGGGAATCAAAAATATTTTTTAGTTTAATTTATTACAATTAATATAATTTGTGTTAAAGATATCTATCTGAAAGATTAGCTCTCCAGTGCCTGTTAGGGCGAGTTGATGTTCCAAACAAACATGATCAAAACTGGAAAATTAAGAAAAACAACCAGGATCTTCAAGAAAAGCTTTTGCATGGAAGCGAGGGACGCCAGCTCTCTGCAAATCTCCTGCAGGATGTCTTTGTATTTATTTTTTTTCTGTTCAGTTTTTTGTTGCTTTTGTCGTCTTGGTGACCGGAGAAGTTGTAAACCAAAAAGGAAAAAACAGCAAAACTAACCAAAAACCAATGCCGCAAAATCCAAATGGGCAAGAAGAAGTACTGTCAACTAAACTTGACGTGCGATTGGTTGGAGTATCCTGTAGTGAGCGATTTACCTTTCTCTGCCTACAAATACCTCATTAACAAATTAAGAAGCCAGATGTTGTACAGAACAAAATCACGCAAGAGGGAGGGGACCTTGAACCAAAAAAAAGCAAACCAAACCAAACCAAACCAAAAAGTAACCCCACAAAGGTTATGAAAGTACCCCTCCCTCGCCGTCTGAAAAGCTTTACGTGGCTTCTTAAATGTTTTGTTTCAATATTTTTTTTCCTCTAAACCAAAGTCTAGCTTTGCTGAGAAGGATGTTAGCCATGGGGATTCCAAGAGTGTGAGAACTCCAAGGGAGAACTTTGACAGAAAGGCAAAGTTAAAAAAAAGAGAAAGGTAGACAGAAGGAATGACATTGAATGGAAAACACAATTAACAATGAAAGAAATACACAACACACACAGAGCGAAAGAACACACGAACGGACACAAACACAAAGCATGGAAAATAGAAAGAACATACAGAAAGAAGGAGACAAAGGAAAACAAAACAAAAGAACAGTTCAGAAAGGAAAGAATAAAATACCAAAATACAAAGAACGGTACAGAAAGGATAAGCGTGACAATGCAAAGTTTGCCTGAAAAAAAGACAAAGCCTTTGAGAGGGCAAGACTAGAAAAGAGGGCGAGAAACATATTAATAGAAAGAAGGAATGCTACGCAGAAGGTGCAAAGTTATGGGATTTTTGGAAAAATATGGAACAAAGGGGGCTTCGAACTTTGACATTTCTTAAAGGAATAATGACCTCATGGTAGCTATTGAGTAGATGTGTTTTAGATGTCAGGTGGTTGACAAGAAAATATACTGTGAACAGTGAACTCTCTCCAAAAAGAAAACGACCACACCATACCAAAAATAATAATAATATATAGATATATATATATATGTGAAATGTCCCCAGCCTCTGATCCCTCCTCCCCATGCGGAAAGACACAGTGAATGGACTTCTCTGCACCCTGAGGCCTACGTGTTACTGATGGAGCCTGTCCAGGTGCAAGGGGAGGGGAAGACCTGAGGATGGAGCATGGGGGTGCGGGGGAGGCAGGGGGTAGGACATCCTTCTCTGCCCTCATGTGGACTAAACTCATGCTTCCTGCTAAGTACTGCTTGAGTGGTGGATTTTGCCATGCCTGGAAAAAAGCGTTTTTCGGATGCACCTCCGCAGGACAGACTCATGGTGGGAAGACACATCTAACTTGTTGAAGGTCCTCATTGGTAGAATGGGGGAGGGGGTGTGGAAGGGCTTGGGGGCCTCTGGTCTGGGCGCCCTGTGCATCCCCTGCCATCGCCACCACTTGCCTAAACCCTCCTGTGTCATGCAGGAATTGCCAAAAGATGGTGGTGCAGGGCGGTGGGGGGTGCAGGCATGCAGGTGTTGAACTGGAGGGGGGCTGGGAGAACAGAAATTTCCACACCACTCTCACACACTATTGAAGCAGAAGCACGGTGGAATGCGACTGTCAAACCATGTGTTTTTAGAGAGCGCGAACGCACAAGCGTGCGTTCAGAGCCTCCGGTTAGAGAATTTGAGTGCACGTCTTATGCTTTGTTTGGAGAATATGATTCTGCACTCTGCTCTGCTGAGGGATCCTGAGGGTACACTCCACTCTTCTGCTGACTGTTCAAAAAAAAAAAGAAAACATGCTATTCATTCTAGACCAAATATTTGACTATCTCCTCCAAGGGATGGGGTCAGAACAGCACCTGGGCTTGTGCACAGGTGAGGGGAAAGGAAGAGTGGGGGGGCAGGAAAGGACCACTTCATGATTTTGTGTTAGTTTGTGTGGTGGTGGCTAAAACTTCCAAACCATTTCATGTATCTTTGGCTCTTTTCCATGTAAGGTTTGGATCTAGGGAAAATAATCTTGGCAGAGGTTACAACTCAGCAGCCCCTCTGCTCGTCACCTGCCCAAGGAACCCCTTCTGCCAAATTTTTCTTCTACTTCAACTCACCTTTCAGACATTGGAGACAGCATGTCTTTTTATATTCCTATCCAGCGAACACCCACAGAATATTCCCAATCCTCATACCCCGTCCGTCTGAAGACCGCGGAATGTCCACGAAGGCGGCCGAACCCGTTACTATTCTAAGGACAGTCACACAAAGAATGTCTCCCCCACTAGGTTCCAGCAGAAATCTGGTCTGTCTCTGACCACAATTCCAAATTCCCTTTCTCTCTGTCTCCCCATAACCTTCAGCCACACCTGTGTACCAGTTCTGCCTTCCCTCCCCCTGAAAGAGCTTTAAGCAGCTGTTAAACCAAATATTTAGAGGCGACGCCTTCAGTAGTGGTCCGGCTCCTTGGCCCTAACGCTGCCCTGCGGTCAGGGCTTGGCGCTAGTGCCTGGCTCCTTGGCCTGGTGGCTCCTCTGCTTCTGGGTCTGGTGCTGCCACCCTGGCCACCCACTACCAGGGATTTGGAGATAGCCTGTTAACATACCTCAGATGATAGAGATAAACCAAAAAATGAACTTGCATATGTTAAAGGAATGTGTCTTTTGGGCAGGCCTTGTGGCACCAGGGGGCAACGCGCAGGCCTCCGCAGATGGGGTGGTAATCGGGCAGAAGCTAATGCATTGTTTATTTTTGCCTGAATTCTGAGCCCTGTCGCTGTGAACCAATGTGCAGAGTCCGGCACTGGTGCTTGATGGTGCTATATGAGCACTGACTATGGGAATAGGGAGCAGAGCTGATCAGTCCCTGCAATAGAATAGAGTCCCTTACCGCCACCATTGCATTAAAGCAATCTTGCAACTGGCTCTAAAGTAAGACCCACTGTTAAAAGACCATGGGCCTTCTTTAGAGCTTGGCAGATGGGATACTTTGCCAAACCAAGAAAGATCACCCGTCCGTTGTATTACAAGTGCCGTAGGCTATAATGCGTTTGTGATGGAATATCCTGTCTGCCGAACTCTAAATAAGGCCCCAGCAGATGAATGGGCTTCTAGAAAGAGCCCTCTGTGGCCCCTAGAGGAAACCAATCCAGTGAAAGATCAGTGATGAGTGGCCAAGGGCATGTACCTTCGGCTTACACCATAAACAGGGATCTTTCACCCAAGTGAACCATGCCTGGTTTTAGTTGGGGCATTCACAGCAACACCCTACACGCTTATCCAGCTCTACTTGCTGATACTTCCACCCAGAGCCTTCCCATCTAGGAAATCCCAAGCTCCTTTGGGGCACTTTGGGTCTCACGAGGCACAGCAGTGCGTAAAAGGACTGACACATACAGAACGACGTACTCATGCTTCACCGCCAGGTACCTGTGGATGTGTAAAATGGACTCTCTGGCAGGACGCGGAAGAGGCGTAAACGATGCACAGAGCTCTGCAGAGGAAAAAGATGCCAATTAACCCCCCGATGCGCCAATACTGTAATGCTCTCTACTCCCTCCGCTGCCCTCTCTTAGACACGGGGACGCCGAAGCCTCTCTGACTTTTCTGAGGGGCCTGCCCTCAATGGGACTCATGAAAATGTGGGGGTTATGGGAGCGATGAGAGATCTATTGTACATTATACTTGCCAAAGGTAGAGTCATAGAGACTGCCCTTCAGTTCTTAGGATGTTTTCATTGCTGTTTTGTGCTTTTATTTATTTCGGACTGAGAATAACCGACAGAAAATGTAACTAGTAAAAAAAAAAAAAAGGGAATCCAGTTAATATTTTTTTTTATTGTTGTCTGAAACACTGCACCAAAGAGAAGTCCAGGTGAATTTTCTTATCCCATCACCCTGCCACCTCTTGTTCTCTGTCAATTCCTATCGATGGGTCGGGAGCTCGCACTGTGACCCTTTGTGTGATGGGTCAGAGTGTGCGCCTTATCGGAGCTATGTGTTGGGCTGGCCTGTGGTTTAAAATTCATGGTGGTCCATGTCCGGCTTTGTGAGAAGCCACAGGTGATCTGTGATGTCATTGGAATAGATGTGTGTTAGGTTTAGGAGTAGTCTGGACTCGGAGTGCATGGTGTGCCTGCTGGGGGATCCGCAGGAAGTCAGTGACAACCTTGTCCATCTCAACCCAGAATAGTTTCACTGCCCAGGTTTTATGGTTGGTCCCCTTGAACAGAATGGGTTAGAGCAGGACCGGCGGGATGTCTGTCTGTCTGTATACCTGTTTCCTTCACCTTTTCCGCATAGAACTGGCCTAATTTCGCTGTCTGGAAATCTGTGAATTTCCTGCCAGAGAAGATATCTTGTAGGTAAAAGTCACTGGGAAAGAATCCCCCTCCTTAAAACAGTATCCCAGTCAAAGCACATAATTTATTGTAAGAAGCAAAAATTTGGATGACCTCAGTTTTTCACCCTAGCATCAACACAAGATTTCTGAAGTACAGAGATTGACAACTTGTTCTAACTAAGCATAGATCCTCGCGAGAAGTTAGTCAGCTAGAACCTAGGTCTTGAAGTCAATCCCAGGCAGATGATGGATTTTGGGACATAAAACCAAGTCTTAGGCAAGTGAGTGAGGTTAAGGGTAGAATCCTAACAAGTGCGGCATTGTCGCACCGGTGGAAATGACAATGTTTGGAGACCATGGTGTCCACAATAGAGTCTTTTTATCTTCTTGGTACCCCTGGCCACCTAAGATATTACAACCTTCAAATCTTTGCAGAGTCTTGAATCATGAGATCATTTTGCAATGCAGTACTACTTGCTATGTTCCTTTTGGGGCGGTTGCAATAGAAGATTTAGTAGCTAACTTTCCACTGCACACAAGATTTCTTTGTCTGGTGTGTCCTTATAGACAAAATGCCTGCATGCAGGACTAAAGTTTTCACATACAATGTTTTGAGAGCTTGGAAGGCATCAGGGAACTATCTACAGACAAGGAGGTCCCCATTTATGTGGCTCCCATGGTTCTAGTCCGTCTCTACATCAAGTCCAACAGCTGACCATTACTTGGTTTCCTATGGCCTGTGGTATTCTTAAGGTTCTGTCTTCCTGATGTGCTACTCGTGTGTACAGGAAGTTGTTTTCCAACCGTGGGCCCAGCGACAAAAGTGTAATCTACTTGCGGATTTGGTATTATTGCTCCAATGAATACAAAGTTGGGCTCAGCTGATGAGAACTTCACATATAGCTCCTGGTGTGCCCTGCAGAGTCTACAGCCATGAGACATCTAATGACCTCTTCAAAGAGGAAGTGACGTCACTGTAGGAAAGTCCGGTTGTGCTTTTTATACAATCTTACTTTAGCCTTTGGGCCAAAGTGGTCATAGTTCTCTGTACCAGCCTCCAAAAAACATGTTCTCTTAATCTCCGTTACGCATATTGCAGAATTAGGGAACCACCAGAACAGGAGGACTAAGGAGAGATATTTAAGCAACAGGTTACTTCAATTAAAGGGAGAGTAAATTGTAGATTCATAATGCTGCAACAACTAAGGGCCTGAATCAGAGTTTCGTGGACAGGTTACTCCGTAACAATCGTGACCTATATCCCATCCGCCGTATTATGATGTCAATAGGATATAATGGAATCATAATATGCCGGCCAGGATAGCCGTTACGTTTGTGACAGAGTAACTCCCTCCGCCAAATTTTAAATCAGGTCCTAACACTTGTGACTAAGAATGATTCCTCTCAAGTACACATGCAAACATGTGTGAACCAAGGCACATCCGAAACGTGCCAAACCAGAGCACACTTTGGGGGTTATTACAACTTTGGAGGAGGTGATAATCCGTCCCAAAAGTGATGGATATACCACCAGCCGTATTACGAGTTCCATAGGATATAATGGACTCGTAATACGGCTGGTGGTATAGCCGTCACTTTACTGTCACTTTTGGGACGGATTAACACCTCCTCCAAAGTTGTAATAACCCCCTTTGTGTTTATGTCATGCCCTGCGAATTAAGGGCAAAGGTGAAAACCCTTGTGCTATGATGAACTTCCTGTAGTCCTACCTTTTCTACTTCCTGTGCCCTCCATTAGACTGTTTCTTGGTATCAGATGATGGACGACTGTGGCTGAGCCCGCAAACCTCCTGTTTCGATGCCAAGGATCATTGCATTGCCTAAAAAGACTTCCTGTTTTTGAACCTATTGACTTTGTATGTTTGAGTTCAAACAATTGCTGCGTTTGCATTTTTGTGAGATTCCATGCAAATAATTTATATTTATCCTTTCTGAGCTTTTAGTTTTTCCATCTAGGGACTTAGTGTTTGCACCAGGGATCTTTGTGTTTGCACCCATGACTTCCAATGTCTGCATTTCCTGTGTTTGTACCCAGGTGGTTCCTGTATTAACAACCAGGAACTTCATGTCTTTATGCCCAAGGCCTCCCTGCATTTGAGCTCACTCCGCCCTCTCCCTGTGCCCAGTAACTACCTGTGTTAGTGCTCAGCAGCTTCAAGTGTTTATTCCCAGGAACGTCCTATGCTTAAATCAGGAACAACCTTTTCTGAATGACGTCCCATGTTAAGGTTAGTCAATTTCTTGTGTTTATGGGTAGGAACCTTCTGCATGAAGATTTCCTCTGTTTACACCCAGGGATTTCCTGTGTTTGTGTATGAGTGCTTCCTGTGTTTACTCTAAGGAACTTCCTGTGTTTATTAAGAGTGATTTCCTGTGTTTACTCACAGTGACTTCCCGTGTTCAGGCGAGAACTTGTTGTGTTTAGATCTAGGGCCTTACTGTAGTTATTCCCCATGATGTGCATGTGTGTAACATCAGGTAACTTCCTGTGTTTAAGTATGGGAACTTCCTGTGGCTATGCTGGGAGACTCCCTGTGTCTATGTTCAGGGACTTCCTATATTTATACCTGGTGGCTTCCTCGTTTTACACCTGGGCACTTCCTATTTGGGCACCGATAGACTCCATGTCACATTTTTACAAACCCGATCCATTGTGGGGCATTGCCCTTCGTGTGCCTGTTCAAGAACTTGAATGTTGGAAACTGCGCCCTTTTATGTCTGAGGGAACCCAAGATATACCAAAGTAACATCCTCATAATCTCTCAGACTTGGAGGACAAGCAGAATTCCCAGGCCTTCTGCCCAGAAATACCCTTTGGGGAATGTTCACTTTTCTGCAGTTTTTTTGTTGTTGAGGCGAGGGGGTCGTTTGTAAGTGATTTTCTATTTAAGCCCAGGTTGGTGCTTTTATGTGTGCAGTTCGAGCGAGCAAGTTTATAAGTAAAACACAGACGAAATGTTAATTGTCCGGTTGATCTCACAGTTTGTCTGACTTTGTATTTCTTGATGTGTGGATCCACCTTACCCAACCTCTCCCACTCCACGGTGAAGGCAATGGCCAAGAAGAAGCTTTGTGGGAATGTCCATTGACCCCTTGGCCTTCAAGACTGTCTGCCACTCTTCAGCGCAAAATTGCCATTTTATTCAAACAGCTTCAATCCAAAGGAAAATTTACAGAAAAAGAAAGCAAGAGCAAAATAAAGAAATACTTATGGTGGGCAGAAGAAAAACAAAGTAAACACAAAAAAACCAAAGACCTTCATTTACCAACACACAACTCCGCTACCTTTTTAGTGTATAGTGCAGTTACCGGCATGATGACCTCAGCAATCCAAAGCAAAGAAAATTGTATATTTTTAACTATTTGTCATTGAAATTTTAGCTTCTTGTAACTATATTGATGACTATAATATTCATTACTTGTGACAACGATGTAACTGTTCTCTTTGTGCTAATTCCATCATTGTTCCATGCAAGAGAAACCCTGGCGATAGGGCCGAGTCTTTTCATTTTTTGGTTAAATATTATTTTTCTGATCTGGGGCCAGATTAATTGTTTTGATTCTGGTCTCTTTCTGTCCGTCTGTCCTCCACGCATGTTTCTGATTTTTCTTGACAACCATCTATAGAGCTTTAAGATCATGAGGAACCCCAAACAACTAATTGTGAAGACCTAGATGGTGAAGTCCATTATTTAATGTTCAACAGTGTCGTGCGGGCCTGGAAGCACCACAAAGTCAATATACTCATGATTCACCCGGGGGTTGAAATACATCAGTTTGTGGCCCTAAGATTAGTTCTTATTTATGCTGAGAAGACATTTCTGCCAGCAGATCTTTGGTCACCAATTGATGACAACTCTTGAGATATGAAAAACCAATAGCAATAAACTCTACATTGTTCCCTGCTTCAGCTCCATAATTAGGAGGTCAGGTAACATCTACCTTCACCTGTGCATAATTATACTAGCCACTAAATAATTTGATGCCATCCACACAGTCCATTCCTAACTGTTTGATGTGAGGCCTGCGCTCTGTATTTATAACTCTAATTTTCTTGCCTGGCTGCAGTTTTTGCAGGCATATCTCAATGGGGAGTT
This sequence comes from Pleurodeles waltl, assembly GCF_031143425.1. Taxonomy (NCBI): domain Eukaryota; kingdom Metazoa; phylum Chordata; class Amphibia; order Caudata; family Salamandridae; genus Pleurodeles; species Pleurodeles waltl. The sequence goes on along the minus strand of NC_090446.1, from coordinate 1,529,064,718 downwards.
GGGTATCTTGGGTTACTATTCTGCGTGTGTCACAAGAACTTGACAGTTTTAACTGGGACCTTGATAACCTTTTAGGGAGGTGGGGATGCGACTGAAAAGATTTACACATTGGTGTTTAAATCATTGCTCTTCTCAATTCATGCAGATGCCAGAAAATCCACCTCCGAGTTAGACTGGAGGCCTCCTACTGTGCTCCACTCTAGCTCAGTGGTGGATTAGTCCATGTCACATGACTGGCTTTGTTCCACCCCAACCAGCCTTTCAGATGCACCCGCTCAGTGTCAAAGCTCCTCTATCAAGTACAGACCATTCCCCCCTCAGACCTTTGTCCAGTGATCAGCTCTCAATGCCTTTGAATGGAAAGAGATATCCTTTCCGTCATACGATATTCAGAACTTTGACTGGTCTTTTTAAGTTGAGAAAGACCAGGAAACCAATAGGTCTAGGCGCACTGTGTGCGTGAGTAGTGAAAGACCCACCAGCAACCACAGCCGGAGACAACAAGCTGTTCAAACACAGCTATGACTAGTGAGTTAATGTCTCAATTCACTGCGAGGAGATGGGACAGGAAAGGAGAATCAGAAACACTGCGTGAAGGACAACGGTTGTGGCAGGCTTTGGGGCGAGTTCTGTCAATATCTGTGATATGGGATCTTAGCACTAGAAACTGCTTCCATGTTTACTATCATCATGGAGAACCTTTGTCCTAAATTGACCACCAGCTGACTGTCCTGCCCCACCCCCAGCCCCACCTTCATCAGTAATATTGGTCGTCTTATGTCACCCCCAGGCCTGTATCTCTGCCATTCAGTGAAACGTACCACGTTTAGTCATTGCACCAAAAATTGTTTACGGGCATTGGTATTGTTGCAAGCAAGTCGATGGGCAACGTTTAATATCCTTTGCCCATTGCAAATGTATTCTGTGCCCTGTCAGGGCTGATCTGAGTGCCAATGTGGCATTGTTGGGAAGGAAGCTCAAGCGTCTGGAGTATACAGTGCTGTACACACCACCTCCAAGAAAATGTTCCCTGTGCCAAGGCTGAGTTCCCACAATAACTGGATGGAAAAATTCCTGTAACACTGCCTTCTCACAAGCAGCACCTCAGTTAATGTTTTATTAGTGGAACACCTAAAACACAATGCCTAGAAATATGAAATGTATTCCATTCCTCTTGTATAGAATAGCATTTAAAACCTTGGGAGTAAATGAACTCTTTCACAAAAATTGGAGTTGTATTTAGAAGAGGTGCGAGGCGGAATGCCAGAGCTCCCATTCCTTATTTGAATGCAGAGAATGGAGGTCAAGACAGCCAATCCAGTTGGTAAGAGTTCCAGTCTGGTTGGTAAAGGCCCACAATTGCTTTTATAAATAATTGACAAATAAGTTAATCACTTTTGTAAGAGTACCAGTGTGGCTGACAAAGTAACTAATGTGTTTTATAACAGTGCCATTCTGATTGCAGAGTAGCCAATCAGTTCTATAAGTGTATCAGTCTGATTGGCAGAGTATCCAGTCAGTTTTACAAGAGTTCCAGTCTGGTTAACAAAGTAACCAATGAGTTTTATAACAGGGCCATTCCGATTGGCAGTCAGTTCTATAAGTTGCCAGTCAGTTTTATGAGTGCCATTCTGATCTTCAGAGTAGCCAATCAGTTTTATAATGCACACAACTAGATTTGTAGGTGCCCCACTTCTGGGCCGCTTTAGTTAGAAGGAATATTTGTAAACCAATGTAATAGTTTGCTTCCTGTTTATTGGTTTTCTTTTACCTTTTACTGGCCTCAAACACCTACATAAGAGACTTAGCTGAAGTATTTTTTGCGCATGTCTCAGAAGGCAGAATGTGGATAGCGCCACCCAGAGTCAGGACACCGCCAGCACATCCTGTAACGGGCCTTGTGCCATTCCCAATTTACCACCTTCCAAAGTCTCATAGATTGTGCACCTCCAGGGCCTGGACGATGAGATTAGGCAATGGACTCAACCCTATACACCTTACAACGTAACCAAAAGCCCACGTCTTCAAAGAGTCCCTCATTAAACAGAAACAACGAGGCCAAAAACTTAACTCTCAGAACTCCTTTGTGCACAGAATCTCAAATTTTGGACTATCGAGCACAAAAATAAAATTACACCAAAATATTTTTTGCCTAAATATCGACTACTGAAATATTGTGAAGGGAAGCGCATATAGCTACATATAGGGCTAGTATTTAGATCTCCGCAGCTACATCTCTTGAAAATAGGTATATTTCGTCCAGGTACATATATCTGGAGTTAAGTGTAATAATTCTGCATTAACCTTTACATTACTTTGGCAGTCAAAATGTTGGCTCCAATATTTAAAACTCGATGTTGTAGTAGTGCAGCTCTCATAGTGTCCCCTCAATTCTGTGTTATGTCTGCCTCTTTTCTATAAGCGTGTTGCGTTGGCCCACAATAGAAAAATACCATATATACATACATATATCAGCCTTGGCACAATGGAACTCTATGAATGTCTGCTGGACAGCACGTCATCAGGTGGGTTGTGATTTCTTACTATTAGTCTTGATATCATAAATTTCTCTAAGAGAGTATTCTCAGTTTGGGGTTTCCCCTCACTTTGTACCGCGTAAAATGTGCTCAAGCAATATTTTAGGGTAGGGTAAAGGTGGATTGATCGTGAGAGACACTAAACAGTATTTTGAATTTTATCCTTAAAAAACATTAGAAAAGGACCAAATCGGCCAAGTGACCTACCAACACCATATTCTATCCACTCCAAATTTGGGTGAATGCAGCTGTTTCTGGGTATATCCACGTCAATGTGAAAAAAATGTTGCATTCTAGAATTGCTTTTTGGGGGATAAAAGAAATGCCTTCAGACTCACAGATTGAGGGAGTGACTAACCCCAGATCTCCCTCACTTGAACCAAAGAGGGGTCTCGCTGGCACTCTCAGCCAAACAATGAAAAAAGTAAGCCGCAATCAGCTGGTGGGGACGGGAGACTGGCTGATGACCTGTGAAGATGATATTCAATTTAAATTAGGAAAACAAGGCACCCACGAAGTTCTAAGAAACGTACTGTTTCACTTCTCCCTTTTTTTGTAATTCTCGAGAGCATGAAAAGTGGCGGGAATCTATGGCAGGAAATTGTCGGGATTCATTTATTTGAAATGCTAGTCAGTCCCGCCCTCACCCCCACAGCCTACCCCAGTACATCCCTGTGGAGAGGGTTGCTCGTCAGGGGGGCTTCCACCTCGTATTTATTTCCTCCCCTCTTATGTTGCCCTCCCTCCCCATACCATGTTATGTCCCCCGTTTTGTGTTCTTTACGTCCCCATGTCGGTCCCCCTCTCTTCTCGTGGTAGCAGGTGTCAGTGAACTGACTGCGATTTTTGCCTGTTCATTGTACAGTGTTGCTTCTTTTGACAAAAAACATTTTTGTAATTTGAGTGTTTCGCCCATCGAATAAAACTGTACAGAGAAGCCGTGCTCCGCCTCCTGTGTGTTCTTGGTCACTGGCAGCACTGTGGGGAGGGTGGGGTCAGGGGTCACACATGGGTCATGCCATGTTATGTGGCATATGTATGTGCTCATATTAGCATCAAGCTTTGCAGGGGGGGTTACAGGTGGGCCAGCATGTTGAACTGGAGTAGTGTGTGTAGTAGCTACTATGTGGTAAGAGTTGGGTATAACATGTCAAGTCCTGACACATGGTCTCCGATGCGCACCAGAGGTATGTGAGAGGCCGGAAGGGGAATAGAGGATTTAAGGGCTATAAGAAAGAGTGGGAGGCAGTATAATGAGCAGCTGAGTGTAGGGCAGTATTGAAGGAAGTGGAAGTGCTTGTAGAGGAGTGCGAAGTGTTCGTAGGAGAGCAAAGTGTTCGTAGGAGTGCGAAGTGTTCGTAGGAGTGCGAAGTGTTCGTAGGAGTGCGAAGTGTTCGTAGGAGTGCGAAATGTTCGTAGGAGTGCGAAATGTTCGTAGGAGTGCGAAATGTTCGTAGGAGTGCAAAGTGTTCGTAGGAGTGCGAAGTGTTCGTAGGCGTGCAAAGTGTTCGTAGGAGTGCGAAGTGTTCGTAGGAGTACGAAGTGTTCGTAGGAGTACAAAGTGTTCGTAGGAGTGCGAAGTGTTCGTAGGCGTGCGAAGTGTTCGTAGGAGTGCGAAGTGTTCGTAGGCGTGCGAAGTGTTCGTAGGAGTGCGAAGTGTTCGTAGGAGTACGAAGTGTTCGTAGGAGTACGAAGTGTTCGTAGGAGTGTGAAGTGCTCGTGTAGAGAAGTGTGAGGTGCTGGTAGAGGAGTGGGAGTGCTTGTAGAGGAGTGGGTTCCTGTGATGCTCTTCCTTGGCCCGGGTGATGCCCGGATTTGCATGTCTTTAGATCCAACAGATTCCCTTTGCTGTTTAAACTTTGGAATGCCTGAAATCCAGCGGTTGGTACCAACATAGTCTAGGATACAGTCTTCTTGTGGAGTCTTAGCCTAAAAATCCCCTAAGCTCAATGTGCTGACATCTGGAGAAGCGACAGTACTTTCTCTGCACCAATAATTGATAACTAGCATTCCTTTTGAAGGCTGAGAGGTGATGGCTGGAAGATAACTCTAATGTCAACAATATATACAAAACAACACTTAGGGCCTGAGTTAGAGTTTGGCAGAGAGGTTACTCCGTCACAAACATGACCGATATCCCGTCTGCCATAGTAAAAGCTCCCAGGGATAAAATGGAAGTCTGTCACTTTTGTGACGAAGTAACCCCACCTGCCAAACTCTAAATCAGGTACTTAGTTTAAGAAACCACGTGCACAGATGTGATTGCACCGCTGGTTGCCTGCAAGGGACAGAAACCAGCATCTCTATATGAGTATTCACAAAGTGGCAATATTATAACCCAGACCCGAAAACGGACAAGGGCTGCAAAGCCAACAAAAGTGGCATTTTGCAAAGGGGACACCCAGAAAGAATGCTGCTGCCCCTCCCCCTAGCCCCATGCCCACAGCTGTCAATCATAAACAGATTCTAAAGGGCAAGTGGCTTCCAAAACCCAAAAGCGGCTATTATAGCTGTCGATCATAGCTAGATTTGTCAATCGTAAGGAAGGGGAATTGTTCTCCTTTGCAATGCTAAAGCAATCAAAATGTTGACAATGTGGGTCACAAAGGAAACTGCACTATGACTTTGCTACAATGTGTTTTTGTTTCTCACCATTGCAAGGCCCGTCTTGTGTGCCAAGTGCAGGAGTTGCAAGAGTGAACAATCTTTTAGAATGGTTCCTTTACCTTTGGACAAGGGTGGGAACCTCGTCATTTCTTCGACCAGGGGGCAACTTCATACACTTGGTTCTGCTGATTGCATTATTAGCTGTGCTGGGAGCTGCACCGGTGTGTTGGAGAGCAGTACGGCTAGTCAGGAACCTGAGGCTATGCCCAGGGATGCTCTGATTGGTGACTTCTTGGCTCCCACTGGTGAAGAATGACTGGCATCACTGGAAATCTGTAGTTGTAAAACCATACTCAGTGGAATTACTAATCTAGATAATGGAAACATTGTATAACACAGGAAGTAATGAAACTCTAGTACTGTGACCTTCAAACTTTTTAATGCAGCACCTCCCCTCCCCCCATGAAAAAATAAAATCATTAGGGCCCCTATCCAAATTTTTCCCACGTATTCTATTAAATTGGCAATGTTTAAATATGTCTACACTTATGTAAACATTGCAGTTAAGTTCTGTTACTGTTTTAAAAATGCAATCGGATACATGATGATTAGCGTACTATTCTGGTCAGGCAGGCCTTACTAACGTGTAAACGTATGCACAGTGTGATTATTACTTAGGGGTGGGTTTTAGAAGAGTATCTGGAGTCCCTTCCCTTTGGACACATACTACCAGCTGGGATATAAATTACAAAACATGTTAGCGATGGCCCTTTACAGAGTGGTTTACAGCTGCTCATTTCTTTCAGCTTAAAACAAAGCCCTGTTATTAGCATAATGCTTAGTTTGTCCCGAGCCTGGCGGCCCCTCTGGGATCACTGGAGGCCCCTCTAGTAGGGCCCGCCCGCCAGTTTGAAGACCCCATGCTCTAGAGGAACAGACACACTTTGTGTTCATCACAAAAGAACCAACCAAAAGAATCAACTGCACTCAAACACTCCATTCCATCACATTTGAGCACGGATTAATGGCCAGATTCCTCTACATCACAAGCAATGTTTACAAGAGAAATGAGCCACAGAACTGACACAAACCCTCAGCCCCTGCCAGCAACACAGAGCACTATGACAGGCAATTTTAAAGTAGAGTAGGCCTGATGACAAAGCTAGCAAGATGTAAGGTCCTCGCCTCTGGGAACCGCGAGAATCCCATCTCTGAGCACTGCTATCCACCAGCATTTACGATGAACCTACAAGCAGCCATCTTGAAGAAGTATCTTATCCAAGGTTTAACCGTATCAATTCCTCTTCCTAGTCAGAGACTGAGACCGGCAAACCAAGAAGCACCTTGTCAAGATACTACGATAAAGACACAAACTTTGAGGTCATGCACGACCGAGAAATTTACTTTACCCACGTTTACGCCACAGCAGAGTGGATGACAAGCCAGCTTCCAACAAAAAAAACAAATAAATGGCGCTGATAGTGAGACACAGCTAATATGCAATGCTAAATACCCAATACTTATGAAGACGCTTCCTGTAAAATAAAGAATAATTTCTAATCTTTCTAAAACAACCACTATAGAGAAAGAGCAGCAATTGTCTGTACCCAAGTATGTGACTTGATTACAAAAGCCAGACCGCAAAGTAGACTGTGTTTTTTTGCATAGACTGGTATGCACTCTGCCCATGATTCTGAAATGTGACTGACATAATGTTGCACTGAAATATGCTTATTTGCAGGATGTGTCAAAACCTCCTGTCACATTGACATGTGGGGAACACAAGCCCTTTGCGCCCCGCGAAGGAGTGCCAATGCAGTATGGAGGCCTATGAAAAACAGCAGACCTCTATCCCTGCATTTACGGCTTGTTGACATTTAATTTTTTAGGTATCTTTCCTTCACATCGAAAAAATAGTCGATATGCAGGAAATTACATTGGAGGTGGGCATACCTCTCTCTGCTCCCCATTTACAAACCAAAAGCTGTCCTAAAGGGACGGCTCCCACTTTCAGAATAGTTTGGTACATGGACGTTGATTCACCAAAATACCAAGAGTAATGGAAGTGACATCATACACCTTTTGACCTTAATGACATCACAGGAAGTGATATCATATAAACCTTGACCCCGATTTTTTCAGGAAATCATGTCACAACTTTAACCTTGATGACATCACAATAGCTGAATGCTGAGGTGCTATTATAACTGCATGCTGCATTGTTAATGTATCAGATAACACCTATATCTATGGTGCTGACTTGAACTTTGAAAGTTCTGGAGCATAGTTCTTGGCCTGAATTGTAGCGAGTGAGCAAAGCCAGTACGCTGGACCACTTATGGAGGTTTCCCTCCCCTATAGAACTTTTAAAAGAAATGGATTTAACAGTGCATTTTAAAGTGCAATTTTCACATAAATTTGCTAAAATGACATAAGCTTCGGAAAAAAATGCACTATTTTTTCAACTCCTTTCATGCTCTACCAAGCTATTGAAACCTGAGGCCTTTCAGGTGTTGACTCATTTTTTTTTCAAAATGTGGTATAAGAGCTCCATGGCAACATGTACCTCCATTGTGCCAGGGCTCACTTTTTTTTTGACCCCATGTATGACAGTGGATAATTTTGCCATTTATGCTAGCTGTATGCCATAGCTGACCCTTATTTTAAAAATTAACTTTGTATGCCATGGCCAGAATTTTGTCACGGTTGCCAAGCTCCTATAGCTCAGGCTGTCCTCCTTTATGACAGGAATTACCTCCAACGGGATGGCACCAGCATCTTGTCATGTGTGCCCTCATGACAAAAATGTCTTAAAGTATGTAAGCATTTTTCCATGAGTGTCCCATATGTAATAATTACCTCTAGTATGCCAGTCCCAGTATTTTACCACGGGTGCCCATTATGCTAAGAATCACTACAGATGCCAGTATTTTGTCACAGGTGTCTGTCATGTTAAGAACTGTCTCAGGTCTACCACTGCCAATAGTTTGCCATGTGTGTTTCAGTAATACAGAAGGTACCTTCAGAATGCCAGGGCAGGTGACAGACTCACAAGCATGAGTCCACATTCTCACTCACTCTCTCTTATGTTCATTCTTATTCTCTCTCACACTCTCACTCACGCACACACATACACAAAGACAATGCATGCTGACACATACACACACTCTCTCCCTCATAGACACGCTCTCACCTGTAGGCATAGGCACATTAATTTAAAAGCAGTTTTTTACTCAACTCAGCAGGCACCAAACGTCCTGTTCCAGCTGATTGTGCTCTATTTTTTTATCACACTAACAGTGAATAATATAATATTATTCACGATTTGTATTATGGAAAATTAACAGAAAGCAATGACTGTGCAGTTGTCCCTGTAATTTGTCATTGTTTTTGCCACCTCCGAGGCCAGGGTTGTCGCAAACGTAGTACCAAGGGTCGCAAGGATCAAGCCAGGGTCTCAGTGCTGACCCCTGCGTACCCCTAATCATCTTTATGAATTGGCATCCTTGTTGGTGACCTGTCAATGGTTTGCAAATCGCAGTGAGGGAAGATACCTTTTCATCTTCCCTTCTCTTTGTGATCCAGAAAGAGCTACAAAAGGCACTGTGTGAGTGCAAAAGACTTTTGTGACTTTCAGAATGGCATCTAAGTAAATCTTGTGAAAGGCTTATGTACTGCTGCTGTCACTGGAATGGCAGACCCTACCGCTGCAAGCTCAGTGAAATGCCAAGCCCCTTTGCTTAGGCTTGCAGTTTCTGGAGCTGGCGAGGTCGTACAGTTAATGTGTTCAGTACAATGGCAGTATGGGGGGTAAACCATGGATGATCTATTTTTTGTATTATTCACAATAATACATTGTCCAAGTAGTCTTACTGTTTTACAAAAAAAAGAAATAAAATATTTTTCAAAACAATCTTAGTCAGTTCTGAGACTTTCAGGATTAATAAATCCCTGAGTAATTGTTACAGATGCAAACCTATGTCCTGAGAGTTCTGCTTACATGTGCAGCAAGGACACAGTTTCAATGATGCTAGAACCTGGGGGGTGGGGTGGAACACATTGTTTTTAAAAAAACATATGGAGGGTGGTGTACCCCCTGCTCTGAGACAGCTATGAGCCAGAGAGACCCCAGCCCCCAGAGTCTCACCAAACCTACATTTTTAAAAGACAAAATACATTGGGGGAGGGGCCTGTTTGAAACCCCTCTCCCCAAACCACACATTGCAAGGGCAGGGAATAAACAGTCAATGTGCTCCTGCAGTAGGAGCATAAATAAAAACAATTCTAGCTATCGCGTCAAGAATTTTCAGTTCTGTTAAGGACACGGAGGCGAGGATTATGCTTCTCTTTCCTTATTGTCTATTAAACAGCAGCCAATAAACTTACAGAAAAAACAAACCTACATTTCCCAAGAGCACCTGTAGTCCAGCCTGACCAATCCCAGGCCTGCCCTCCTCTATAAGGGTCACCATAAAAAAAAGTCCTTCCTCTTTCTTTGCACCAAATCAAAATCCTCTTCTCAACATACAGCAACTTGCAGCTGAACGAGATGTCCAATGAAAATCAACATCGGCATGGCCAGGAATCATCATGGAACTGTTCCATCAATCACCTTCATTAGTGGGAAACTATGAATGAAAGAAATGCACTAATAATGCTATTTGGAAATGAATAAGACATAAGGGAGGGAAACATATGAAAGTTATATACATATGTTCATCATAAAATACAAGTCTTTCAACATTTGATATACAATAAAATTAGCAACATCATCATTAAGGGTGGGATAATCCTCGCCTCCGTGTCCTTAATAGAATTGAAAATTCTAGACATGATAGCTAGAAAATAGTGTATTCTATGGCAGGACCAGAGGCTTCGGATTATACTAGTTCAAAGCCCATCCACCACTGTCAATGCAATATTAACAATAGGTTTATGATAAAACACTTTAAACGTATTGTCCGACGAACAATCTGCCGCTGCCACGATATCCTCTAATCTAGAGCCAGCTCCAAAAGATTTAGAGGCCATAACTCCACGAACTGAATGAGCACCAAACACAGAAGTGTCTATACCGGCTTCCCCCAAAAGCCATTTAACCCATCTAGCTAAAATAGTTGATGATAGTGGACCATGTGGTTTTTGCAGAGCAATCAACAGTTGACCTCCTACATCTCTGTGAAACTCTCAAGTACAACTCTCAAAAGCTTTCAAACATTGTACAACACAGAATTTCTGATTGTGGGGAAAAGACGGATAAGAAATACATTTAGATGCAGTCTTTGTACGTCTAGAGACCATGAATAAAACTCCGGAAGGAGTAAAGACTCTACCTGACAAATCCAGAGCTCTCACGTCTGAGACATGTCTACATGAAATAAGGCATAGGAGGAACGTAAGCTTGGCAGACAATTGTTTACGTGACAAATCCTCATTACACGGCTAGGATCTGATAAAACGCAGGACGGCATCCACATTCCAAAGAACTGAATATCGTGGTTGCAGAGGTTTAACCATCCGAATACCACGAAGAATCTTAGAGATCAAATGGTGTTCACCAACAGGTTTACCGTCTATGTGTGGATGACAAGGGATCAATACTCCGTTCACCGCACCAACCCACCCATCTCTTCCAAGAGGCTTCATTAACGTTTAAGGGTGGTGGGAGCCCAGGATTGGGAAAGGAAGAACATAGCTGCTCCTGAAATGCCTGGCATTTGCCCACGTCTCCCGGAAGTCTCCATGCCATGAGAGTTAACTGGCCCTGTATTATCAGAGGATGAGGAATCCGTCGTTGCTCCTGGACTCAATCGGTCCAGGAGCAGCCGTTTGGGTGTGGACTTGAACGGACCATCGCTTGTTTGCGGAGGAGCTCTCTGACTTCCGCGTCTATGAAAGTACTCTATTGTTGGGAAAAAAGGAGAGGCAGAGGAGGATGATTTTGAAATGGGGTAGAATAAAACTCTAGTCTGTAACCCCACACAGTCTTTAGAACCCATAGGTCTTGTGTTATGTGTTCCTAATCTGAACATGACTCTCAAACCTCCCGCCAAGGGTTACCTCTGTAAAAGGACTAATTCTCATCTGAGCCGGAAGGATCTGTACTGCATTCGGCTCCTTTTCCTCTATAACCACAACCTCAGCCTCTTCTGTCCCTGGAAGGCTAGAATCTTGAAGATGCCTGATAATAGCCTTGGCCTCTAAGGGGCGTAGTTGGGGGAGGTCTGGTGAAAGCCACGGCCTGACGATCGACCCTGATAGCGCCCGGCCTAGGTAAAAAGGCCCCCACTGAACATTCTTTTCATTGAGGTCTGAGCCTTGTCTAGAGCTGAAAAAGTAGAGACATATTTCCCTAGGTCCTTCACGAACCTGTCTCCAAAAAGAAGCCCATTAGCCAGAGATCCTGGTTCAGCAGGAGCGAGCTCCGCTAACTTGGGGTCAAAGCGCATTAGAAATGACTTTCATCATTCTGTGGACATAGCACAATTGGCATTCCTGAGAAGACAGGTGGCTCTTTGTGCCCACTCGAGAACGGCCTCCTGGTCTAAGGGCGTACCAGTCTCTTTAGCTTGGACTGCTAATTCCAGAATCTTGGTTATAGGACCAGAAAGATCCAACATCTTTTCCTGGCAACCTTTCCAGGCATTATCCAGTCCCTTCTTGGGGTCTTTTGTAAACTTTTTCAAGAAGGTAGCCACACTAGGATCTAGCTCAGGAGTATCAGCTAATTTCCCAAGTAGTGAGGGCCAGTGACATTCCGAGTGCAATGTACTGCACACGTCCTTGTCGAAACTCCTACGCAATCTGTCCTGTACATAATGAGCCACTTCCACACACGGTACCCATTCCATAGACCTAGGTTGAATAATGTTCTCAGGGTCAAAAAGTAAATTCCTCTGCGTCACCTCCTCTTCTGGAATGTGATGAGATTTACGCTTATACTTACCCGGCTGTTTAGGTTCAGAAAGTTCAGAATCCGAATGAGAGTCCGATGATTGAGACAGTTCCTTACAAGAACCTGACGGTGGTGGAAACACGTCAGGAATATTTGTTAGACCAGGACCATATTCATGATCTTTAAGGGCCGCAGTTGCCATCTGAAAAAGAATCTCTGCTGAGGATAAAGATCCTAAGGATGCTCTAGGGTTCAAACTTCCTTCATCAACCTTAGGTTCTCTAGCCCTTGACCCAGAGGGTGGGAGTCCCATCAATTATCTCTGCCCAAATCTAACCAAGGGCAGTGTAAAAGGTTTTAAGGCATTAATCAAAGCCTGATTAACTGAGTCCTATTCATGGTGGCCCAAGGCCTGAACCAATCTTTCAACCATCTGATCTTGGAAGGGACCTTCCACCTCTTCCTGATAATATTCATCCTCCTCAGCAAAATAAGCCATGATAGGAGGCACGGAAGGAGTTGAAGGGGGGAGGAAAAACCCCCTACAGGTCAAAATGGCAAATGTCTCCCCAATTTCATATTGAGACTCTGTCTCACAAAGAAGGACCAAATAATTGTGGAGGGAGCATCTGTGTAACCTCCTATGGCAAGCCTTTTAATCAATTTTGCACCACGCTGGGCGTTCCAGGGGCTTAAATTGAAGTATTTTCCACTGTACGACGAAATCTGATTCAAAAGATCGGTATTTTCGTCGGGTGCACATGCACAAGGAAAAGACTATGGAAACAGAGAGCAGACAAGCTCCCCTTGCAGCGCTCGGCGGGTCTCTGAGGGAGACCCGAATTGCCATTTGCTGAAAGATTCACTGTGCGCAATCGGAGAAGAGAAAAAACCCTCTGATTGCGCGGGCGGCCACAGAGGCACTGCTGTGTTGTTTGCCTCACCTCGCCTCGCGCAACCGGAGAGAGTGTTACAGTCTGCTACCAGCCGGGTGGGTGGTTAACAAGCAATTAAGGCAGGGACTGCAAAGCGTGTCTTGTGAAGTACAGCCCTCAAAACAAGCGCCGCTCAGCCCCCCTTCCACTCCACGGGCCGATGTATCTAACATAAACAAGACAATAAATACACAATGCAGAAAAGGTACTTCTCTTTGGCTGCGCAGCAGCAAAAAAAAGAGGAAGGACTTTTGTTATGGTGACTCTTATGGATGACAGCAGGCCTGGGATTGGTCAGGCTGGACTACAGGTGCTCTTGGGAAATGTAGGTTTGGTTTTTTGTATGTTTATTGGCTGCTGTTTAATGGACAGTAAAGAAAGAGAAGCATAATCCGAAGCCTCCGGGTCCTGCTACAGAATTAAGTTTCTGACGGGAAAGCACATCTACTGTTGCTACCTCCCACCGGGACTCGGCATGGATGTTGACAGAGGAGTCAGCAGGGTTGTGGGGGCTATGGGCCTCCTCCCATAGTCCCAAGTGCTGGAATGTTTTGGGTGGCCACACAAAAAGAAACACATGGCACAGCAGTGCAGGAGTAGGCTCCCTGTGCTGCCATGAATAGGCAGAACCCCCCACCAGGATCCCACAATTTCTCAATTTGCAAACAAATAGTGAAATCAGCAGCATGTGCTGTTGTTGACCCAGGAAAAAGGAAGGTTAGCAGCAGGCAGCAACTGTGTTTACTTATTCTGTGGTCTGCCTCTGAAATGCAGAGAGAAAAATCCTCCTGTGCAACAGACTGCAGCCAATCCCCTGCTGCTTGGACCTCATGCCTGCCACCACACCCTCCACTGTAGTTTGTCCCAACTCTTCCTTGGCACCTCTCCTTCTGCTGCTCTCTGTCTCCTGTTCACCCCTAACCGCCTCCATGTCTTCTCCTGTTTTAGTTTGCATTATTTCTTGCATTGCAAACTTGGCTCATGGGCATTAGGACACATCACTTCTCCTGTGCCAACCCCCACCCTCCTGCTGCACTAACTCTTCTCTTGCCCCCCACCCCAGATAAGTCATCTGGCCCTGCCACCTCGTCTTACCAGACTCTCATGTCCACCATCCCTATTCCCGTGCTGCTGACCCCCTCAACCCTTGTACACTGCACACTGCAAGGACCACAAGCTGCTTGACACCACAAGGAGCAGATTTCATACTGTAATCTGCACTCTGGCATCAGACATCCTCCACTTCGAGGGACTTTCTGCTGGAGACTCTGCAACGTTGTAGACTGTTACACAGCATGGTCTCTAGCAGTAATAGAGCACACACCATGCAGTATTTATATGGCAGGCACATTTTCTTCCACCTACAAAATTTGCAAAACTAAAAAGACACACATACTTGGGGGTCTGGATAGGCATGCAGGGCAGAAGTGGGTTCCCCATGATGCTTTTAAAAAAAATAAAAATTGTTGTAGCCTTGCTGCTTCAGCATTGAATTGACAAGGCAGCTCATATTATTCACTGACCCCACACAGGAGCACCCAATAATTTTCTGTGATAGCTTCTTAAAGACTACTAAGCCTTTTGTGAGGCCACTAAGCATTCGATAGTGCTACACATACATCAGTTTAAAAAAGGATACCATTTCCAGAATGATGGCAATGTATATGCTACATTTGTTGATGTGTACTCCACAGCATACATATGCCTAGATTACAAGGATTCTTTCTGCTTCAACCCAGTGAGCAAGAAGGAAATGAGTGGGGTGAAACAGCAAACACCTGAACACCAATGCTAGCCAAGTGTCTAGATTCAGCATGTGCCATCCGCAATGCACTTGGCTAGCATCGGTGTTTGTCTGATGCAATTGTTACGTTTTTAATTACTTTGTGCTTTTTTTTTTTTTTTTACAGTGTCTCCACTAGATGAATGTGAAAATGTAGCATGGGGGAATATCTTGTGGAGCAGTCTGAATGCAAAGACGTGACACTAGGGGGAGGTCTTTTGGAGCAGTCTGAATGCAAAGACGTGGCACTGGGATAATGTCACGTAGCAGTCTAAATACTCAAAGAGCTGGGGAATGTCTTGTAGAGCAGTCTGAATGGCCAGACAAAGCACTGGGTGAATTTCTTGTGGAGAAGTCTGTATGGGTAGAGGTAGCACTGCATAATGTCTTGTGAAGAAGTCAGAAGACAAAGCGTTGGTGGAATGCATTGTGTCAGAGTAAATTCTCCGGCCTGGCAGCCGGATATTCAGTCTTACCCACTCTTGCTGGAGTATTGGGGTGGAATGTTATAGCACACAATTGTGGCCTACACATAACCGGAGATCTGAGTCCTGCAGTCAGGGTGTCAGGCTTCCACGACACTCCTCCTGTCATGGTAAGTCTTCCTGAATCTGGCAGATTCTCCTGGTGATGTCACATCCCCAACATGGGAGACCCTTAACACACAGTCCTAGACACAACAGTCCATGCGCTGTAAAACTTCTGTTTGACAATCTGTGAGACAAAGGCTCTCAATTTTATAAACCATTACCAGACACAAATGTGATTTAGCGCCTCTTACATTTGTATTCTGTGGGGTGACCACTTTGACAAACCAGGTCTCTGATGTGCTCTTCCTCACAGCGGGCGTGGCTCCAAACTTAATTGCACCAAACACAGGCCATGTAAGTCACTAGCAGGTGACACCTGGATGTCAACCTCAGTGATATGTGCGAAAAGGTTACGAAAGGGCTCCAACTCTCCTCTATATGATTCTCTCATCCCTCTCCCATGAGCATGACTCTTCCTTCCTCCAGTGTGTGTTCTATCCAGCTCTCAGGAAAGCAGAAATTCACAAATCTGTGGCAGTCATGAAGTGGGTCTTCAAATTCAGAAAAATGCAGGGATATGTGTGGATGGATGCAACAGACACTGAAATGTATAGTCTTCTACATTATAGCAATATGGCGAAGTGTGAGCAGGTGAAACATGTTGTGAAACACATGGCAGAATTACTGGGTTGATGCATAAACTGCATGACTACCTTTTGTCGTGATTGTATCTTTTTTTTTTAAGAGGCAGACGTGTAGTGCCCTAGTGTTTGTAAAGTTAGGTTATTTTAGTTTTTCCAAATTGTTCACTAATGCTTGGTTCACGGACTTCCCTATCACATTCCTGGGGAATGTGGTGGCTCGAGAAAGTGAGAGTCAAGGGTCCTACAGGACTCCTTTAAAATAAAACCTCCTTTTTTTATCAACTCACTTTTCAGTTGAAATGCTTCTTGTCCATATCCTGTGGTAAGGACGCTACTCCCACATAGCAAACGGTGTACTCAGTTTCAGTAAATTCTAGAAATGCCACATACGCGCTGGAGACCAGTCAACCCGTACCCTACTAGGATCCCCATGGCTCCACACCCAGTCTAGGACCCAACAACACATGCACCAGCCAAACGAACCTGTCCGGCTGCCAGCAGTGAATGAAGCACAACATTGTCCAAGCACCATAATTCGGATACTGCTGCATGCTTCCTCTGCAAGACCAAAAGGGATGACACATCACACCTACGTTAATCTCTCACGGCTAGTTGCTGTGACCATTTTGCGGGCTGCGGTCAGGCCGGTAGTCCACATCTCGGGACGCCGGAATTGCCGAGGCCCATCTTTTGTTGTCAGCCTGGCTTTTCATGCTGCGATGCGGCCCAGGAGTCTCATTTTGAGCTCTGGGTCTCGCAATGGCCCCTGGCAAGCTCCCTCCCTCACTTACCTACTCAGTTCTTTTTCCTTCTTTTTCTTCTTGGGTCTCCATATTGTCTTCTTTTGTCATGGTTGTCTTCCCAGCATGCATTGTGTCTTTCCTTTTCTACTTGGCTTTTCTTCCCATTCATTTTTACGTAGCCTTTCCCAATCCAAGATGGTGTCATTTATTTTCCTGTTTTGTCCCTTCCTGTTTAATGGTATATAAGCACTGCAGTTCCTTCTTTCTTTGCGTTGTAAACACTTCTATCTTGGTGGGGATCCTCGCTTCTGTTTCCAGTTTTTCTACTCACTCCTGCTTTTTCCCTGCGGAACTGACTTCTATTTTTCCTAGTTAGCAGCACCATGGCTAGTAGAAGGGGTCGCCCTTATCTTGGCCAGTCCAGAACCAGTAAGAAACCTAGCGTCCCTCCTACCACTGCAGCCTACGGTAGTAAGAGACGTGCAGACCGTGACAGATTGCAACGCCAAAAGAACCAGCGATGTGTGAGAACCATGGAGGAACCACATGATGATGTCATAGAAAATGCACAATCCCTGCTACATACTGTGCAACAAGCAGCCCAACAATTATAACAACTTCACGCTGAGAATACCGCACTACGGCAAGCCTTGACTTCTCGGCCTATGGCTATACCTCCTGTGTACACCTCAACACCACGATATTCCGGAGATCCGCATAAAGTAAATACATTTCATGACTCTGACAGTCTTCTTTGCTTTTCGATCCTTTCAATTTTCATCTGACAAAGCCAAGGTGGGTTATTTGATCAGTGCCTTGACTGGTCCCGCACTAGCTTGGGCGACCCCCTTGGTATCTGCTGAGGATCCTGTATTATCCTGCCTTTCTTAAACTGTTTTAAACAAATGTTTGAACGACCTGGGCTGGAGGCTGCTGCTGAAGAAGCATTATGCGATATACAGCAAGGCCATCGAGATGTATTGAAATACATAACCCGATGGGTGGAACGCACTTTTATCACCCTGGTTCGTCGTGGACTTCGAGAGGAGATAAAGGATGAATTGGTGCAAATTTAAACAAGATGGCCACAGCACACAGAATATATAGTCCAATAGTGTGACAGGGATAAGTATCCCTGATAGTATATTGTTGAAGTGAAAAGTAGACTGGAGTCCCAGGTCTTGTTTTGCAGATGTTGTCTTTATTTGTAGATGCTAGAGACCATTGTGTCATCAACGAGATACAGCCAACACGTGTTTCGCCACACAAGTGACTTCATCATGGCTGGGCCGTCCGGCCAGAATGGTACGTGACAAAGGTAGGTAACGAGGGAGCCCCGTGATCAGTTAGCTGGGCTCCAGAAGGTTAATTGGACCTTTTAGGAGTGGACCTATCGGTAGTGTGCCTTGGTAAGGAAATGGACACGTAAGAAA
Organism: Pleurodeles waltl; assembly: GCF_031143425.1. NCBI lineage: Eukaryota > Metazoa > Chordata > Amphibia > Caudata > Salamandridae > Pleurodeles > Pleurodeles waltl. The sequence continues at coordinate 1,529,046,611 of NC_090446.1, read as the reverse complement.
GAGCAGTAGTGGTAGGCCTTGATAAGCCTGTGGTCAAATACCTGAAAGCTGGAGGATTGTGGCACCAAGAAGTCGGAACGTAGTAATTTCTACTCAATTAGAATCCCCGAAAGAACTGATGGAACAAGCATTGAACATAGAATACCGGTTGCAGTAACGCAAGATGGAAACGCAAAAAGACTCAATTACAGTATCAGTCCGGACTACACCGCTCTACAGCCCGTCGTTCTGACGAAGTCCATCCTGAGGTGAATAAGTCTACCTAAGAAGAACCCATGCAGATAGACCTAATGCATGGTCCTTTATCTTTCTTCCAAAGATAAAAATGTAATTCTTTCTTCCAAAGATAAAAACTGCTCTATTAACATGATACAGGGACTACCAAGTTGTTTTCAAGAATACGGTGATGTATTCCAGAAGCCTAGTAAACCCGTTTTACCTCCACATCGGGTTTATGGCGGCGCCATTCCTTTGATTCCGGGTGAAGTGGTTCAGTTTGGACGGATGTATTCGTAGACAAAACAAGAAAAGAAGGTACTTAAAGTATACCTAGATGGTAATCTACAGAATTGTTTAATCGCCCTCTCCTCATCTCCTGCTGGGGCTCCTTTTTTTTGTTGAAAAGAACTCAAAAGATCTGCGTCCCTGTGTTGACTTTCGTGGACTGAACAAGATAACCATCAAGGATCGATATCCCTTACCCCCTTATTAAGGATATACTTCACACAGTCCAAGTGCCAAGAGGTTTACAAAATTGGATCTGAGGGATGCCTATTATCTCTTATGTATCAAAGTAGGACATGAATGGAAAACAGCTTTTCGTACTCCATTTAGCCATTATGAATACAGAGTCATGCCTTTTGGTTTAACAAATGCACCCTCAATATTTCAATGATTCATAGACTCCTGTGTTTTCTGATTTACTGAATCCCAGTGTGGTGATATAGCTGGATGACATTCTAATATATTCTCGCATACCTGAACAACATACTGAACATGTACTTCAAGTTTTGGAAAGACTCGGACAGAATCAGCTATACTGCAAACCTGAAAAATGTGAATTTAACAAGACAGAAGTACAGTATCTTGGGTTCTGCATTAATCAGACTGGAATAGCTATGGATCTAAACAAAGTACAAGCTATTTTGGATTGGCCCTCTCCCACTTCTATTAAGGAAACCCATTGCTTCCTAGGTCTCTCCAACTTTTATCGGCAATTCATACAAGACTTTGCCTATCAACAAACTATTATCACTCAGACCATCAAAGGAGAAAATCTAAAGAAGAGATTTGTTTGGACTGAAAGTGCAGAGATGACCTTTAAATATCTGAAATGGGCCTTTACACAAGCTCCTATCTTACAGAATCCGGATACCACTAAGAACTTTGTAGTGGTCACTGATGCCTCCGATAGAGCTATTGGTGCAGTCTTACTTCAGAAACAAGAAGACGATGGCTTGGAACATCCTGTCTTTTACTCATACTGACTGAAGCCGAACACAGTTATTCTGTGTTAGAACGGGATTGCTTGCTCTCAAGGCTGCCTGTAAAGAAAGGAGACATTTCCTAATGGGGACCAAAGAACCTTTTGAAGCAAGAACCAATCACTGAAATCCACAATGTCTCTGAAATTTCAAGTGTCGAAATAGCCGGCAGACAAGATGGGCTTTCTTTTTCAGCCAATATGACTTTATAGTCACCTATATTCCTGGATCTCAGAGCCTAGTAGCTGATGCATTGTCTCGTCGATATCCAGAAAGCGCTAACACTTCCCCTCCAAAAATAATAGAACCCAGTCGAATCATCGGAGTTGCCCAGTCCTTTTTTGATCGTATTAAGACAGAATACCAATATCTTTCACTTGATGAATGGAATATCTTGAGTCCTCAATAACAAATGAATCAGGACTACTTCTATCATCAAAACTCTCTATTTTTGCCAACCAAGAAAGTACAGACCGAGGCTTTACAGATGTGCCATGATTCTCCCGTGGCTGGACATCGTGGAATCAAGAAGACACAGGAGTAGCTCCTACGTTCTTTTTGGTGGCCTACAATTAAGACCGATGCAGAATCCTATGTAACATAATGCCCTATATGTGCTCAAACCAAGACACCTTGGATCAAACCAGCAGGATTATTGATGCCTTTGCCTGTTCCCTCTGCTCTATGGTATACCCTGTCTACAGATTTCATATGTTCTTTATCATCTTCTTCAGGGAATCATGTCATTATAGTAACCACTGATTCATTTGTCACGATGGTGCATTTCACAGCCTTAAAAGAAATTGCCCACAGCCAAAGAAATGAGCCATATCTTTCATCATTTTAGCTCGGGGACACCAATGTGTCACGCTTTTGGAAGGCTTTTTGTACCTCATTACACACTGATGTCTCCCTTTCATCTGGATTTCATCCAGAGACGAAATGTCAAATTGAACGCTTGAATCTGGACAGGGGTGTGGAATTTAACAAAATATCTACATGTCCATGGGACAGGTTGCTTCTTAACACTTCTTGTCCTGTAAAAGAATCCACTTGTCCCTTTGGTGCCATGTAGTGAGGTGACAAATATGGCAGCAATCTCATTATGTACGAGCTCTGATAATAGCTTCTCTGATTATGTCAGGGCTACTGCTATAGTACGGCTTGAATACTTGCAATGTCAATCCCTACTATAGCAATTTCCTGAGTTGGCCACCTCTCCGCAGAGCTACATACTGTGGCTGGAGGAAGCAGAAAGCAATAGTTCTAGGGCTGGAATGCCTTTGAGTCTGCAAACCTACTAACGTGCATGTTTTAAATTTTCACCAGCTCTTCTCCAATCTTTTCCCATAATGAAAAGGGTTAGAAATTTACTCCTGACAATGGCAGAAGTAGAAGTTCTTCCAGGGTTGGGGAAAAACGTGGTTGGAGGGAAAGTGATCTTGTAAACGCTCAATAGATTTTCACATGAGCAAACATACACATGCATATTTACTTGTGCTAAAATGTAGTTCACAAATCGTTTCTAGGAGTTAGGTTTCCTGGTCTACTTCTGTAAGTTCTTGTGAATTCATGAAAGCCACTAATTCAAAGACCTTTGCCATAAGTCCACTTTTGTGACTTTCTTTAAGAATTGGGTCCCTAATTAGGTATGGGGTTATCAAAGACATTTTGTTTTTCTTAAACTTCTATTTCTCTATCAGTTGGCTTTGCTGCAAGTGATTGCATTCTGATTCTACCTTGAGGCTCACTCAGGGCAAGTGCTGTGCTGAGGAGGCCCCCTGGAGGGGGTCTGTGGGGCCTTTGTTAATCTACTGGTGGCAGTGTGTGCTTTTTGAGACAAAAAAACATTTTTTCTTTTTGCCAGTGTTTGTTACAATGGTGAGGGCCTGGCAGCTCCCACAACAATAAAGTTTTACAAAAGCCATGTCAAAACAAGACACATATTGATGAAACCATAAGACTCACAAAAAATGTGTCAGACCGGTTGGCTTTGCCAGTGCTTGTTTATTTTCATGCTTCCCATAATCTTGTTGAAAATGGTTACACTGATTTTCCATTATGAATATTTTTTGGGAAATACTAGCACGCATCAACACAGTTCACTAAATGACGCTTTAAAGAAACCACCTAAAATTCCATAGTAGCAAAACTTTTTTTCCTACCTGCATTTTTTTCTGAACATTGCTTTTTAAAAGCAAAGAATCATCCCTCTTGCTTACAAGCTTCTGAAAATATTTACATGTAATCAGAAAGCATTCTGGGAGCATTAAACTTAGCCTCATATTGTTAAACTTCACAAACCTGTGTACACTTTGTTTTTTAACTGGAACCAGTCACTAGTGCAGTGTGACCTTAAAATGTTTATTTACAGCGCTTACCCTAATAAAGAAGGATTTTCATTAATGAACAATAAATACAAGTTTGAACAGCATTAACTTATCAACACACATATTACCTAAACTGCAGACAGTTCCCTGCTCTGTAAACTGGCAGCCAAAGGGTTTGTGCTGCAGAGGGTTAGGTCTACTTGTCCCAAGGATGAAAACTTGTTGCCTTTGACTCCAAACAATGGGGGTCATTCCGACCCCGGCGGTCATTGACCGCCGGGACCGGGGTCGGCGGGAGCACCGCCAACAGGCTGGCGGTGCCCCGCAGGGCATTCTGACAGCGACGGTTTGGCCGCGGTCAGAACAGGAAAACCGGCGGTGTCCCGCCGGTTTTCCGCTGCCCTGAGGAATCCCCCATGGCGGCGCAGCTTGCTGCGCCGCCATGGGGGATTCCGACCCCCTCAACAGGATGGCGGTGAGGGGTGTCGTGGGGCCCCTGGGGGCCCCTGCAGTGCCCATGCCAATGGCATGGGCACTGCAAGGGCCCCCGTATGCGGGCCCCACTTTGAATTTCAGTGTCTGCATAGCAGACACTGAAATTCGCAACGGGTGCTACTGCACCCGTCGCACCCTTCCCACTCCGCCGGCTCCATTCAGAGCCGGCTTCCTCGTGGGAAGGGGTTTCCCGCTGGGCTGGCGGGCGGCCTTCTGGCGGTCACCCGCCAGCCCAGCGGGAAACACAGAATGGCCGGTGCGGTCATTCGGCGGTTCCCGCCGCCCGCCGGGGTCTGAATGACCCCCAATATGTCCGGGGCATTAGCTGATAGGAACTCCAACACTATTTACATTGTTTCTGTAATGCCAAACCAAGTAATTGGTCTGATTTCCTTTCTTTAGCCGAGTTTTCATTTAATATGGTGCATAGTGCAACAGGATCAACACAATTTTTATTTTTTTTGCACCTACGGTTTCCATCCCAAGACCTTCCCAACTATTCCTCATGTGTTACCTCATGTTCCTATGGTTACATCATTTGCTCGGCGACTCCGCCATATTCAGGACCTGATCCGTACTACTCTTTTGACTTCTAAACAAACTATGAAAAGAAGGGCTGATAGCAGACGTCGGTCGGCACCATCTTACCAGCCAGGAAACAAAGTATGGCTTTCTTCCAAATTTCTGCCTTTTCATTTTTCTCAGAACAAATTAAAACCCTGCTTTTATGGTCCTTTTCAAATACTCCAATTAATGAATCCAGTTGCTGTTCAACTACGTTTACCTCAGTCTTGGAAGGTTCATCCAGTGTTTCATGTTTCAAAAAGCAAGCCTTTTGTTCCTGATCCTTACCATAGGCATTTTCAATGTCCTGCTCCTCTTTCTGTGGATGGACATCCTGAATATGAGATGAGGTACAGGAGATCTGTGAACCAACCATTTGTCGGAACAAGCTTCAATTATTGATTCACTGAAAAGGTTTCCCCCCTCAGTGACTGTTCTTGGGAAAATGCTTCTTCAGTCCATGCTCCCCATTTGATTTTCAGTTTCTTTTCTCTTTTACCGGACAAGCCCAGGGCCCCGGGAGGGGACCTACTGTGATGCCGCTGACTACCGCGGCATCACTTTTGCAGGCCGGCAGTCCATGTGTCGGGATGCCGGCCACCGCCTGTCTTTTGTTGTCAGTCCGACTTTTCATACTGCGATGAGGCCCAGGAGTCTCGTTTCGAGCTCCGAGTTGCACAATGGCCCCTGGTCACCCCCGCACCCCAACTTACCTACTCCGTTCTTTTTCTTCTTGGGTCTCCATATTGTCTTCTTCTGTCGTGGTTGTCTTCCCAGCATGCATTGCGCCTTTTCTACTTATCTTTTATTCCCATTTATTTCTATGAAGCCTTTCCCAATCCAAGATGGTGTCATTCGTTTTCCTGTTTTGTCACTTCCTGTTTAATGGTGTATAAGCACTGCAGTTCCTTATTTCTTTGCGTTGCAAACACTTCCGTCTTGGTGGTGATCCTCGCTCCTGCTTTTTCCCTGCGGAATTGATTTCTATTTTTTTTTGTGCCTTTTTTCCTTCTGGAGGGTACGATCTGCATTGACATTTTTCTAGTCAGCAGCACCGTGGCTACTAGATGGGGTTGCCCTTATCTTGGCCAGTCCAGAACCAGTAAGAAACCTGGTGTTCCTCCTAGCACTGCAGCCTACGGCAGTTAAGAGACATGCAGACCGTTAGAGTTTCCCACTGAAGCCAGGGCTGTATATAAGACCACATTCATCACACACAAGGCCCTATGCACATTCACTCCTTTACCTGGTCAAGAAACGTAAGCTTTCAAGAGGTTCTAAATCATGGGTACTCACAAACATTTTCACAGGGCTGCAGAGTTTGGTCTTTGATGTGACCAAGGGCCGCACTAGTGGCAGCAGGGTGGCAGTCGGGGGTTGGAAGTAAAGTGGGTGTAAGGGACACAAAGCTATACTTCTAGTGTCTGAATAGCACAACGTGAAACCATAAACTTGGGAATAATCACGGCTTCTTCACTTAACCAAACTGTGTGATCCTAAGCAAATGTTTTATTTCACTTTCCCTCCTTTTTGTTCATTATCACATATGAGGACCTTGCATGACTTTAGGATGTGTGCTGCACAAAACCTTTTTGTGTTTGATTTAATAAACTATAATGTTTTGTATAATTGAAACCTAGACCACCGAAAGAGTGCACATAGCTGACTTGCCTCTTAGCTCTCCAAAGGCATTGTTGTCGGGGTGGGAGATGGGGGAGTCAATGTTTCTAAATTCTGGTTAGAAAATTAGCACTTTGAAAAAATATATTTCTGCAATGAACTGATATAATCTGGTGAACTAAGGTGAAGTTTCTGCGTGTTAATGAAATACACTTTTTGAATTTTGAGCAGACTTGATCGTGCTTTTACATTTTTGCTTCAAATGTCTTTAAAAATGAAGGTGTTTCAGATGTTACATTGTACAGAACCCCTCTCTTATCTCTTTTCATATCCTTCAACTCATCTTAAATAAATGCTTGCCTGTTTATTTTTTTAATGTTAGTGCCGAGTCTAGCTTTGAGCAGCCCAGTGCTGCTCGGCCGCATGTAAAGGTCAGGAGGGCCACATGCGGCCCTCAGGCCGTACTACGAGTATAACTGTTCTAGATAATCACAAAATGCTGAAGCATTGCTGGTAGAATTCCTGGCCTTTCATAGATAACAACTCCTGGAACAATCCTTCTCGGGTACAACAAGGAGAGTTTAGAGACCACTACCTTCAATCCTTTGCACTACCACTGTGTTGGTGATGTTCAACACAGAACTGAAAGCCTCTTCCTTTAACACTTTAGCTTAGACATAGCAGCCAATCCCCCTCTACTGAGAATGTGTTCACTCTCCTCATCACACAGAAGTAGACTACCTCCACTTCAGCGGGTGCTTACAAGTGTTTTTTTCTGTTGTATATGAATAAATTGTTTGCTTTTAGGGCAATTTACAATTTTTGTGATTCTAGAGCTCATGTTACGATGTTTGGTACTTCTTGAAAACTCCAACTATCAATGTAACAAAACATGTCAACTGCAAAGCGCTCTGGCACCTTTGGGTAATGGTCATGCTATATAGAAATGCAAAATAAATAAGCATTGCTCACACTCATCACCGGGGGACCTGCTCCAGGCTACCCTCCCCACCTATAACCAGAAGGGCAGAGAGGCCCACATTGTTCCTATCCAGAAGGGCTGAGGTCTACTCCAGTATACCCACCCTGCTCCCATGCAGAAAGGCTGAGAGGCCTACTCCAGGATAAACTCCCTGCTCCTATTCAGAAGGGACAGAGGCCTATTCCAAGCTACCCACCCTGCTCCATCCAGAAGGACATAGAGGCCTACTCCAGGCTCCCCACCCTGCTGCCACCCAGGAGGACATAGAGGCCTACTCCAGGCTACCCACCCTGCTCCATCCAGAAGGACATGGAGGCCTACTCCAGGCTACCCACCCTGCCCCCATCCCGCAGGACATAGAGGCCTACTCCAGCCTACCCACCCTGCTCCATCCAGGAGGACATAGAGGCCTACTCCAGGCTACCCACCCTGCTCCATCCAGAAGGACATAGAGGCCTACTCCAAGCTACCCACCCTGCTCCATCCAGAAGGACATAGAGGCCTACTCCAGGCTACCCACCCTGCTCCATCCAGAAGGACATAGAGGCCTACTCCAAGCTACCCACCCTGCCCCCATCCCGCAGGACATAGAGGCCTACTCCAGGCTCCCCACCCTGCTGCCATCCAGGAGGACATAGAGGCCTACTCCAGGCTACCCACCCTGCTCCATCCAGAAGGACATGGAGGCCTACTCCAGGCTACCCACCCTGTCCCATCCAGAAGGACATAGAGGCCTACTCCAGGCTACCCACCCTGCCCCCATCCCGCAGGACATAGAGGCCTACTCCAGGCTCCCCACCCTGCTGCCATCCAGGAGGACATAGAGGCCTACTCCAGGCTACCCACCCTGCTCCATCCAGAAGGACATGGAGGCCTACTCCAGGCTACCCACCCTGTCCCATCCAGAAGGACATAGAGGCCTACTCCAGCCTACCCACCCTGCTCCCATCCCGCAGGACATAGAGGCCTACTCCAGGCTCCCCACCCTGCCCCCATCCCACAGGACATGGAGGCCTACTCCAGGCTACCCACCCTGCTCCATCCAGAAGGACATAGAGGCCTACTCCAAGCTACCCACCCTGCTCTATCCAGAAGGACATAGAGGCCTACTCCAGGCTACCCACCCTGCCCCCATCCCGCAGGACATAGAGGCCTACTCCAGCCTACCCACCCTGCCCCCATCCCGCAGGACATAGAGGCCTACTCCAGCCTACCCACCCTGCTCCATCCAGAAGGACATAGAGGCCTACTCCAGGCTCCCCACCCTGCTCCCATCCCGCAGGACAAGGAGGCCTACTCCAGGCTACCCACCCTGCTCCCATCCAGAAGAACATAGAGGCCTACTCCAGGCTCCCCACCCTGCTGCCATCCAGGAGGACATAGAGGCCTACTCCAGGCTACCAACCCTGCTCCATCCAGAAGGACATGGAGGCCTACTCCAGGCTACCCACCCTGTCCCATCCAGAAGGACATAGAGGCCTACTCCAGGTTACCCACCCTGCTCCATCCAGGAGGACATAGAGGACTACTCCAGGCTACCCACCCTGCTCCCATCCCGCAGGACATAGAGGCCTACTCCAGGCTCCCCACCCTGCCCCCATCCCGCAGGACATGGAGGCCTACTCCAGGCTACCCACCCTGCTCCATCCAGAAGGACATAGAGGCCTACTCCAAGCTACCCACCCTGCTCCATCCAGAAGGACATAGAGGCCTACTCCAGGCTACCCACCCTGCCCCCATCCCGCAGGACATAGAGGCCTACTCCAGCCTACCCACCCTGCCCCCATCCCGCAGGACATAGAGGCCTACTCCAGCCTACCCACCCTGCTCCATCCAGAAGGACATAGAGGCCTACTCCAGGCTCCCCACCACCCTGCTCCCATCCCGCAGGACATGGAGGCCTACTCCAGGCTACCCACCCTGCTCCCATCCAGAAGAACATAGAGGCCTACTCCAGGCTCCCCACCCTGCTGCCATCCAGGAGGACATAGAGGCCTACTCCAGGCTCCCCACCCTGCTGCCATCCAGGAGGACATAGAGGCCTACTCCAGGCTACCCACCCTGCTCCATCCCGCAGGACATAGAGGCCTACTCCAGGCTACCCACCCTGTCCCATCCAGAAGGACATAGAGGCCTACTCCAGGCTACCCACCCTGCTCCATCCAGGAGGACATAGAGGCCTACTCCAGGCTACCCACCCTGCTGCCATCCAGAAGGACATGGAGGCCTACTCCAGCCTACCCACCCTGTCCCATCCAGAAGGACATAGAGGCCTACTCCAGGCTACCCACCCTGCTGCCATCCAGAAGGACATGGAGGCCTACTCCAGCCTACCCACCCTGTCCCATCCAGAAGGACATGGAGGCCTACTCCAGCCTACCCACCCTGCCCCCATCCTGCAGGACATAGAGGCCTACTCCAGGCTACCCACCCTGCCCCCATCCCGCAGGACATAGAGGCCTACTCCAGCCTACCCACCCTGCTCCATCCAGAAGGACATAGAGGCCTACTCCAGGCTACCCACCCTGCTCCCATCCCGCAGGACATAGAGGCCTACTCCAGCCTACCCACCCTGCCCCCATCCCGCAGGACATAGAGGCCTACTCCAGGCTACCCACCCTGCTCCATCCAGAAGGACATAGAGGCCTACTCCAGGCTACCCACCCTGCTCCATCCCGCAGGACATAGAGGCCTACTCCAGGCTACCCACCCTGCTCCATCCAGAAGGACATAGAGGCCTACTCCAGGCTACCCACCCTGCTCCATCCAGAAGGACATAGAGGCCTACTCCAGGCTACCCACCCTGTCCCATCCAGAAGGACATAGAGGCCTACTCCAGGCTACCCACCCTGCTCCATCCAGGTGGACATAGAGGCCTACTCCAGGCTACCCACCCTGCTCCATCCAGGTGGACATAGAGGCCTACTCCAGGCTCCCCACCCTGTCCCCATCCCGCAGGACATAGAGGCCTACTCCAGCCTACCCACCCTGCTCCATCCAGGAGGACATAGAGGCCTACTCCAGGCTACCCACCCTGCTCCATCCAGAAGGACATAGAGGCCTACTCCAAGCTACCCACCCTGCTCCATCCAGAAGGACATAGAGGCCTACTCCAGGCTACCCACCCTGCTCCATCCAGAAGGACATAGAGGCCTACTCCAAGCTACCCACCCTGCCCCCATCCCGCAGGACATAGAGGCCTACTCCAGGCTCCCCACCCTGCTGCCATCCAGGAGGACATAGAGGCCTACTCCAGGCTACCCACCCTGCTCCATCCAGAAGGACATGGAGGCCTACTCCAGGCTACCCACCCTGTCCCATCCAGAAGGACATAGAGGCCTACTCCAGGCTACCCACCCTGCCCCCATCCCGCAGGACATAGAGGCCTACTCCAGGCTCCCCACCCTGCTGCCATCCAGGAGGACATAGAGGCCTACTCCAGGCTACCCACCCTGCTCCATCCAGAAGGACATGGAGGCCTACTCCAGGCTACCCACCCTGTCCCATCCAGAAGGACATAGAGGCCTACTCCAGGCTACCCACCCTGCCCCCATCCCGCAGGACATAGAGGCCTACTCCAGCCTACCCACCCTGCTCCCATCCCGCAGGACATAGAGGCCTACTCCAGGCTCCCCACCCTGCCCCCATCCCACAGGACATGGAGGCCTACTCCAGGCTACCCACCCTGCTCCATCCAGAAGGACATAGAGGCCTACTCCAAGCTCCCCACCCTGCTCTATCCAGAAGGACATAGAGGCCTACTCCAGGCTACCCACCCTGCCCCCATCCCGCAGGACATAGAGGCCTACTCCAGCCTACCCACCCTGCCCCCATCCCGCAGGACATAGAGGCCTACTCCAGCCTACCCACCCTGCTCCATCCAGAAGGACATAGAGGCCTACTCCAGGCTCCCCACCCTGCTCCCATCCCGCAGGACATGGAGGCCTACTCCAGGCTACCCACCCTGCTCCCATCCAGAAGAACATAGAGGCCTACTCCAGGCTCCCCACCCTGCTCCATCCAGAAGGACATGGAGGCCTACTCCAGGCTACCCACCCTGTCCCATCCAGAAGGACATAGAGGCCTACTCCAGGTTACCCACCCTGCTCCATCCAGGAGGACATAGAGGACTACTCCAGGCTACCCACCCTGCTCCCATCCCGCAGGACATAGAGGCCTACTCCAGGCTCCCCACCCTGCCCCCATCCCGCAGGACATGGAGGCCTACTCCAGGCTACCCACCCTGCTCCATCCAGAAGGACATAGAGGCCTACTCCAAGCTACCCACCCTGCTCCATCCAGAAGGACATAGAGGCCTACTCCAGGCTACCCACCCTGCCCCCATCCCGCAGGACATAGAGGCCTACTCCAGCCTACCCACCCTGCCCCCATCCCGCAGGACATAGAGGCCTACTCCAGCCTACCCACCCTGCTCCATCCAGAAGGACATAGAGGCCTACTCCAGGCTCCCCACCCTGCTCCCATCCCGCAGGACATGGAGGCCTACTCCAGGCTACCCACCCTGCTCCCATCCAGAAGAACATAGAGGCCTACTCCAGGCTCCCCACCCTGCTGCCATCCAGGAGGACATAGAGGCCTACTCCAGGCTCCCCACCCTGCTGCCATCCAGGAGGACATAGAGGCCTACTCCAGGCTACCCACCCTGCTCCATCCCGCAGGACATAGAGGCCTACTCCAGGCTACCCACCCTGTCCCATCCAGAAGGACATAGAGGCCTACTCCAGGCTACCCACCCTGCTCCATCCAGGAGGACATAGAGGCCTACTCCAGGCTACCCACCCTGCTGCCATCCAGAAGGACATGGAGGCCTACTCCAGCCTACCCACCCTGTCCCATCCAGAAGGACATAGAGGCCTACTCCAGGCTACCCACCCTGCTGCCATCCAGAAGGACATGGAGGCCTACTCCAGCCTACCCACCCTGTCCCATCCAGAAGGACATGGAGGCCTACTCCAGCCTACCCACCCTGCCCCCATCCCGCAGGACATAGAGGCCTACTCCAGGCTACCCACCCTGCCCCCATCCCGCAGGACATAGAGGCCTACTCCAGGCTACCCACCCTGCTCCCATCCCGCAGGACATAGAGGCCTGCTCCAGCCTACCCACCCTGCCCCCATCCCGCAGGACATAGAGGCCTACTCCAGGCTACCCACCCTGCTCCATCCAGAAGGACATAGAGGCCTACTCCAGGCTACCCACCCTGCTCCCATCCCGCAGGACATAGAGGCCTACTCCAGCCTACCCACCCTGCCCCCATCCCGCAGGACATAGAGGCCTACTCCAGGCTACCCACCCTGCTCCATCCAGAAGGACATAGAGGCCTACTCCAGGCTACCCACCCTGTCCCATCCAGAAGGACATAGAGGCCTACTCCAGGCTACCCACCCTGCTCCATCCAGGTGGACATAGAGGCCTACTCCAGGCTACCCACCCTGCTGCCATCCAGAAGGACATGGAGGCCTACTCCAGCCTACCCACCCTGTCCCATCCAGAAGGACATGGAGGCCTTCTCCAGCCTACCCACCCTGCCCCCATCCCGCAGGACATAGAAGCCTACTCAAGGCTACCCACCCTGCCCCCATCCCGCAGGACATAGAGGCCTACTCCAGGCTCCCCACCCTGCCCCCATCCCGCAGGACATGGAGGCCTACTCCAGCCTACCCACCCTGCCCCCATCCCGCAGGACATAGAGGCCTACTCCAGCCTACCCACCCTGCCCCCATCCCGCAGGACATAGAGGCCTACTCCAGCCTACCCACCCTGCTCCATCCAGAAGGACATAGAGGCCTACTCCAGGCTCCCCACCCTGCTCCCATCCCGCAGGACATGGAGGCCTACTCCAGGCTACCCACCCTGCTCCCATCCAGAAGAACATAGAGGCCTACTCCAGGCTCCCCACCCTGCTGCCATCCAGGAGGACATAGAGGCCTACTCCAGGCTCCCCACCCTGCTGCCATCCAGGAGGACATAGAGGCCTACTCCAGGCTACCCACCCTGCTCCATCCAGGAGGACATAGAGGCCTACTCCAGGCTACCCACCCTGTCCCATCCAGAAGGACATGGAGGCCTACTCCAGCCTACCCACCCTGTCCCATCCAGAAGGACATGGAGGCCTACTCCAGCCTACCCACCCTGCCCCCATCCCGCAGGACATAGAGGCCTACTCCAGGCTACCCACCCTGCCCCCATCCCGCAGGACATAGAGGCCTACTCCAGCCTACCCACCCTGCTCCATCCAGAAGGACATAGAGGCGTACTCCAGGCTACCCACCCTGCTCCCATCCCGCAGGACATAGAGGCCTACTCCAGCCTACCCACCCTGCCCCCATCCCGCAGGACATAGAGGCCTACTCCAGGCTACCCACCCTGCTCCATCCAGAAGGACATAGAGGCCTACTCCAGGCTACCCACCCTGTCCCATCCAGAAGGACATAGAGGCCTACTCCAGGCTACCCACCCTGCTCCATCCAGGTGGACATAGAGGCCTACTCCAGGCTACCCACCCTGTCCCATCCAGAAGGACATGGAGGCCTACTCCAGCCTACCCACCCTGCCCCCATCCCGCAGGACATAGAGGCCTACTCCAGGCTCCCCACCCTGCTCCCATCCCGCAGGACATAGAGGCCTACTCCAGGCTACCCACCCTGCTGCCATCCAGAAGGACATAGAGGCCTACTCCAGGCTCCCCACCCTGCTCCATCCAGGAGGACATAGAGGCCTACTCCAGGCTCCCCACCCTGCTGCCATCCAGGAGGACATAGAGGCCTACTCCAGGCTACCCACCCTGCTCCATCCCGCAGGACATAGAGGCCTACTCCAGGCTACCCACCCTGCTCCATCCCGCAGGACATGGAGGCCTACTCCAGGCTCCCCACCCTGCTCCATCCCGCAGGACATAGAGGCCTACTCCAAGCTACCCACCCTGCTCCATCCAGGAGGACATAGAGGCCTACTCCAGGCTACCCACCCTGCTCCATCCAGGAGGACATAGAGGCCTACTCCAGCCTACCCACCCTGTCCCATCCAGAAGGACATAGAGGCCTACTCCAGGCTCCCCACCCTGCCCCCATCCCGCAGGACATAGAGGCCTACTCCAGGCTACCCACCCTGCTGCCATCCCGCAGGACATAGAGGCCTACTCCAGCCTACCCACCCTGCTCCATCCCGCAGGACATAGAGGCCTACTCCAGCCTACCCACCCTGCTCCATCCCGCAGGACATAGAGGCCTACTCCAGCCTACCCACCCTGCTCCATCCCGCAGGACGGTAGGGTCCTAGTCCGTAGTAATCTCCCCCTTCACTGTCGCGCCTGCGACGACGGAGCATCGTCCGTACGCTGCCCGCCCGGTGCCGCACTGCGCCATGTACCTTTCGGAGCCCTCCCACCCACGAAACCTGAGAACAGATTCGCCCGTCACCGCGCAGGCGGAGCCGCCCGCCTAGGCCGACAATTCCACGGCAGGAGGAAGGCCCGGGCGGCCGGAAGTTTGCGCTGCCAGGAGCACGTGCGGACCCCACGGCCAATCAGCGCTTCGGAGCTCCGGGAAGCGCGCTGGGATTGGCCGAGGTGTAATCGGTCGCTCCAATCCCAGGTCACTTTTCACTTCGCCACTTCCTACGAGAACAAAGGCGACGCCCGGAAAACGTTCGACCTGGGGATTGGTTGTTGTGCGACCCGGACCCGGAAGTGCTGAAATAGGGACGGATGACATCCGGTAAAAGATCGACGACGGACATGCGGGTACGCTGGCGGACGCTCCATGTAAGTAGGGCCAGGTGGCCCCGGTCTGGGGCTGTGTGCCGGAGCCGCTGTGCACAGGGCCCGGTCTAGCGTCTTATGTGGCAGGACACGTCCGTTCCCTCCGGGGCACCGGCAGCCCCTGCTCCTTAGGGTTGGAGGCCTCCTTGGGGTGCGCTGGCTGGGGCCCTTGGCTGTCTCAACCAAGGGCCCTTTGTACCCCCTTGCGGTCCCGCAGAAGGGCCGGGCTGGGGTCCGAGAATCTGGGCGCGGCCGGTGCCTGGAAGTCTGGCTGGACCCTGTCCCAGTGACCGAGGCTGCCCTGCACTTCCCCCTGAGACTGTCCCAGTGACCGAGGCTGCCCTGCACTTCCCCCTGAGACTGTCCCAGTGACCGAGGCTGCCCTGCACTTCCCCCTGAGACTGTCCCAGTAACCGAGGCTGCCCTGCACTTCCCCCTGATACTGTCCCAGTGACCGAGGCTGCCCTGCACTTCCCCCTGAGACTGTCCCAGTGACCGAGGCTGCCCTGCACTTCCCCCTGAGACTGTCCCAGTGACCGAGGCTGCCCTGCACTTCCCCCTGAGACTGTCCCAGTAACCGAGGCTGCCCTGCACTTCCCCCTGAGACTGTCCCAGTGACTGAGGCTGCCCTGCACTTCCTGCTGACACTGTCCCAGTAACTGAGGCTGCCCTGCACTTCCTGCTGACACTGTCCCAGTAACCCAGGCTGCCCTGCACTTCCTGCTGACACTGTCCCAGTAACCCAGGCTGCCCTGCACTTCCTGCTGACACTGTCCCAGTAACCCAGGCTGCCCTGCACTTCCTGCTGACACTGTCCCAGTAACCCAGGCTGCCCTGCACTTCCCCCTGAGACTGTCCAAGTGACCGAGGCTGTCCTGCACTTCCCCCTGAGACTGTCCAAGTGACCGAGGCTGTCCTGCACTTCCTTCTGATACTGTCCCAGTAACCCAGGCTGCCCTGCACTTCCTGCTGACATGGTCCCAGTGACGTAGGCTGTCCTGCACTTCCTGCTGACACTGTCCCAGTGACCGAGGCTGCCCTTTACTTTCCGCTGACACTGTCCCAGTAACCAAGGCTGCCCTGCATTTCCTGCTGAGACTGTCCCAGTAACTGAGGTTCCCCTGTACTTCCCCTTGAGACTGTCCCAGTGACTGATGCTCCCCTACTCTTCCTGCTGATGCTGCCCTGCACTTCCTGCTGACACTGTCCCAGTAACCCAGGCTGCCCTGCTCTTCCTGCTTAGACTGTCCCAGTAACCCAGCCTGCCCTGCTCTTCCTGCTTAGACTGTCCCAGTAACCCAGGCTGCCCTGCTCTTCCTGCTTAGACTGTCCCAGTGACCGAGGCTGCCCTTTACTTCCTGCTTAGACTGTCCCAGTGACCGAGGCTGCCCTTTACTTCCCGCTGAGACTGTCCAAGTGACCGAGGCTCCCCTGCACTTCCTTCTGATACTGTCCCAGTAACCCAGGCTGCCATGCACTTCCTGCTGACACGGTCCCAGTGACTGAGGCTCCCCTGCACTTCCTGCTGACACTGTCCCAGTAACCCAGGCTGCCCTGCTCTTCCCCAGGAGACTGTCCCAGTGACTGAGGCTCCCCTGCACTTCCTGCTAATGCTGCCCTGCACTTCCTGCTGACACTGTCCCAGTAACCCAGGCTGCCCTGCACTTCCTGCTGACACTGTCCCAGTAACCCAGGCTGCCCTGCACTTCCTGCTGAGACTGTCCCAGTGACCGAGGCTGCCCTTTACTTTCTGCTGAGACTGTCCAAGTGACCGAGGCTCCCCTGCGCTTCCTTCTGATACTGTCCCAGTAACCCAGGCTGCCTTGCACTTCCTGCTGACACGGTCCCAGTGACCGAGGCTGCCCTTTACTTTCTGCTGAGGCTGTCCTGCATTTTCTGCTGAGACTGTCCCAGTAACTGAGGTTCCCATGCACTTCCCCCTGAGACTCTCAGTGACGTAGGCTACCCTGCACTTCCTGCTGTTACTGTCCCAGTAACCCAGGCTGCCCTGCCCTTCCTGCTGAGGCTGCCCTGCACTTCCTGCTGAGACTGTCACAGTGACTGAGGCTATCCTGCACTTCCTGCTGAGTCTGCCCTGCACTTCCTCCTGACACTGTCCCAGTACCCGAGGCTGTCCTGCACTTCCTGCTGACACTGTCCCAGCGACCGGGGCTGCCCTGTACTTCCTGAAACCACTGAACACTGTCCCAGTAACCAAGACTGCCCTGCACTTCCCCCTGAGACTGCCCCAGTAACTGAGGCTGCCCTGCACTTCCCCCTGAGACTGCCCCAGTAACTGAGGCTGCCCTGCACTTCCTGCTGACACTGTCCTAGTAACTGAGGCTCCCCTGCACCTCCTCCTGAGACTGTCCTAGTAACCGAGGCAGCCCTGCACTTCCTTACATTAAGCTACCCAGTATTTCCGCTTGAGACAGTCCCAGTAACCACAGCTGCCCTGCACTTCTCCCGAGACTATCCCAGAACCTGAGGCTGCTCTGCACTTCCTCCTGAGATTGCCTCAGTAACCGAGGCTGACCTGCACTTTCTCCTGAGACTGTCCCAGTAACCAAAGCTACCCTGTACTGTCTTGAGACGAGCCCTCCTGGTGCAGGGCTGGGACCTTGCCCAGATCCATCCAGGGGCTGGGACCTTGCCCCGATCTGTCCACGGGCAGGTTATGGTCGTTTGTGTCTCAGAAGGACAGGACACCTTCTAGTTTGCTGATGGTCATTTTCTTCTGTCCCGTCACTGCCTTGCCAACCTGTATTCTCCTATATAATGATTCTTTGCCCTGACCAGTGTAGACAAAGTGTTGTCGATTGTGATTTATCTAATGCAGCGTGCCCGGGACTTGTTAGGTCTCCTACAGGGAGCTTTAGCTTTTTATTTCCATAATGACAACTGCACAGTATTGTGTATAGGGTTTAGGAGCTGTACTTCAGCATGCAACCTGGTGCGCCATACGTCCGCCCGTCAAATAAATAGGCTTTGTGCAACTGGTACGGTGCAACCAATAAATCAGTTTTCTTTAGTACAAGTGTTGTTTGGGCTTAACAAAGCAAGTCTCGGCACCGTTATAAGGATTATAACGTATTGGCGTTGATGGGCGTGATGGTGAAAGAACAATTTAATTAGGTCTCAAGCTGGTTCCTGACAGTTTCTAGCTAGTCCTTAATTAGTTATGTGGCTTGTTAACTGTGAATGGGAATTAGATTGGTCAGACAGAACACTAGATTTAAGGTGACCGTTGTATTGTGCGCCTGACTATCCAGAAATGAACCCAGCTTTCTTTGATGTTGCTAATTTATACGTTTATGTACAGTTGTCACGCCTAGCATAAGGTGGCATATGCACCAGATTGTTTTCCATTTTTTCATGCTTTTCTGTGGCTTTATTCAGAAACCTTTCTATGACATCAATAGCAGAAGTCATCGGGGCTAAATCAAGCCATGCCCCTTAGGAAACCATATTGTCATCGTTACACATACTGCTAGTCTTATAGACTGATGTTTGTGGGAGAATTCATTCCGTATACCACCCCAGTGATGGCATCTTAGCTCATCCACTTGCTGATGATGGCATTGAGGCCTGTAAAGAGTTCAGCACTAACCATTGTCTTGTTCAGAACTACCACTGCCTTAGTTATGAATGGCTCCTTAGACTTTGCTTACCTCGTATTTTCTGAAATGTATTATTCAACAACCCTCCCAGCAGCAGTCTCGCTTTCTGTTGGCCATAGGTAAATACGGAGACTGTAATTTCAAATGGGTCAATACTTGATGGTTTAGTCTGAGTTACCCTAGGTAGCGACCGATAACTTAAGCAGCACATTAAGGGCCAGATGTACCAAAGGATTTTACCCATTCTTTGTCTGGGGGAAAAAGCTTTCATACATATGGCCCTAAGTTTGAGGGCCCCCTTCCAGTCCCTGTCATTCCAATCCAGAACAAGAAGACTCAGAATAATGTTTCAAATTAAATCGATAGAGTGCAGGCAAACTTACCAACACAATCTATAGTGGGTCACTTTTTGTAAAATGGGTTACATCTCTTTCCCCCTTGGTCTGGGCTGCCACTGCTTGAGCCTGAGTCCTGCTCAGTGGGTTCCTGGTCCAGCTAAATACTTTCTAGTATAGGAGTTGTCAGCCTATAGCAATCCTGGCTATTAGGAACTTTGTCTGTTTGAGTCCTCCATGCTAGCTCAGCACCAGTCATTTGTCTTGAGGAAAGGTACACTTTGTCGTGCTTACTGTCTCCCTATACAGAGGTGGATGGGGCCTGGTGAACTGGAGACTCTCTATGTTGGAGTCCTAAATGCTGGCTCACTAACAGTAATAGATGTGCTGTTTCCATGCAGGCGTGCATTATTTGAATACTCCTCGCATGAATAGGAGTCTGTAATTAACTGATGGGGAAGTAAGATGGTGAACACAGAAGCAGCCAAGTTTAAAACAAACTGAAAGAAATAGAACTCTGCCACCCAGTCCTGAACACTGCCGAGAAGTGTTGGAGCAACCATAACAGTGTCCTGTGACAGAAACCATGGATTCTGCATCCTTTGTGTTCTGTAGTGATGCAAGGTAAAAGCAGCGTCCGCTGATGCCTAGGCACAATGAATCCGCAAAAGACACACAGCTGTCGGGAGATCCCAAAAGATTCAGCACCTGTCAAATTTTACATGAAATAAAATGTTGCGCACCTGTAATTGTGACAGAACAACATTTAAATACATTGTGTGGGTTTGTGCAGTGGATAACCAGTAGTGTGTATATGTGTGTACGCAAAGACACTCCTGAAACTATGAAACAGCCTAAGGGCTCGCTTACCGAAAATGTGTGCAATCAGCAATACAAAAAAGATAATGACTCAAAATGAATGCAGAATAAAAGTAAGGCAACATGAATCACTCGAGTGATGAAGGGTGGCAAAGCATTGCAAACCAACCAGTGCATCAAGGAAGCAATCAACATTTTATAAGTCCTTATTTTATGACCTAGTAATATTAAAAACAATTGTAAGGTTGTATGCATACACACTCATTTTGATGATGTCAACAACTGTACCAAATGACAGTGTCATTTGCTCATCAGATTGTTAGATAACGTTCCAGATTGTTTTTGAGTAACAAATTTCGAAGGCCATCGCCGCTTGATATGTCTGATTTACAAAACGTACGGCTGTAATGGAGAAACAATGGCACAGATGATTTGACATTACTTGAAAACAGCATGTCCTAACACAGATGAGAAGGCAAGAAAACAACTGATCTACTTAATAGGAGATGATGTAGAGGAACTGTTTACAACATAATCAACTGAACAGATTCAAAATGCGTGAAAGAATAACAAAACTTATAAATAAATAAATGCTTTTTCCACAAAGAAATATATTGATTTTGAAAGATACATCTATTATATAGAAGTTGGATGAAGCAAAACGAAAGATCAAGCCAGACGTGTGAAAGGAAGACCAAGGGATAATATAAACGCAAGGGTAACCAAAGAAATGATTGTGTAGAATTACATTTCCTAACTCTGGAACACAGCCTGCTATGGGACAAAAGTGCTGAAAATGTGGTAAGAAATAACCACTTTGTGAGTGTACGGAAAGCCACCAGCCAGGTACCAAGGATGGGACATTGTTATGAAACCAGACAAGTAAAAAGGATAACTCATAGTGTAAGGCCCATGGCAAGCCAAAGCAAAAATGATGAGTGACATATCTCCCGTCAGAATTGTAGTAGAAGTATTATGTTTGATGCACAAAAAGGAAGCATCTGATGGAAATGAGATGTCCTGAACGAATTACTTGAATCAAAAATGGATAAACAAATCTGCGCTATGGACTTGAATGTGGGTCGCCATGTTCCTATGTTTGAATTAGTCAGTGGTGCAACATGAAATATATAACGTGTGTCCGAGTATAGCAGAATGATGAACACATTAGCACTTAGACCATCAGTTGTGCTTGTGTTAGACTAGGGAGCAAGAAAACTAGTAGAAAATTTAGTCAAATTAAATTGTCAAATGTGGAACTGCTTCACTAATAGAAGAGATGCCTATTTTAAAAGAGGATGTCTCGGAGTCATGTTTGTTGAGCAGTGTGACAGTTCAAGTGATAGGGCTTGTAAGTATGACATATAATATGACAACTAAACGTCTATTGTGTGTGTGTATTATATATATTTTTTCCAGAATTATTTGCTTGTCTTGGCAAATTGTTTGGCGCCTAAATTGCTGTGCACATAAATGAAGCTAAATGTCCAGTAGCTGAAAATCATCTCTAAGCGCAGGCGAAGTCAAATACAAAAAGATATTGTAGAACCAGTATGTTTCTATACAAAAAAAATATACACTTTGGAACATGTTTGTGTGTGGAAATAAAACATTTTGAGAACATTTTTGTGACAATTTTTTCTTTTTTAAATTAAAGTGATAATATACTTATGGATGAAACAGATCAAAAGTAGCAAGGCCCAGCATTTAAAGAGGCATACAAGTGTCTGTAGCAGGTTAAACATTGAATAGGGGTAAATGTAATTTAAAAAAAAAAATTACCTGCATTTTGTTTCTCCAAATTTTTTCAAAGCTCTTAATGCTCCTTGATCCATAAGAAATAGAATTACATTCCCATTGATGTCTCGGAATTGAGATCTTTACTGGGTACAGCGAGTTACTGTTCGCAGTACCTTCCCCAATTTGCAGCAATCAGTGCAGCCCTAAGGAAACTAAGTAAGGAAGGCCAAAAGTTTTTTTGGACTCAAGATTGTGAGAAAATAAGACAAGAAGGTGACGTTAGCAAAAAACATGGCTTTACTTTGTTTCCAATTTGTGCACTGAATTAACCATAGATGCAAGTCCATTTGAATTAGGTGCCATTCCAGCTCAACATAAACCAGGAAAAGACTTGCCATGGTGAGTAGTGTCTTGCTAGTAGAAGTGTAACTAAAATAGAACAGGCATTTTCCCACCTAGAAAAGAAGGTCTTGCTGTTTGAGCTTGCAAGCACTATAACAAGTTTGTTCTTGGCACTGCATTCACTATAGTCACAGATCAAGTGCCTATACCCATATTAGGGAATCCTATAGAAAAAAAACCTCCACGGATAGAAAGATGTATTACTTGAACATTTAGGTTGTTATAGTTCTCTGTTGCTGGATACATTAGCAACAGCAGAGGGTAAGGCCTTTGACATAGTGACTGGCATGAAAGAAGTTGCGTAGATGCTAACTAAAAGATGAGTCATCTGACTAAGGTGCTAAATTTCATTATTGTACCTCCAAAATATATCATATAACACCTTTTCTGCAGCTGAAAAGCGGGATGAAGTTTACAAAATTACAGGTCCTTACTAAGCTACAGATTTTTAATATAGGTCTTCTGATATCCCTGTTCTCCAAGACAGTTGTAATGGCAGTCCTAAAAAACAATGCTCGCCCACTTGCTATGACGAGTCATTTTATCAGGTCGAGCTATTTTTAGGACCTACTCACCCCTTCTGGTCAGTTGACAAAGAACAGATGTTTTGTTCAGTCTGAAAGTGCAGGAGCTTTAAAGAAACATTTAAATCTTGTTCTTGTCACATTTGCTCTGTGTTCAGAGACGGAGATCAAAAGTAAGTTAGTCTTACAATTAATTTTCCTTCTGACTGCAGAGTTTAAGGATTTTGTAAGGTGAAATGTCTGACTTGCTGTAGAAAGAGTGTGAAATGAAAGGCTGGACGGGTTAAGTTTTCCCATACAACATTTAAATAACTAAGTCAACTGTACAAACATTTCAAAATATATTTCAGTAGTTGCTCATTGTTTGTACTTTTGTGTGATGAAAAAAATGTTTAATAAGATGAAAACAAATCCGAACACTTTACTTGGTGAGGTTCAAAGTATAAAGATCTTTTCTGAAACCCACATTTCACGGATTGTTAGTACATTATATAGTGTTATCAGTAAAGCTGCAAGTTAGTGGGAAGGTTTTTGGACATTTCTTGAAAATGTACTGTCTGTAAATGACAGTGTGCGACCACACCATGCTTTAGTAATATATTTATTAAAAGTGAGTGTTTAAACATAAACAGAGAAACACTCATGCCTTGATAGCATTGCATGGATTATGTGTCCCCTCTATGTGGGCTAGAATCTTATTATACATGGAGCAAATGTTTAGTCTAATCAAAAAAGGATTTTTTTTTTTGTACAGCAGAAATGCTGACTTCACATATTTGAAGGCGCACTTGTGAGAATGAAGAAAAAGATGACTCTGGAAACTAAAATATTTGCCTAGGGTCACACAATTTGAGACCGTTTACGGGTCAATTACATTAGTTATACTCGAGTAGATTATTCAAGTTACTCGACCTAAAACCGAAAACGTTTTATCACAGGGCCATGACTGCCTCTCATCTTTCACCTTCACTGTACCTGTAGGTACTGTACCTGTTCCTTGTATCACTGCTTAAAACCGGAAGGACCCAGAGGATCAGACCTCCTACAGGACTTTGGCACACCTTAATACAGTTTATAAGATTGTAGCTAAGATACTGGCAGACAGTTTGGCCCCTCTGGTTCCGCCAATCTGACTCCACGCTTCAAATTAACAGAATCTCCTTACTGCGGGAAACTACCACATTCTGTTACTTAGAAATCCTCATATACCATACCCCTGCAGACCTAGTGGATGGTAACTTAGTCCAGTTATTAAGTCCCTCCTCTACATTCACAAATGTGTTCTGGGAGACCCTGTTGCTTTCTGTAGGGGCTGTATAGCTCTCACCAAAATGGTTATGCTACTACATCTCCTATATCGTTTTGCCAACCTTCCCCTGTATATCACAAAGCAGTTTTTTTCCTCCCTGAAACAACCATACCCCACTTTTGCATGCTAGGCTCAGACTTTATCCACATGCTCTGCACGTGCGAGGTGCTTTCCCAGTACTGGCAAGAGATTACAACCCACCTGACTAGATGCACCTGACACAACACTGCATCCCTGGGGAATCTGCCTGCTAGGCCTGTTAGGCCGCACTAAGAGAAACAGGGCAACAACATTGTTTATAGACTTAGCTATACTCCTGGACAAGCAACAGATTACACACAAGTGGAAATCACCTAACCCCCTCCCTTTCTGGCTGGGCACTCTCTGTGACCACTTGAGCACACGCTGAGAGTTATGCACTACACAGCAAATACTTTAAAGGGCTGTATAGGTGCGTAAGTATTGTGTGGGATGCCCTCCTGTCGGAGCTTTAAACCAGCATACATGAGGGCGGCCTCCCCCTTAACCAGAGCCAGAGGCTGCTGCCTGATGGTCCGAACAGAAGCCTGGAGACCATAATTTAGTAACGGTAACATGGCCCATTCCTACACGCCCACACAATCCGTCACAAAGTGATGAATATTGTGTAATTAACCCTGACCCATGTAGACAGGTGCATGCTTGTTTTAGATGCTGTTGTAAAAGTTTACTTTTTAGTGTCGAGCCTGCCTATCGCTTGCGAGACGCTGTAGTAGTTAGAAAAGGACTCGGAGCCCCGTCCATGTCACGTCAGTGTCTTTCATTAGTTTGTGGGCTTGCCTTTCAAAATCTGCTTGCTTTCATTAGTGGAAGGCATGCATACGTCATGCCTTTTCCGGTGGTTAGCCCTCCTCGAGCGCAGCGACCAAGTACTGAAAACATACGAGCCTCGCTGTTTTCCATCCGATTTATGGACTATTTTTTCTCTTTTTTTCGCAGCGCGATCTTGCTTGTTTAGCAGCGCAATTGCGCTCGTATTTTCCCCATTTAATGAGGCAAGAAAAGTCCGGTTGGGAGTTTTCAACTGCTGATAGCTCTAACTTGGAAAAATGCAAGACCCTTTGCATTGCACATGCCTTTTATTTGTGCCAATGGAGCCACATTTCATGTACTCACATCAGAAGCTTAGATTACATGATGTACTAGCCTACAGCTTCTATAATATTAACATTATTTAATCTAGACTAGATCCAGAAGTAAGGTGGTACAACAAAAGTCAGTATATAAGCTCTGTCTCCAATTTCCACACTGTTGTAAAATGTAATGTGTATATGAAAATGAACAATAAAGAGTTCTACAATGGTAGAAGCTGTGCTGAATTTTACTCCCAAAGTAGCACTAGGCCTTCTTGGGTGGTCTACTGAATGTGTTGGAGACTCTTCTCATGGAGGCAGTGCTCCAGCATTTTTGTATAGGAAGCGGGAGAGACTGTCTGAGCTCATGGGAGGGCTCCCTGCCAGGCCTTGTAGGAGCATCAGGGACTGCCATTGTGTGGTCTTTGATGGTGAATGAGGAGTTGGCTTTATTTAATCATGTCCAAAATAGGAGAGCCCCTTTTCTATTATTTGGAAGTGAGAGAGGCACTGTCCAGTCTTGTGGATGGGTCAGAATGCCTTTGTGGATTTGGAATTGCCAAGAATATCCCACCTTTTCCTGTAAATTATTTGGGCAGCCCTCTTTGGTTGCCTGAAGGTTCATGGGAATAATTCTGTACATGTTTTTGTCGGTAAGTCAAGGAATCCCTTAATGGTCTTCTGAAATGGGTCAGTGGGGGTATTGGTCTGTGCTTATGGATTGAGTGGGGCACACTGATCTTGATTTGGGAGTTGCCCCACCTGACCTCTTTGGGGGGGGGGGGCTGATTGTCTCACTACTTTGGCTCGTAGTCATCATGGTGGGGGAACAGCTGTTCTTTAGGCCACTCAAACTGGTGTAAAAGGTACCAACTTGATTGGGTCTTTGGTGTATCATGCCCATTAGTAATTTGCTGTCTTTGATTTTTCCACCAGGTTAAACACATGGAAGTTGATTATTAAAGAAAGGTTTCCGTCACGCTCCTTCTTGAAGAATTGCAATGACGGAAGAGGAATCTGATGAGACGGTACTGTACATTGAGCATCACTATGTGTGTTCAGAGTGTGGTGTGGTGCATCCCAGCCTGAAAGAGGCACTGCTCCACCAGCAGAGCCATACTCTGATGCATCAGTATGAGGTTGTGGAAGTTGACGAAACCACAGAAGATGGTGCTGCACTCTTCCATACAGTTGGCACACAAGAGAACCAGTACCAGTGCTTGGAGTGCGGGCAGCTGCTGCTCTCACCGGAGGAGCTACTTGAACACCAAGAGATGCACATGAAGTTACTAGCTCCTGAAGTAAATGAACACAACTCCGGGTCGCCGGTGCTGAGCCAAAGTGAAATCCGCTATGAATGCACTGAGTGCAAAGTCCTGTTCGATGCCCAGGAAATGTGGATAGCCCATCAGCAAACCCACCAGAAGCAAGCACCACCCACCAGAGCCCTGCTTGGACCCTCCCTCAAAAAACAGGCTCCACAGAATGTACCAGAACAGGTTGTGGATGTTGTTGACCTACCTCCAGTGGCAGTTGGCGAAGTTTCTCCAGTGACGGTGGAGCAGGAAGTGCCGACTGACTTCTCCAACCAGCAGTACTTCTGCAGCACTGCTGCACTCAGCCAAGCGCTTGTACAGCTGGAGCACTCTTACAAGAAAAATCAGGGGCAAGACGGTGGGGGCTCATCTACCGGCACAATTGAACTTCTACTATACAAGTGCTCCGAGTGCACACAACTCTTTCAAACGCCAAATGAGTTCCTGGAGCATCAAGGCACTCATTTTGTCAGTTCAGCTGCCCCGGAACCCATTGGCAATCCTTTTCCTAATCAGAATGGATTCGAAAGCACTGGGGAGCATCAGATGACTGAAGAACTTGTGAGTGGGGAGGAGATGACATCCGTCCAGGAAGCAGATCCAGGATTTGATACAATGACCAATGACCACAGCTATGAACTTAAGAACAACTGCCTCACGCCTGTCCCTGAAAATGAAGTCACCAAACCAGACACCCAGGAGAGAAGTACCAAGAGGCTGAAGCGAGAGCCTGGGACACAGTACCAATGCATTGAGTGCCTTGTCCAATTCTCCTCCTCACAGGAGTTGCAGCTGCATCTCCAGTCTCATCGGCAAGGTCCCTTCAACTGCCCCCTCTGCAGTAAGGTTCTGCAGACATTACCCTCACTGGAAGAGCACATGGAAGCCCACAGCACGGAGTCCCACTACCTGTGTGTCGAATGTGGCCTTGGTTTCGGATCTGAGGCCATCTTGCTTGCACATCGCAAGACTCACACCACCAATCCGCTTTACATGTGTGAATGCGGCAAAAGTTTCATTAACATGACCAAATTTCTTTACCATCGCCGCAGTCATGGGCAAAAGGACAAAGAACTGGTAGAAGCTGGGGCAGAGCCATCTAGCTGTACATCAAACGTTGGCCAAGAAGACCTGAAAATAGAGGAACCCTGCTTGTCCACTCCTGACTACAAAGTGATATCCTCAGAGGGTGGTGAGCAGATTTTCCGATGCATGGAGTGTGAGAAAGACTTCTGCAAGCAGGTTCAGTTAGTGCGCCACCAGCGATTTGTACATACGCTTGAGCGACAGCACAAGTGCCACGTCTGTTGCAAAATGTTCAAGAAGCAGTCACATGTTCGCAACCATATGCTTATCCATACTGGTGAGCGACCCTTCCAGTGCTTGGACTGCGGCAAATCTTTCAATTCCCAGGCAAACCTCCTGCGGCATCGTCTCACCCACACGGGGGAGAAGCCTTTCAAGTGTGAATTCTGCAGCAAGGCCTTCACACAGTCCTCTACGCTACAACAGCATCTCTTTGTGCACGGCCAGCAATACCCTTATAAGTGCCAGGAGTGTGGTATAAACTTCCACCGCCCTTACCGGCTTCTCATGCATCGCTACCATCATACGGGTGAGTACCCCTACAAGTGCAAAGACTGTGAAAAGTCCTTCCTTTTAAAGCGCCTACTAGAAGTGCATGAGCTGAGCCATCTAGGCTTGGAGCCGCATAGCTGTACAGACTGTGGGGCCACTTTCGCCAGCCCCCTGCGATTGCAGGAGCATAAGTGCAACCTGACTGCTGGGAAATTTGAATGCATGACTTGTGGAAAGAAGGTGAACTCAGCTGCTCGACTAAAAACCCATGAGCAGCTTCATAGCAGCGGACAGCCCCTTAAAGAAAGGAAAGTAGGCCAGAGAATGCCAAAGTGTGATGTGCTGCATGCCACACAAACAGCAGAGCGCCGGGTCCCAGCAGTCAAGAGCTTTGAATGTCCAGACTGCCTTAAGATGTTTAGCACTGAGACTTCCCTCCATGTCCACCGACGCATCCACACAGGTGAGCGGCCATACCCCTGCACAGATTGTGGTAAAGCATTTCGACAGTCCACACACCTCAAAGACCACATGCGCCTGCACACAGGAGAGAAACCCTTCAAGTGTGAAGTGTGTGACAAGGCGTTCACAATTGCCATGCGCCTTTCTGAGCACAGACGCATCCACACTGGCGAGCGGCCATACACTTGTACAGAGTGTGGCAAGGCCTACCGCTCCTTCTCAAACCTATGGAAGCATAAGAAAATCCACCGCAGCCAACCACCGGCCCCTCCCACCCATACCACAGACTACTCCAACACTGTCACCATCCTAGAAACAGTGGAGTCTATCCCTATCGAGAGCATTGAGATATATCCTGTATCCCTTGGGCAGGACATTCACTTCGAGAGCATTCAGGTGGAAAATGTCCAAATGAGTGTCTTATGAGGGTGCTAATGTCTGCTTTCTATTTCTTGTTAGACAGCATTCACTTGTTGATTTTCAGCCACCCAAACTGGTCTTAATTGCACCTCTTCTGGGTGCATTACGAACATAGATTGTCTTTCTTTTTTCCCTATGAACTGGTGTGTTGGTTCACTTTGACTGAGACTTCAGGTTTTGTTATTTACCATGAAAACTTTGTGTTGAAAATTAAAAATATATATTAAAATAAGAAAAACCTTTTTTAAAGAAAAAAGCTGCCGGAGAATTAAAATGTGTACTTATGTTTTAATTTGTAGAGATAAAAGGACGAACATTTGTTTTGTTGCTCGGAAATATTTACCACCTGTATGTAATCTTCTTACCTAGTTAGGGTGCCACTGTCGAATATGGAAGAAATGGTTCATGTGCCAGGTATCCTTGGAGCTTATTGCTTATTGTTTGCCTTCCTTGGTGCAGTTCCTTATAGTTAAAATAGAGGTGGATACCTCCACCTGTCATTCTATGCATGTGTGAAGGCTCTTGTGAATCAGTTCCTGTGCTAGTGATGTAAAGGATCCTAGATGTGAGATGCATTGCACGTTGCTGGTTACCTAAAACGGTTGATGGAGCTTTAGTTTAGAAACTGAGATGACAAGGTATGACCAGCGTGGGATAAAACTGTGAACCATGGGAGAACCTACTGAGTGTTTTTTGGGGTGTTGAACCTATGATGAAATGGTGTGATCTAAATATGTTAAAGGGCTGGTCAAGCACCACCTATTGATACCGAAAAAATAGGCTGTTAAAAAAAATAACTGATGAAGAACAAAAACCTTTTTTTTTTTTAGCATCCCTTTGAGGTATGGTGGAAAGGGAGCTACTTCAACTTTGATTACTGGTACACGTTTCATCCCATGACGTTTCATAGGGTCTTCTGAAGAGGTACCATGGGCTTTCATCAGTCAGATCAGTGTTTTGGGCTAAGCCTACAAGCAACGGATCTGCATCCCTAAGACGTCTGCAGCTCCACTCAAGGTTATTTGGGATGCTTCACCTTAGCTGGTTCTGTGCAGTACATTGTGCGATGGTTTTTGGAAGCAGTTTCGCCAAGGTAATGTATCTGGGCAAGGCGTTTACTGGCACAGTTTGCTGGGTGGCAAGAAAACACAAAATATGGGGGTGGGGGGTAAGCTTTTTAAAATCTTAAAAACAAGCACTTGGAAGGGAAGTGAGTAAATAGGATATTCTGAATAAAGAGAACACTCCAACACAATCAGACACCATGATTCATATAGCAAATAGGTTACATTGGGAAGGCCTAGTTCAGTGTTGGTGCATGCTTTGCAGGACCCACTTCCTGAGTGGAATACAGAAGTATCTTCTAAAGATTCTGTCCTTGAAAACACTGTTGACCCGTATGGCTAACTTTGGCATTTCAAGGACTGTTGTATCCTTCCAATGAGATTACCATTTGATATTGAGCCTTGTACATTCTCCTTTGTAAGACGCCGTATTGAGTATGTGTTTTAACCCTTCACCTTGTATCTGTAACGTTGGTGATCTCCAGTGGCACAATAGAAACACCTTGGTCTCCTTGGTCACTGATGTGGTAATTGACCTATACAAGTGAGCAATCACTCCAGTGGCATCAGACGTACACTGACCAGATTTGCACAAGGGTTTTAATTGTAACAACTTGAGGACCTATCCAATGGGCTTCTGATATCCCAGACCGCCTTCTCAAAATGGTCCAGTGTCACAACACACATGGTTACATCTCCAGTCATTTGAACTATGTAATGGCTGCCAGTAATATTTTTCTTATGTTGCTGGCAGCCAATTGGAACACTCACTCTCGCTTGAGTCACTCCTGTGGGAGCGAGCTGCCCCAAGGGAAATAAAGCTCCCGGGACCTTTTGGAACGCTCTGTTTAAAAAAAAATATATTATGTAAGGTAAAATAGCTAAAAATAAAAAATAAAAATAAATTACTCAGTAGAGAGTTCATAGGTTATCAGGAGGACTTAATGAAAAGTGTTATTCATAAGATCAATTGGAGGCAAAAATAGTAAAAATAAAAAAAAAGGAAAAACAGAAATAAACGTGCATGTTATATATTTGAGTAATATTCAAAGAAATGAGGTGAGGGGTACACAAATGCAGAGAAACCCTTACATTAATCTTGTCACTTAAATCAACAATATCTTGTTCAAGTTAATAGATTAATGCATGCGATGTCCAATCTCCTGAGATCAGTCCTCAGTTTGTATCTAGCAGTTTAAGGAGCGAGTCAGTAGCAAATGAGAGGTGGATCAGTGTCGACATTTCGGTGTTATAAGTCGTAAGTACCCAAGACCATCTTCAGGACTGTAGATATTGATAGGGTTTTTTGGTGAACGAATGAAATGAAATAATGTAGTTATAAGCCAACTTAAATCATGGATTTAAAGATAGGCACAGCGAATGAATCAGTAAAGACCTTGTCATTTAAAGACTCACTTGGGAACTTGATGATAATGAAACTGCGGAAAAATCAAGCATGAGTGCAAGCACCAGGTAGTCCCTTACAGCAACTTCATTCTCTGCCGCACTTCAAGACCATCAGCCAGCTGCCATTCTTCCAGACTGCCTAGTATATAATTTATCAGTTTTCCACAGTCCTCTGGATCAGAATTTACCCTCAGTGGGCGGGTCTGAAAGAATACATCCATTTAGGGAATGGAGATTGTTGTTAAGCATACAAGATGAGAAGACGGCCCGTCTCCTTGAATTACAAATTGGCAAGGTTGCTGGATAAATTGGGCTGCAGACAATGGAATTGCGGAGAGCATCTAGGCCAGATGTCTCCAACCAGTAGGTCGTGAGCTACCAGTAGCTCCCACACCTCTTCAGAGTAGCTCACATCGTTGAGTTTTTTAATTTTTTTTAAATAAGCACAGGACCACATTTTTCCTTTTAAGGGGAAGGCTGTGTTTATTCTACGTTATTATTGCCAAACTACAGATAGCAGGGCCTGATATGGAGCAGTGCTGGAGTCAGATTTATGACCCAGGGCACAGAGGTGAAGAATTTAAGCACTAAAAGTCCTTGTTAACCCAGCATTGGAAATTAGATCAAAATGATGCTTCTCAATGCTTTTGCATGGGAGAAAATGAAAAGTTACCTTATAATTAAGTTAATTTTTCGTTTAAATTTTTTACTGATTATGTTTCAAAGTGTTGCATTTAAAGCGAGCAGTCCTGCTCTCAGTGGCCAGGACGACACTGTGCAATATTTATAACTGGAAAATACAGCAATTGTTTAAATAGGAGAAATTTAAAGTGTAAAAAAATGTTCCACATTATGAACATTTTTGCACTTTAAATTTCTCCCGTATAAAAACATGTCTGTATGTCTGTGCTATACTTGTAACAGTGCCACATATGGCGAAAGGTATGCCCTTTGCCACAAGTATAAATGACAGCGGCTCTCAGTGACCCATACACATATATGCCATTCATATGCACACATGTTTATATATCCACCAAATACCACGCCCTGTGATAGTGCCCCCAGTCAAAGTATTTGTTCAAACCATAGTATCTGGCTCTATGAACATCAGGCTTAAAGTCAAGGAAGTATGGCATGGGAGTGTTTGGCAATAATGTGCGAGTTGGTTAGCCTTTGGAAGCTCACAATAATTTTTTACTGATCAGAAGTAGCTCTCGCTACAGAAAAGGTTGGAGACCCCTGATGCAGGCTAACTATTGTGACATCTGGTTTGTTCTCCACACACCAAAATGATGTAACTCCTTACCCCTAGCAGACTAGGTTGTGCTGGTGGCATCCGGTGACAACTGATAATGACAACACATTTGTCTAGCTCATTGAGCTGTTTGTGGAATTTTGATGGAAGCCTTGTCACAAAACATAAATTCAGGATGTCTAACTCCCATAGAGCACTGGAAATTTGTAGCAGCAGGGTGTTGTTGCATTTGAAAAAAATGCCTGTTTGTGACCATCCTGGTGATGACCCAGATTGTTGGGGCCCAATTCACAAAGGTCCTCCACACTTGTGGCAGAGGGGGCTCACACTCGTGGTGGGGGAACTGCACTCGTGGTGGGACCTCTGCAATGGGTAACTGCAGTTCTGATGTCCCGTCACAACTGTGGGACCTCCTCCATGACTGCGGAGGCCCTTTGTGAATTGGGCTCTTAGACTCTAGGTCTCCTTTTTGTTTCCTTAATGACTTTTGTACTGCAAAGATGCTGTGGGAGGGGCTGTCCCCTGTGGGCAGTATGGCACAAAAGTTGACCATCCTGGGCAGGATATGTCGAAGGACCTGGTTTCATGTAGCATAGGATTCCTGTTGACAAGTCTGTAAGCACCACCTGAGCACTGGCTACTCATACTTTCTATAATTGATTGCACATTAATTTTTCAGGCTGCATAAGTCTTTCTTCAAGCTACTACTAGAGGGATCTCAGATTGATACAAGGATGGAGGACTTGTAGTGCACTTCATGCTGTCTGCTTGTGAGCTGAGCATACCAGCTCTCAAAACCCCCAGGTCTGGTTCAGGCAGACCCTCCCATACAAGTATTCCCTAATTGGCAAGAGTGGTGCTACTGCTTAGAATTAATTCAATTGTTGGCTTACTGGCCCACCATGTTATGACGTGATGCCATAAGTATTACTTTCAGCATTAGGGGCTTCCACTCGTGATGTTTCTGCAGGTAGGATGTCCGTCCCCGTCTCATTTAGCTGTGACCTAGGTAGTTGCCCAAATTAGGCTAATCTAAGCATAGTGACATGAGAAACACTGGCACCATTGAGGTGTCTCCACAATCAGTGGCACATTGATGGAAGTGGTCGGGAATAGTGCACTTGGCAAGGATGTGCCTGGAGTTGAGGGCCTTCGATGGCAGCATTCCCAAGTTTCTGACTGACTAGGTTATTATCTGAGATTTTGGCCCTAGATCCTGTGCTGGCCATCTGAGATTTGTAGGCATTAAGGTTGGGTAGGATCGGCCAGGTCTCAGGCAGGTGATTAGACTTAGTTTCTCTAATCAATGTTAACAGAGCATTGCACCCTTTTCCATCAGCTGCATTGTTACTCAATTCACGTGGTCGCTGGGGTAGGGCCAATGTCTGGTCGACTATCTTGAGTGTCAGCTTTAAACCAGTAGGAAATTTCTATGTGTGCGCCCGAAGAATCTCATTTCAGATGTTGGATTCCTTATGGCAGTTTTTTGATGTTTAAGTTTTTTCCAGCCCTTTTCCATCTTCAAATTTTAGACTAACAGGCTCCACTGATTTTGATATAATTTTCCCCGTGGGCGACTGACCCCCTACACTTCGAATTCTTTGTAATTTTAATTGGGTTTTTCTATGATCCTTTCTTTTTTTTTTTTTTTTTTTTTTTTTTTTTAAGATCTTGTACAAACGTTGCTTATGGGACTATCCCCTTTTGAAATGTTCAATAGAACAGCTTGAAATTTTGGATGTATTACAGTTTGCAGAAGTATCTTTGAAAGGTAAATCTGTGTTACCCTGAGATGTTAACTGGTGATATGAGTATCATGTGCAGGTGATGATTGTTGCATCAATTGGATAGTTGTGCTCAGGCTCTTGATATATATATATATATAATATATATATATATATTTCTTTCTCTTTTTTTTATTTTATTTTAGTCTAGTATGGAACTGATGACTTGCTTGACCTCAGCAAGCTTTGAGATAATCTCCGAACAATTCCTTATCTCATTTGGAAAAGTGTCTCTCTTGAAAGATTCTTTTACTGCATTCTCTATTACAAACATTTGTGAGTCAGTGGTTGCGATGTTTGATGACATTTTGCAAATAATTGTTATTTGATTGTCTAGCTTTAGACTCTGCTCTTCTAGGTTGCTCGCTGTGAGATCCAAAGTACTGCACATGATGACAAGGAATGTTGTGCCAGGACACATTTCGCTGGGAAGTGCCTTAAATCTTTATTGTCCTTATGCAAAGATGACGGATTTAAAGTAATCCCTGGCTTCTGGTTACTGTTTAAGGGTTGCCGTAGGTGTCCAGCAGCCCGAGCACCTCTGCAACTCAAAAGAAAGGACCTCCTCTCCTCTGGAAGCGCTGGTAACTGGTCTGTATGTTGGAGTGGTGCCAGTGGATGAGCACTGAGGAAGCCTTTTTGGTCGTGTCCATTGGCCTAGAGAGCTCTAGAGCTGCTGGCAGAAGGCTGCTCACTTCCTCAATACATGTGGACTGGTGTGTAGGAAGCTGGCCTGGTGTGTGGTGGGTACCTAAGGTACTTCCACCTTATACCAGGTCCATGTATCCCCTATTAGTGAAGTGTAGGCAGTGTCTAGAAGCTAGGCTCTCTAGAGGTAGCTATGGATGAGCTGCTAAGGCTTATCTAGGAGACGTGCAAAGGTCATGCAATACCACTGTAGTCCCACAGCACTTACACACATGAAAGAAAACACTCAGTGTTACCATAATATAGTACCTTTATTTTTTGTATCACAGCACCAAAAATACAATAGAGGCAATACTCCCTTAGGAGGTAAGAAACACACAAGATAACTACTCTCTTAGTCCGAAGTAGGCATAAGCACAGTTAGAAAACAGTGTAAAACCCAATAAAGAATAGTGACCCTAGGAGAGCACAAACCATATAATTAAAAAATGGAATGTGAGAGTTGGACCTCCACCTAGGTAAGTGGATTGTGTAGAGGGGCGCTGAAAGCACAAAGGTGAGTACCACAACACCCCCCAGTGACCAGGAAAGCAGGAGAAAATCACTAGAATTTCCCCAAAACACCCACTAAGAAGAAAAGAATTGCAAAACCCAGAGGTGACTGCAAGAAACCAGTGGTGGATTCCTGAAGAGGAAGACCCGTGGAAAGAGGGGACCAAGTCCAGAAGACACAGCAGGGTCCAGTGGGGACAGGAGTCCCTACCCACCAAGCTGAGGATGCAGGAGTTGGTAGACTGTGAGGAAGGAAAATCAGCACTGCAGCCCTGGAGTCTGAGTCGAGATCCTGGAGGATGCAGGTAATGTCCCACACCGGAAGGAAGATTGCAGTCAGGTTTGTGTGTTCGGATTTCACCAACAAGCCTTGGCACAGGCAAAACTCGGGGCTGGCATAAAGTGGTGCTGCTGGGGACCATCTAGGCCCAGGAGGACTCCACCCAGGAGGGGTAGTCAGAGGGGACCCTCAATGTCTCAGAGAGGGCCCCCTCAGGAAAATGGAACTGGAGTTTGTGGGGGCACCTCTGCTAGTGTAATGCGTGCCCTCACACACAGGTACTTGCAGCTTCCCCCTGTGCTAGGAGGGCCTGCCATAGGGGTGACTTACAGTGACATGGATGGGTGAACTGGTAGTGAAAAGGTGCATGCACCTTTTCACTCGGGCTGCAACGGCAGGCCTGCAAAACCCTTTGTATGGGCTCCCTATGGGTGGCATAATATATGCTGCAGCCCATAGGCATTCCCTTGTACTCCAATGCCCTGAGTAGCATATACTAGGGATTTATATGAGGACGCCAGTGTGCCAAATGAATGATTAAATACAGAGTTTTGTGAGAGAGCTTAATCACTGGGGTCCTGGTTAGCAGGATCCCAGTGAACACAATCAGGAACTCTGATATCAAGCAGAAAAGGGGGTAACCATGCTAAGAAAGAGGGTACTTTCCTACACGGTGCGATGCCTGGTATTTGGAACTTGGCCAGTCACTTTCAGTCGAATTGTGGCCGCCCCCACTGCTGCATGGATCATTTCATGTAGTTGACTCCTGCTTAAAAGGCAGATAGTTATCTTTGTTGGAGGCTGCTGAGGGTGTTACCCCTTGCCCTGCTGTCATTTCTGGGCTATGCTTGCCCTTCATGTGAAATGTTAACAGGGGTTGATTGGTAACGCTTTGGGTCCCAGAGCGCTTTGCTTGTGACCAATTCATAAGACACAGTCCACTTGCTCCAATTGACTGCTGGTCAACAACTTCCATATTTGCAAAAGTAATTAGTAATCTTTTCAACTAGGGGTTACAATGGTGCAGAATGGACTAGTGCTTGGTCTTGTGCAGTATGTGGATGGCTCAAGTTGCCACTGCTCGCAGCCTTTTGCTGTTTCCTTCTTCTTTAACATGACCCCCCACCTCTAATTCTCTGTATGACACAGGATCTGGCAACTAGTAAGCAACAGGGCAACAGAAAAAAAATGAATGCCACCCTCCCACCCAAGGGGGGGGGGGCAGAAATGGCCTACAACAAATTTGCCCCCAAGAGGAGTGACCCTTGCCTAAGGGGACGCTCCCCTCTAGTGAAACTGACATTAAAAAAATTTGTAATAATCCCTGGTGTCTAGTGGTTTCTGCCCCCCCCCATGGGGGCAGATTGGCCTAATAAAAATAGGTTGACCTTCCCCATAAGCTCCCCTTATGCATAAATATAAATAAAAAAAATCCTTTGTGCTAGTGGACATTGCGATCGGGCAGCAGAAATGCTTCCTGAGACATGAAAGGAAAGGCCTTTAAATTTCTCTTCCGCATCGCGCTGGAAGCATGCCTCCAGCGCGATGGGA
This sequence comes from Pleurodeles waltl, assembly GCF_031143425.1. Lineage (NCBI taxonomy): Eukaryota > Metazoa > Chordata > Amphibia > Caudata > Salamandridae > Pleurodeles > Pleurodeles waltl. The sequence goes on along the minus strand of NC_090446.1, from coordinate 1,529,009,178 downwards.
GGTGACCTCTCATGAGGTGAGCATGCGATCGCATGCTGACGTCATCAGATGTCACGGGGGGCTCGGGTGTAAGGGGAACAGATTTCCCCCTTCCATACCTCATGGGGTGTGTGGGTGGGACGCCCACGGGGAGCGCTAGTGCTCCCCCCTTGGGCTGGGTGTGAGACGAGCTGTTCCCGTCCTCGGCACACGAGTGCCGTGGCCAAGACCAGCTCGTCCAGGGCACCCAAGAGGTTAAATGCATCCCATTTTTCTTTAAGGTAAACTGCCTGCAATAAAAAAAAAATGGCCACTGTGGCTGCCATTGTAGCCAATGGTAGTGTGTCGCAATTTGTGACCTACCTCCTGCATATCGATAAGGTTGGTTACATTGCGACACCCTGTATTGTATTGTAATTGTATTTATATAGCACTTACTACCCCTGACGAGGCGGCAAAGCGCTTCTCGGCAAGTAGCACGCTACTCCGGAACCCAACAGGAATTATTGATGGATTAGTATCAGGAAATATGAGTATGAGTACAGTTTTAGTATTATTAGGAGTTCATTTGAGCCGCGGATATGAGAGTTTGTTACTTAGATTGACTGGAGTAATGGAGGGGTGGAGGAGGAAAGAAATCCAGAAGTGTTAATTGGGAGTATATCCCTCATTTACTCATCCTAAAGGCTTGGGATGAGTAAAGGGGGATGGAGGAGGGAAGAGTCTGTGGAAGGGTTAGGGATATCATAGTAGCAGGATGAAGTAAATGAGGGAGAATTTAGTAGGGTTGTTTGGAAGGTCATGATAGTAGAGTGAGGTTTGGTGAGTTAGATGTGGAAGCGGAGGGAAGAGCTTAGGCAGAGTTATTTAGGAGATGAAAGTAGTAGAATGGATTTGGGATGAGTCAAAGTGGGAATGGAGGATAGTTTGATAGAGACATGACATATGATGATGGGTAGATAAGTGTGATAAGATGAGAGCAGGGATTCATAGATATCTAGTATATAACAAACAACCCACCCAGGAGCCATGCAATGACCCATGAACATGCCAAGCACAGAAACAACATATATATATATATATATATACACACACACACACACATATACAAAACACATATGCACACATATATGTACATACAATACATAATTAGAACCATGGGTAAATATACTTAGTCAAACAGGTTTAAAGAGTGTGTGTATTTTATTGTTATGACATAGTAGCAATACAGATTTTCTAAAGAACTATACATAACTAGAAATAGACACATAATCAGAAAAAATATTTATCAACATAGGCATATGCAGTCCATAGTTGTTTGGTGGTTATGAAGGAAAGAGCCAACTCTTGAGTAGTTTTCTGAAGACTAGAAAGTTATCTGTGGCTCTTATAGTTGGGGGTAATGAATTCCATAGTTTGGCTGTTTGAACGGAGAAGGATGTACCACCTATAGTCTTTCTTGTATGGTGGTGTTTTAAGGCGGGGTGCCAATCTTGAGCGGAGGTTTCTTTGTTGGATGTATTTGGTTATTTTGTTTCTGATAAAAAGCGGTCCTGTTCCATGTATAGCTTTGTGGGTGATACAAAGCAGCTTGAAAGTGCATCTTCTGGCAACGGGTAACCAGTGTAGTGCTCTCAAGGCAGGGGAGATGTGGGCTTGCAGCTTTACATGTAATAATAGCCTGTCTGCAGAGTTCTGAATACGCTGTAGTTTTTTCATAATAGATAGAGATGATCCATGGTAGAGGCCATTGGCATAATCCAGTTTGGATAGTACAAGCGAGATAGTAGCTTGCACCTTGTGTGGAAATCCGAGGTGGGGGAAGATGCGAAGTCTTCAAGATGATGAAGCTTGTCCGTGCTAATTTGTCCACTTGGGCATTCATAGTTAACTTGGAATCCATGGTGATTCCAAGGTTTTTATCTTACTTGGATAATTAAGGAGGTGGTCCGAGATCGTCAGGCCCGATGCACAGAGGGTCATAACTTTTCCAGTCACCACATATGAGTATTTCTGTTTTGGAGGTATTTAGTTTGAGATGGCTCCAGGTCATCCACCGATCATCGGCTCTGAGGCAACTGAAGATTTCTGAGTTTTCAATGTGTGTCATCTGCATAGTTGTAGCATGTGAGATGGAAATCATTGATCAGTTCTGGTAATGATATCATGTAGATGTTGAAAAGCAAAGGTGAGATGATTGATCCTTGGGGGACCCCTGCTTTTGTGAGGTAGGGTTTGGACGAGAAGTGGGGGCGAGTAGATGATATGTCCTTTTTGAAGATAGGAAGTAATCCAGTCGAGAGCAGTCCCTTGTATGCCGACTTTGTGGAGTCTTTGAATTAGGGTGTCATGGTCAACCGTATCAAAGGCAGCCGAGGGGTCCAAGAGAAGTAGTGCAGCAACTCCATTGCGGTCAACTGTGTTTTTAAGATCATCCCAGATTGCTGTTAGTGTCTCTTACTGGGCGGAATCCAGTTTGGTAGTCTGAAAGTATAGAATTGTCTTCAATGAATTGTGACATCTGGGCGAATGCTGCTCTTTCTATCAATTTGCCCAGGAAAGGTCCATTTGTGATTGGTCTGTAGTTGTTGGGGTCTTGCGGGTCTAGGTGTGTTTTCTTTAACAACAGTCGTATGTATGCCTTTTTCAGGTCTACAGGAAAAGTTCCTGTAGTTAAAGAGTTGTTGATGATTCTTCTTACAGGTGTGGCAGCAGAAGTAGATAGAAGAATGTTCTTCAAAATTTGTGGTGGGCAGGGGTCAGAAGGGCACCGGAAGGTTTGCTTGCTTTGACCAAATCCATAAATTCACCTTGGGATATTTGTTGGAAGGACTGTAGAGGCTGGGTTGGTTTATTCTTAGAGGGTATTTTAGGAAAGGGGTTGGTGCTGATGGTTTTCTTCTGTTTTAAATAGGAGTCGAATGTGTCTGCCGTGGTTGTGTAGTGAGTTGCCAATTTGTTTGTGAAATCTTGAATAGTGGGGATGACTTCCTTCCATGCATGTAGGTTTTCGAAATTCATTGAGAATTTTATAAAATTCCTTGGTTGTAGATAGAGCATTTTGAATTCTGTCTGATTAGTACCTTTTTTTAAATTTATTTTTTAAGCTTTTTTGATTGATGATTTGTATATTCTGTTAAGTTTGTGTAGCTGCAGTTCGTCTTGACTGTTGTTTGTTTTGAGCCAGGTCCGCTGCAACTTTCTGATTTGTTGCTTTTATCTTTTTAAGTTCTGTGTTTCACCAAGGTGTTGGTTTTCTTTTGTCGTGTTTAGTTTTTCTGAGTGGTATTAGGATATCAAAAGCTTCCTGTAGCCACTCAAAGTTTTGGCACAGAATTAATTGTATCTAGATCTGTGTTGGCCAATGTTCCCTCTAATTCTTTTTCCACTGTGTGCGGCAGTGTGCGGTCTCTGTGCGCTGCAGCCAAGGATACGTGCGCCAAGAAATTGACCATTCACGCGCGCGGAGCGCATAACTAGCCTTTGGCATTAGCCTCTCATACCACTAAAGCAAAAAAGGGATATAATTGCTCCATGCAATAGGGCATCAAGGCAGTTTTGTGACCTGGTTGCACTCCCCAAGGACATGACCTGTTAGGGGAGCACGTATATTGCTCTAAAAGGCTTATTTAGGCTTAGAAAGTGATAACGCATATAAACTACCACAAAGTATAGGAATGGTGGAACATTTGATAACAGCACATTTTCTACTGTTCTAAAGCATTTCCTAGCTCATTAACCATTAATTTCCAAGACAAATATCACTTGCTTGCTTGTATGCTAAAGTACGCCAAATGATGTTTGAAACACTCCCCGCGGCATTTAAACGCTGTTTTCATTGACTTCAATCCAGATTCAAATATAAGCATTATCTGCCTTAGGGGAGCACGTATGTCACTCAAAAAGGCTTATTTAAGCTTAGAAAGTGATAAAGCATATAAACTACCACAAAGCATAGGAATGGTGGAACATTTGATAACAGCACATTTTCTACTGTTCTGAAGCATTTCCTAGCTCATTAACCATTAATTTCCAAGACAAATATCACTTGCTCGCTTGTATGCTAAAGTACGCCAAATGATGTTTGAAACACTGCCCGCGGCATTTAAACGCTGTTTTCATTGACTTCAATCCAGATTCAAATATAAGCATTATCTGCCTTAGGGGAGCACGTATATCGCTCAAAAAGGCTTATTTAAGCTTAGAAAGTGATAACGTATATAAACTACCACAAAGTATAGGATTGGTGGAACATTTGATAACAGCACAACATGCGTGCTTGCCAAAGGGGCCTGCGCGATGGGGGAAGGAAAGGTGCGCGCGCGCCTTACAGGGAACATTGGTGTTGGCTGTTTGTTGTGTTTCTAAGTCATCAAAATTGAGTTTGCTCCATGGTTGATAGGTGCATGCATGCATGCATGTATGTAAGTAGTTGTGGGGTGTGTTGATTTGTGGAGTTGTATGTTGGAAAGTTATCAAATGGTGGTCTGACCAAGTGATTGGTGTGATGCTATGAACGGTAACTAGTTCAGGCTCAGCAAAAATGACGTCCAGGATGTGTCCGGCGATGTGTGTGGGATTGTGTACAATCTGATGAAGGTTCAATTCGACTAGGCCAGTGGTGATATCTTTTGGATGGGGCATATTGGGTTTGTCAAACCAAATGTTTAGATCCCCAAGAATGCATAGGTTGGAGTATAGTGTAATAAGGTTTGAGACTGTATCTAGAAAAGCATCTGGGAATATGGAGTTGTTAGGTGGAGGTCTGTAAAGGAGGAGAAAGTTACAGGAGGAAGCCATCTGGTGAGGAGGGCTTCACAACCTTGTATGGAGATGTTTTCTGTTTTACTGAGGTTCATTGCCTGTTTGAATATAATAGCTAGTCCACCTCCTCTCTTGCCTATATGGTTTTGTGTGATGGTTTGATAGCCCAGAGGATCACTGGGGCCATGTCATCTCCCAACCAGGATTCCGTTATGAATAGTAAGTCAGGTTGTGTGTCTGTGGGCAGGTCGTAGATGTGGTGCTTGTTTTTTTAGAGTGATCGAGCATTTATGAGCTGGCAGTTTAGAAAAGGTGTGTTAGTGGCAGTGTTGTTTTGTTTAGGAGAAGGGTAAGTAGTATAATATGAGCTTGAAGCAGGAGTGTTGCTAGTTGTGATAACTGTTTGAGGCTCACAATAGTCTTGCTTTTCAATATAGTGTTCCTCTTCCAGCAGGTTAAGGAGGCATTTTGTTGGGTCTGTGTGTGTGGGTGGTGGACTTGGTGGCTGAGAGAGACATGAAGAGTGTACTGTTTTTTGTAGGGTAGTCTTATTATGTAATAGACAAGGGGATGCAAGGTTGCTAAGAGTGGCATGTTGTTTGTTTTGTTTAGTGTGGAAGGAATATGGGTTAGGGGTGGTGGAGGAGCATGTGGATCATGATGTAAGGCTCTAAATTGTGCAATGGAGGAGAGGCGAGTGAATGAAAGTTGCTTGGTTGGGGTGCTTGTGGTAGGTGTTTGTGAAGAGTGAGACAGTAGGGGTGAAGATAGGATGGGATTTGTATTCTTTGTGTAGTCCTAAGAGTGGGAGTGGGTATGACGATAAGTGTAATGAAAGTTTGTGTTGATTTGATGTGCTGATGTGTGTGTGGTCTGTATTGTTTTTGTGGAATAGTGAGAGGGGATATTCGTGTAGTTGTTTTTGATGAGGGATTTTTATGTGAGTTAGTGCTGGTGAGTGGAATTAGTGTTAGATGGGGTGTTGATGTGTTTTGGAGATGAATGTATGAGCTGTGTAAGAGGTGATGGATGTGTGTCAGGGGAGTTAATGTTATTTGTGATGACTGGAAGAGGTAATGTGTGGTGGAGTGAAATGTGGGGATTGTATGGTTGTGTAATTGGGGAAGAGTGTTTGTAGATGGTGTGTTGGAAGGCTGGGTTTTGGCATTGTTATGATGACAGGTGGTCTGTGTGGAGCAAACAGCGGATAGTGTTGTTGGTTAGTATTATCAGAGAGTGTGTATCTGGAAGGCTGAAACTGAGAGAAATGTATAGTGTAGTTTTGTGTCGTGTGGGTGATGGCAGGTTGTGTTAGTGGGAGTGGACCGAGTAGTGTTTGCTGTGAGAATGAAGGTGTTTGACTGTTGTAGTTGTGGAGGGTATATGTATATGTGTTGTGTAAAGGGTTTTGTGTTGGGTGATGGGACATTGCAATCTGTCTGCGGTCAGTTTGTGATGCATGATTTGGATGTCTTTGCAGATAATGTGTTTGCATGTTGATGGATGTGTAGGGACTGAAATCAATCCTGGTCATTTGTTAATTGGGCAGCATTTCTGGCCCTAGTCCCTACCTGTCCTGGACAGGCCCAAACAGGCAACTGCCCTTGTCCTTGACGCCCGGGCTGAGACTCCCTGAGTCCTAGGCTTAAGTAGCCCTACTGACCAATAGGAACCTGGTCCTAACCCTAACCAATCCAATTTCTAGCCCTGATTTAAACCACTAATGGGAGACCCAGCCCTAATCACCAATCAAAGCCTTATTCCTGACCACCAGTCAGAGCCCCAGCCGTAGAACCAGCAACCAATCAGAATCCCAGCCCTATCCACCAATCACAGCCCTAGAACCAACAGCCAATCATAATCCCAGCCCTATCCACCAATCACAGCCCTAGAACCGACAGCCAATCAGACAACAGCCAGTCATATTCTCAGCCCTATCCACCAATCATAACCCAGCCCAGGAGCCAGCAACCAATGGAAGGACCAGCCCCTAACAACCTATCCCAACAACATATGCAACAACCAATAGGAACTTATATAAGGAGCAAGTTAACTGAAGTCCAGTCCCTGTGGGCAGGGAGGAGGCAGCTGCTGCTCTATTCAGAAACTCCTTAGATCCAGACAGGCTAAATCCACATTTCCAAGTTAGCAGAGCCTACTTTCCAGGTAAGGGAGAGATTGTTTAAAAACAAACACTGGAATACTGCTGGTCGCGCACGCTGAAATGTGGCTTTTTTTAAAGGCAAAAAACCAGGGGGGGGGGGGGCAGACAGTTCCTAAACACAATTTAAATCACAGAAACAGATTAAACAGTTAACAGTTTCCTAAAAACACACACTGCAAGATGTATGTAGCCTTTTTACTTGGAAAAAGGGGGGGGGGGGGGTTTATGAAGTTATGTGCCACAAACTAGCAAGGTAATTCACACAGTCACGGCAAAAACAAATAAAAAAAAAAACACCACTTTAAAAAGGCCAGGCTGCCTGAAACACAGAGTCCACAGTAAAACGGACACAGGTAGCTGAAATAAACACTTTTGAACAAATAATACTAATTACCCCGAAAATTCTGGGGGCTCCTTACCTAGGTCTTTTTGCAATCCTTGAGCAGTGGGCTGTTTTAGGACACATGCAAGATGCTGAGGCTCACAAAATGGAGGTGGCTGTCTTGGGCTTCCCTCCACAAACTGTGACTTAGAAATTTGAAAATCAACCTATAAATTCATAGGTTGGTTCTCAAAATCCGCGTGGATTTGTTAGAGGTTGGCACGCACAGTGTGACCACTTCTAACAAATCCATTTTTGTACATTGTACTTAAGGAATTTCAAATTGTGAATTGTTAATTGTCGCAATTTATGATTCCTTTAATGGAATCTTTGTACATAAGGGCATTAATGTCACAAATGTGTAGTCCAGGTGGTCAGCACAATTTTTGTCTCACATTTTCAGCTACCATTTCTAGCCAGACTGTTTGAAAGAAACATGACTCTCAGCCACCAGAATGTGCTGCAGATAATTGAGTATTTACTCCTCTCAAGCTGTATTCAGATGAGGGTTGAGTATGAGGCTAGTGGTCCTATTAAGCTTCGGACTGGAGAGAGATGACATTGGTGTTGGGCATTGATACTGTCAAACGTCTTGGCTGCCTTTGAGACTGATAATTGTCACCTCCATAGCAGATCTCACAATGAGGGATCCAAGATGTTGCTGTGGAGATGTAGATTTGGCCCTGGTCGAGCTTGAGTATTTCTTGATCAACCAGGGGGTGTGTGCTCCAGGGTTATGCAATTTTGCATCTTTTGTTTTGTTGTTGTGTGAGACCATTGTAGGGTGACAAGGCATCCCGGATTGGCCGGGACATCCATGACCAGCTTTCCCAGCAGTTTTAGACAAATTTGGCTTGTGTTGGAAAGTGGGTTATTGGTAGTGGTAAGTATGAACCTACCACTAGCAATAAAGCCACTACCCATATATAGGTTCAGTAAGGATCTCAGTAAATTAGCCCCTTGCTCATCACTTGTTAGCTGTAACCGAGCAGGCAGGCTTAACTTAGGAGGTAAGAGTGGAAAGCATTAAAAAAACACCAATATAGTAAATACATGAGACACAACACACAATAAAAATCCCACACCAATTTATAAAAAAATAGGACATGATTTAAAAAAAATAAAAAAAATAAACACTTTCTAGTGCTTAGAAACACAAACCGCCAACTTCACCAAAATTCTCCAAACTTCAGGAGGTGTTTCCTGAAGTCCTCCTTGCAGGTACATAGGGTCGAAAACACAAATCCAGTGGTCTGGAATCTCCTTGATGGTCCTGTGAACCAGAGATATGAATTTGCAAAGAAGAAACACTTCCTAGTGCTTAGAAACACAAGCCGCCAACTTTACTAAAATTCTCCAAACTTCAGGAGGTGTTTCCTAAAGACCTCCTTTCAGGTACTAAAGGTCCAAAACACAAATCCAAGGGTCTGGAATCTCCTGGATGGTCCCTAGAAAATTGGACCACAATCCACCTGGGTAAATCCATAAAAGTCCACTGGATTCACTCCAGAATGGGGACTCTTGCTGGAGATGATGCAGGTGAAGCTGTGTTAGCTTGTAGCTGCAGGAAGTCCTCTCCTGAAGCAAGGCACTGTCCCCAGGGCAGTAGTACCAGGTTGTGCAGCAGGCACTGTTCACTCAGAAGTGCAGGTCAAGGGAGCAGATCCAGATTCCAGCAGGGCAGCCCTCCTTCCTTTTCTTCTGGAAGGGTCCAGAAGGTGGGGGTTAGGTCAGCTGGCATTCCCTTCTGTCCTGCTCTCCTTTGAGGTTGTATGTTTTATTACCCCTCCACCTGCTCCGGCATTCCTTTGTAGCCCCAGAGCTGCCCTTCACCAGATATCCTCTACCCTGGACACCACTTATCACCTAATCAAAGCAGCTCTGCTAATCCTGTTAGCACTGACCAATCTGAGGGGATCTTCAGGAGGCTGGATTTTGACTTACAGAAAGAAAAGCCTTATTATAACTTCTATTTTGTACATTTGTGATAAATTCACCAATGTCAAATGGCTGGATTTATCAAAACATCTTTTAAGTCCTTAAATGACTTTCTATGCTTTTCCTTGCTATATATACAATATTTCAATGATCGCTTATGGAGCCCTGTGTCTACAGTGGGGGAAATGAAATGTTCAATTTTTCCCCTCACCAGGGTTTAGAAAACATATTTTATAACATCCCTCCTTATAGTTAGGTTACCCCCACCTCTGGGACACCAAGGGGAGACCCTGGGGTACCTAATATGTTAAAATAAGGTAGATCATCACTTTTAAAATGGCCATAGCACCAAATTCGAATTGGGGCACCATTTCCATTTAATTGCCGTCTGCAGAGTCCGGCTGCATTTAGAAATGACAGAACACCTCCAGCTGTGTCCACATGCAAAGGACAGCAATTCTGCTGGGGCTCTATTTCCATGCCCTATTATGTACTAGGGTCTTGTGGGTAGCTGGTACCCCCTTGCCATATTATTTATTGGAGACTTATAGGGGCTGTCGTGCAAATGGTATAAATTTAACTTTTAAAGACAGGCTGCAAGGCAGGCCTGCATTTGAAAGGACAGAAAGCACACAGCAGTGCACACATGCAAGTGCAGACGTTCTGCTGGACATCTAATCTCCATGCCCTATTGTATAATAGGGGCTTATAAGCAGATTGTGCCCCCTTGCCCTATTATATACTAGGGACTTACAGGGCCTCTCTGGACATTTGGAAGGGTTCCCTAATACCTAGTGTACTCTACTACATGTGTTTGTTTTAACATAGGACTAGGCTCGATCGGGCTAACCGAGCACAGGGCACATTCAAAGTTGGTTACCATCAGCACCAGTCAGGAACAAAAAATGGGGGTGAACAGGGCAAAAAGATGACTTTGCAACACCTTGTGTCCGGTTTTTGAAGAGAATTGATTGAAAGGGTGCATGTTTTTGTGTGTTACCTAGCGGGACTAGTTAGCAGCTATTATAAGAAACCAATTTAATTAAAATGTGTCTTACTGGGTTTAAAAAAATTACATTTTATTTTATTAGTGCTTCATCTGTGATTCTTGATGAGAGCTATCATTCTGTGCTTCTTGATTGATATAAAATTGTAGTCCTTTTATTTTTGCTAAATGTCCCAGTTTTTGGGATTCAAAATCTGGTCACCCTAGACTATTGGCTAGGCTGTTTTATGGTTACAAAGCACATTTTCACATTCTCTGATGATGACAAGATGATTGCTAGCATAAGGATGCTCCTAAGTATCTGCCTGCTACGAGTTCTTGTGACATGCTGAATCCCTGCGTTTCCATGATCAGGTGGAGCATGTCCGTAATGAGGAGTAGGTTGAGATGCTCCTGCTAGCATGGGTTCCTTCCTTCTGTATTGAACCTGTGGCCAAGTACAAGGCCAACTTGCAATGCTGATTAAAGGACAATGGGTTGATGTCTGACCTCAAGGTGTTTTTAGAGGAACGAGCTACAGATGTGTCTAGTTGATGTTTATCCGTTGAGAGGGCGCTGATGTATTAATCGACTCTTGAATCCTAGCCATCGGATTTCAGCTCCAAAAGTGTTTGATCTCCTCTAGATTGAGGATGCAATATCAAGCATAGGGTCCTCATTGAGGTACGCTGCATGCAACTCGTTCAGAATACGAGATGGACCTCTCAAGGGTCTGCATAAATTCTCTCATGTCGTCTGCTCTTGCCGTGTTACTTTTGCGACGTGTACCCAAACGAGTTCACTTCAAGTCTGATGCACTTGTTCATGAAGTGGTATGTGCCAAATGCACACGTTTCCTTGTGACGCGGTTGAGGTAGCATCTACCAGATGGATAATCTTCACCAACTCGAAATACGAAGACTCTGGGCCTGATTTAAAGATTGGCGGACAGGTTACCCCGTCACAAACGCGATGGCTATCCCGTACGCTGTATTACGATTTCCATAGGATGTATTGGAATTGTAATACGATGGAGGGCATATCCACCACGTTTGTGACGGAGTAAACCCATCCTCCCAACTCTAAATCAGTCCCTTAGATTGAGTGGATTTGGGGTGCTGCTGAATTCTTTATTTTTTTCCCCTATTGAAGTTTAGAAAGGGTCTGAAAATGCAGCTTTTAAGACCTCAGTAACTTATGTGTATTGACTTCCTCCACTCCAAGGAATGCTGTTGAGCATTGTGTGTCCAAGGGCAGCGTCCGCAGCAGGAGGGTCTCTCAGTGTATGACACAACCTACGTGAATGTAGATGTGTTACTTTCTAACATATTCTGGATATGACTGCTCAGACCTCTCCTTGCTAATCTGTATTTCATTTGAATTGTTGCTCTGAACTACTTTGTTCTCTGTGATAATCAGACAAAAAGTAATGAAACAGCGCTGAGGAGAAACTGAAAAGGAATCCGACATATGAATTCATTTGTAGAGTAACTGAACATTAGTTATTTTAAGGGTAAACAAAAAGCTTCATAGTCCAACAAAAAACCCAGAGAGCAAAATAAAGGATGGAAAAGAACATAAGGAAACAAAACTAGTACTGAGAAAAAGAAAAGCTGTAAACGAGCGACCCCCTCTTCTGAAGGAATGATCCCCCCCACCCCCGCTCCCTGAACCGGTCAGCCATCACTGCCCAGTTATCAAAGCTAAGCCTCATTCCTTCCAGCTGTTTGGCTTCTGTGCAGTTAGTGGTGCTGATGCTGCGGGGCCCGGCTGTGGCCGGCCCAGCCATGTTTGGGGCCTCCGTAAGTAAAGAATTAATGGCATTATAAACAGTAAGTCCTTACCTATAGTCATATTACTGACAGCAAGACCAACTGACATATAGGTAGGGCCACTGAAGTTATGCGGCAAAACTATGCGACATGGTTAAGTAAATTATGCAGCAAGAAAGGCAAACTATGCTGCATAATTCATCCCATTTTGTAATATTTCCTCATTTTCAAACTTGGTAACACGGTCTGGACATTGGTTGCACCTCATAAATACCATTTTACTACCCAAATTTACAGGGACAAAAGGTGACAAGTTTAGCTCTGCGAAGGGCCTTTTATTGCACAGACACAAGTGTTGCTGCATTTTTTTGTAACTTTTGAACTGTTTGAGCATATTATTTTTGTTGAAATCTGCAGATTATGCCGCAGATGATGGATTATGTGGCAAATGCAGCAAATTTATAACTATGCGAAAATCCTCACAATCACATTATTCCAGTGGGCCTGCATATAGGTGTTGAAAAGCAAAAGAACTTCAAACACAACAGAAGAGACAGAAAGAGTTAAACAGATTCAGCGTCTCGTAAGACGCAGGTTTTCAATATCACTTCAGTCCCCACAGGGCAGGACAAAATATGTGGCACGGACCGAACAAGTGCTGACATTTCGTTTTACATCAAAGTTCTCCGAAATCAAAGTCACCTTTCCATAGAACCTCGCCAACTACACCCAAGAGCCGCAAATATACCTATCTACAGATACAAACAGGGCACAAGTCGGGGTACGCAAGAGTCGGCGGCGTCTACCCTGCCAAGAAGTTGGGCCCCACAGAATTATGCTAAACTGGTCCTAGTGTAATCACCAGGACACATTCAGCAGCGCCTGCACGATATTCTGAGCATTGACTTTCAGGCAGGGAGGGGGCTTATCAGATTCCAGCTGGGCCCACAACAAAGGAGGAAGTCAAACACCATCAGGCCTCCTTGTGTTTGGCTATCTGTTCTGGGAGAAATAGGGAGCCTCACACTTGAATCCAAGGGAGAGAAAACAAAGGCAAACAGTTTATCACTTCACAGGTACCTATGAGAGGCATGCTTTCGACTTTGTTCTGTCCCTGTATTTAAGAGCTGTGCATTGTAAGAATGTCAGGTCTGTCCCAGTATTTACACAAATAACAATTTTAATACCACTATTTGGTTTAATTCTTTTATAGTGTTATAGAGCTACTTATCCCCGTGCAGGGGTTCGGAGTGCTTTACATCCACGTACACATTATGAATTGACAATAACTCGTGTGTGTAAATCAGTGAACAGCATGTGGCACGTAAGAACGTGACGGTTAGAAGGTTTAGGAGTCACATGTCCTTCTTGCATCACTGTGCTATATAAGGATTACAATTTATGAACTGCAAGTAACAAAAGGCCCTCTGTGTTAAAAGCTCACTTACCCATTTACATAAAATAAAAATCTGTTATCTACGTGTTACATAAAGTGCTTTGCAGGAGACATGTGAAGCTTCTGTGCCACTTTGATTCAAAACCGGTACTAGACCAAACACAAATCTCTCCAGCAAATATGTTAACCTCAAGAGTTATATTACCATTATTATTATTATCTGGGATTTAGTTGGCTCACAAAGATCTCTGTAGCTGGGGCCTAATCCCATAAGACTTTTTAGCTGATTAAGCAGAACTGATTTACTGCCACGTTTCTCCTAGCTGCCAATTTCTTTGTTGCAGTGTTTTAAAAATCAGTGTATGAATTAAAACTCAGATTTTGGGCCTGGGTTCCGTCACTTTTTTTGGCATAACCCCAACACAAAATCTGGTTTGTTAAATATTGTAATGTGCTGAAATGTGCTGATTGTCCTGCTAAACATATGTGTGAGGTCTTAATATCTGATGTCACTTCTTGTGATATCACTTCCTGTGAAGTCTGATGCTGTGATGCCAAATGCAATGTCACGTGCAATTATATTACTTACATACTGCCTAACTTGATTAGGCCCCCAACTCCTTTTTTTTTTTTTTTAAAAAGGCTTTGTGCACTGGATATAAATATACATATGTACTTTCTTACACCCACTTAACACACCACACAAACACACAAATATGTAAATGCACCAAAATGCATATATAAGTATGTGTACTTCTAAATGTGTATTTAAACACATAAGTGCTCTCCTACTCGCACTTACAAAAAACACACACATATATGTGTGTATATATATATATTGGAAAACATATAAATGCAAGTTACAATTACATACTGATATTTTAAATACATTTAAAACACACACATTGTAAAAAAAAAAAAACTCAGGCACATAAACACCTACAAATATGTATGTGTGTATCGGTTTCCTGCCAGCATTTTAATGTCCTGGCTGATGGAAAAAATTACAAAAATCTTTGACAGCCAGTATTTTTGCCCCTCGCCAGTACATACCTCAAGCGGCAAAAGAAAGAAGAAAGCATCTAAATGCTGCCATAATGATCCCGACTGATAAGAAAGCTAAACAAAAACAGAAAGCTATTGTTACAAATGAAATCATATGAAGTTATTTTTAAGTATCACGCCCGGGCACATGCAGATGCTTCAGACATAGGCAGATGGCTAGTATTTTTCTTTTGTAAACGTGGAAACATTTGGAAGCCAGTATCCATGCAGGGGCCCTTTGAATTTTCAATTACCTCTCTATCCCCATACTCTCGGGTCTGGCAGTGTGAAAACTGTCAGTGATAGGCCTCAACAGGGCAATTAGACTTTCCCGAAAGGAACTTGCAGGCAAATAAAATACTGGCATTTGCAAAGTGCTTCGCTCAGCAGGAAACCTAAAGAGGGTGTAACATGCCCACAACTAGCTGCCATGGTGTTCATTCATTGCATGTACAGAAATCACAACTGGTGCATGTTAAATGTACTTTTGTCCTGTAGCCATGTGAGACGCGAGTGTCAAGTATACACTGAAGAAGTCATTACATTGTGGGTGGATGGAAGATTCAGTGGGTAAGGGGCAATCTTGACAGGAGACATAACCATGGTTTGGCAGGTGAGCACCAACCGTACGCAGTCCATGCTCCTTATACTGGGGTAGTAGGACTGACAAAAAACTGGTTATCAAACATGAGCACTGCACACAACTCAATTTAGCTTTGCTTTGGGGATTTGCCCACAACTTGCAGGGTCCCTGGGGAGCAACTTTCAAGTCTCAAGTTGTACACCAATTCATTTGACCCTACAGGAAGGACAGGTGCACATGGGATACGTGAAAGAAAGCGTTCAACAAACACCACTTGCTTTTGGCCACAGATGTATACTCTTCTGATGCTTCACCTTGAGATGATTTGGAAAGTCTCTGAATTCGCGACTTATGAAAGGTGGGCCATTACCTGACTTAGGAATTGAAGGAACACCCCATATCACAAAACCGCCGTCTAGCTTCTCGATGACTCTTTCTTGAGTAATGGATGAGAGATATTCTACTAGTGGAAAACAGGAGTATTCATCGATTAGCACCAGCAGGTGATGTCCATTTTCAAGAGGACCAAAGAAATCAACAGCAACTCTTTCTCATACATGTTATGGTAAGTCCGACATGATCAAGGTCTGATGCATGATTTTAGGAAATAAGCAACTGCATAAATGACAGGCCTTCAGCTCTCTTTCAACTCTCTCGTCAAGATGAGGAAACCAAACTCTGTTTCGTAGTGCTTGTTTAGTTGCAACAATTCCACAGTGTCCTTCATCGGCCACTTCAACTACATGCTCTCTGGAATGAGAATTCTTGAACCATGTAAAACACCTTCTTGAGTGACTGAGAGTTCGTCTTTCACATTTTTGAACTTCTGATATCCACTGCCACATGTGAGATTGCTTGTGCTGTTTCCAGGATTGATGTGCAATTAGGTCTTTCAGTATCGCCATGTTGCTTTTCTTATTTGTTGCAGTAATAATTAGTTCCAAAGAAATAGCAGTAGGGGTCCTGGATTTTACAATAAAGTTAATATAGGCTTCAGCCGCTTTGGAAACAATACCATGACACTGGAATGGCACTCATGCAAAGTAGTTTGTAGGGTTTTCATCTTCCCTGGTCGGTGCACAATAGTGTAGTCATATTCCTTTATTTGCAAACCTCAACGTTCAATTCTAGGTGTAATCTTGGCTTTTGAACTGCCGAAGATGGTGAGCAGTGTTAGATGATTGGTTACGAGAGTAAAAGATTTTCTGTATAAGAATACGAGGACATTTTCACAAGCCCACACCACTGCTAAACTTTCCTTCTCAGGCTGTGTATAGGCACATTCAGTTTGTGACAAACTTCTGCTTGCGGATGCTGCAATATGCATTTGAGCATTTGGGTGTCCACTGTGAACAGCAAGGATTGCATCCAGCCCGACCGGGCTTGCATCAACTACAACCTCTGTATGAAGCTTTGGATCAAAGTAGGGCATTTCAGTGGCACTCTCAATTGCATGTTTGATTTTCATAAAACCTTGTTCACATTCTTGTGAACAGGAAAATTGAAGCATTTCTTTTTGTTAAGTACCTTAAGGGAGCACTGACTGTGGCAAAGTCATGTATGTCTCTGAAACAGTAACTGGCCAGGCCAAGGAATGAACGTAGCATGCTCACTCCTTAAGGAGGATTGGTGGCTGACAAAACTTGTACTTTAGCTGGATTTGGCTTCATACCCCCATCAGAAAAGATATGGCCAAAGAATTTGAGTTTTGTTTTGTTAAACTCGCATTTCTCAGCTTTCAGGGTTAAACCTGAATCAGAAAATATACAACACACTTGTGTAAGTGCTTTATCATGTTCCTTTTGAGTAGCTCAGAAAACCAATATGCCACCACTGTAACTGCAAGCATTCATGACAGGTTGTATGAGACATCTTGTAAGAATTCTGCTGCTGATGAGACACCAAAACGTAACCGTTTATGTCTGAGAAAACCAATGTGTGTACAAAAGATAGTAATGTACCTGCAATTTTCTTTGAGTTCCAACTAATGACAGTGTTTGTTTAGATCAAGCCGAGAGAATAATTTGGCACCATTTAGCTGTGGAATCATTTCAGCAATGTGCAGACTGGGATGTTGTTGTGGGACGTACTTGAATGGATACTTATGCTTTTTTTTTTTTGCCTCACAGTTGTTAAGAATGAACTTTGACTTTTTAATGGCATCGATGCAGCCCATGTATCCACATTAGTTTTCAACAGTGTAAATGAGGCATTGGAGAAAGTTCATTATATTTCTCCTCGGGCCTAACCTTTATCAACTGTAAACCACTGTAAAGAACAAAAGGCATGTAGCAACTGTTTACGTTTAGTGTAATCATTGGAAAATGTTTGACTGACTTTTGTAATTTTATTCATCGATTTACATGCAGCCAGTCTAACATGTACATGTCTTTTTGAGGTAAATATCAACATGGCACACCCACCTTCCTCAGTGTTGCTTGGAAATTAAGACAAATAATTCTTGGATGCTGGCTGTAGGGGGAACATGGCGACCAGTTAGCGGACTGAGCCGCAAGCTCTTCGTCGGACGGGAGACGGAGACGTCGGAAAGCGTAACGCCGCATTGCGTTGTGCCTGGAGCGTTGAGCTCTCAGGCCGGCGTTCGTGAAGCCGCTTGCCGCTGCTGCTGCTGCTTTTCGGCAGCGGCAGGCTTTGGAGATACGGGGATACGGGGACGGATTTGGCTGGAGCTTCATTTATGAAAATCAATGCGGAGCAGAGCAGGACTAGAATTGCAGGTGTTTTTTTCCTCTCGTCGTGGGGCCCGGAACGGAGTGGTTTTCCCTCAAGGGGGAGGTTTGTCTCTGCTCCCGCGGTGTAAAGCTGTGCACGGGGAGTAGGTTTATTTTTTTGTTTTATTGTTTTTTGAGCTGGGGGAGACTAAAGAAAATTAATCACGTCTTTGCTCATACTACATATTATATCTATCACACTCAGAGCAAATAACTTGGTGTATTTTTCCCATTAACTCTGTCTATCCTAAGGACCATATCATAGGTTTTCACCCCTATGTTAATTAGAGCAGAGAGTAGCCACTAATAAGGCTACATAGCCATTTTTGATTTCAAAACGTGATATTCTATCGGTTATTCCCCATTTTGAGAGGTGGGGGTTTAGATTTGGTGCAATTTAGCAATCACCAACTATAGGCTACATGTTACCTGTTATCCCTCTCAAAACTCTGCATCCTCGTTCTCCTAAAAACAAGGCAGGAGGTTTGATAGATCTGGATTGAGGCATTGTCCCGGGCTTCTAAGTGCGCATATGGACTCCTGGCGTATTTAACAAAGACCCTTTCGGAAATATACTGGGGAAAACATAGGCCACTACAGACTTGTGGATTTTTTTTCCCCCCCCCCCATAGATGCACTAATAAAATCTTCAGGAACCACAAGAGTACAGGTTTTTTTTTTTTTCTTTCACCGAGTTGGCACGCATAAGGATTAAAAGAAATAGTTGTGGCAGCTTTATTTTTTTTTTTGCCACAGCCCCGTTGGACTTGAGAGCATAACGGCGGATAGGGGGCTTTAAAGGTCATATTTCACCACTTATCTATAATTTTTTTTTTTTTTTGCACTGTCTTCCCGGCCCAGGTTGGGTCACTAAGAAAAACGGCGGATAGAAGATGGGAATCACGTGCTCCTGCTCCAGCGAAAGGTGGTGAGGTGGTGGGCTGGAAGCAAGTATCGGTCTCCAACATCTGGGCAGAGGCGGTGAGGGGTGTGCGACGCGGGAGATCCTACACCTCTCGCTGTTCTCTTCGTGGAGGCTTGCCAGAGACTCCGGGGTTTTCAACTAGGAGGAATTCAAATGGAAGTTTGATAAGAGGAGAACAGAACAACGTTGGAGCCTCACGGTGTATGTCGCCAGTTAAGCGTCGCCCCAGGGGTGCCCGGGCAGAGGTAAATGACTTGGTAGGTGTGAAGAAAGGTAAACCTGGCTCCCGGGGGGCGAGTATCAATCCCCAGCTACCAGAGACCGTAGCAGCAGCTATCGCAAGTACTCGTGATGATGGTTCAGTAAGGAGGAGTGAGCATACCGCGTCACAACTGGAACTGCCCCAGTCTTCCTAGAGGAAGTCCGAAGGCAGCCTCTGGGAAAGGGTGAGTCATTGATCACAAGGTATTTCCGGAACACAACCTTCCCCCCGCAGGTTATGGCAAACGCTCAACCCATTTTAGGCGATTTGGGAGCATTAAAACAAGCCAAGAGTTTGGATAAAAATATGTCAGATCAAGCAGTTAAGGAGTTAGGACAGAGGGGGGACTCTTCCATTACATTAACCTTGTCGGGAGCAGAGGGTATCCCCCCTGGTGGTTCAGTGACTCATAGTACAGATGTACAGGTTTTGTTAATTTCCCTTACTAAAGAGATTAGGGAGAAATTCAAGATCTCAGAAAATAATCAAGCCAGAATCTGGGAAGCCTGTGAAGTTTTGGAAAGCAAAATTAATTTGTTATCAGACCGGTTGGGTAAGCTGGAGGCTGTGGTGGAGGCTCAGGAGGAGAGGTTGTTAGTACAATCTAAGGATATTTCTCAGTTAAAACGCGGAGAAAAGATGTTGCAGGATGAGCTTAAATCATTGGAAAATAACATGAGGAGGAATAACGTAAGGCTTTTGGGAGTTCCTGAGGGACTGGAAGGAGAGGATATCAAAGCCTACGTGATTGCTCTAGTCAAGGAGTCTATCCCAAGCATAGCAATGCTTAATTTAGAGGAAGATATCCAAAGAGTCCATCGGGATCCGTTCAAGAAGAACCCCGGAAGGAAAAACCCCAGGAGGATTTTGATAAATTTCAGTTCATATACAACCAAAGAGAGAATCCTGTCTGAAGCCCTTAAAGTTGGAGCTTTCTCCAAGGGAGACTGGGCCTTCCGTATAAGATCGGATGTGTCTAAAGCAACATTAGATAGGCAGTGGGAATTGGGAGATTTTATGCGGGAGCTCCGCTCTCTTGGGGCTACGGTTCAATTAATATTTCCGGCTGCTCTACGTATTATGTGGAAAAACAAAATGTATAATATGAGAGATCCGGGAGAGGTTAGCGCTTTCATAGAACAGATTAAGGCGTCTTAGTGAGATCTGGGAAATTCCCGTCCGACGGTGAGTTCGAATAAGGGATAATAGGATGGCTATCCTAGGAGAAATAGGGATGGTTCCCTTGGGGGGGCGGGGGGGGGTTTGGGTGTGTGTTGGTGGAGGGTGAGGGTGGCACTAGGTGTAGGGGTTGGGTCTGGGTTAGGTGGTTAGGAAATGATAAAAATAGGAGGGGGGAGGTTTTGTGTTCAAGCCTTTTTTTTTTCCTGCTGGGAATGACTAAGTATGGTAATTTACGATTAAAATTCCTTTCTTGGAATGTTAATGGCCTAAGGGTGCTACAAAGGAGGAGGAAGATTTTTGAATATTTATGGCTGAGGAGGATATTATTATACTGCAAGAAACTCCTCTTCAATGAGAGGAGTGGGAGAGTTGGCTTAGACGACTGAATTGGGTCTCATTTAGTGTATGTTCTTTCCAATCTAGCGCGATTAAAGGTGTGGCAGTTCTGTTTAAAAAGTCTATAAGGTTTAAGATAGGAGAGGTGCAGGTAGACTCCAGGGGTAGATGGGTAGTGGTAGAAGTGTGTGTATGTGGCTACTGGGTAACAGTTGCAGGTTATTACGGCCCAAATTTAGATGACCCGACGCCATTTCAAGACCTATTTAACATTTTACTTCTAGCTAGGTACCCAGTGGCACTAGGTGGGGACTTTAATATACTGTTAGATCCCGTTCCTGATAAATCAATCCCCCGGGGTACGGTTAATTCACCTAAAACAAGGGCACAGGTGAAGCAAGCTATGCAGGATCTAGGATTGATAGACATATGGCACTGGAAAGGGGGTGAAGGAGATAGATACACATTCCACAATAAAAAATCTGGACATCGATCCAGAATAGATTTTTTTTTACTACATAAGAGTTTATGTTCAGAGGTGATAAAGGTAGCTCACAATCCAGCACACCTTTCGGATCACTCAGCTGTAAAACTACACTTGGATATCAGGGTCGTAAGTAAGGGTATTAGGAGTACAATCAATCACTTTTTATTCTCAAATGATTCGATAGTAGAGGTGTTAAAGAAAGACACAAGAGATTTTTTCTATTTAAATCGAGGAACAGCAAATTTATGGTATGTCTGGGACGCTTATAAGGCTTATATCAGAGGGAGGCTTGTGAGTCTGTCAATATACAAGCGTCGCGAAGAAAGGAAGCAGTTGGGGGGCATGGAATCATCTTTAAATTCTTTTCAAGTTTTAATTCATAATGCACGAAGGGAAGGGAAGGAAGAATTTCTAGAGGAGTTGATACGCCAAGAGGATAAGGTTTGGATTGACCTAGATTCTTTTTTGGAGAAGCGTAATAGGTTAAAGTGGGAAAGTAGTCAATATGCACATTTCAAATATGGAGAAGGTTGTAGTAAACTGTTAGCTTGGAAGGTTAAGTCAGATGTCTCTAAAAGGCATATTTTATCGGTTAAATCAGACCTTTACGAATTAAATTTGTGTGGAGCAAGATGAGATTGAGGGGGCATTTGTATCCTTTTTTCAAGAAATGTATTCAGAAAGTTTGGTAAATTCAGAGGAGTCGATTAGAACATTTTTGGAAAAAGTGCATCTTCCAGTTCTGGATGAATCAGCAAAGCTGGCATTGAATTTGGAGATAACTGGGGTTGAGCTTGCTGATGCCATAAAAGCTTTGAAGAAAGGGAAAGCAGTTGGCCCAGGTAACTTACCTAATGAGTTATATAAGGTACTGGGGGAAGAACTTATTCCGATTTTATTGGAAATATTTAACTCCATGCTTGTAGAAGGGGCACAGGTACCTAATTCCTGGAGAGAAGCTATAATTTGTTTATTGTTAAAACCTGGTAAGGACTCAGGCGGTCATTCTGACCGCGCCGCCCGCCATGCGGTCACTGCCAAATGGCCGCTCTGCGGTCAGGAGACCGCGGATGCCATTCTGGCTTTCCCGCTGGGCCGGCGGGCGACCGCCGGCCCAGCGGGAAAGACCCTGCAACAAGGAAGCCGGCTCCGAATGGAGTGCAGTGGCACCCGTTGCGATTTTCACTGTCTGCAAAGCAGACAGTGAAAATCTTTATGGGGCCCTGTTAGGGGGCCCCTGCACTGCCCATGCCAGTGGCATGGGCAGTGCAGGGGCCCCACGACACCCGTTCCCGCCATCCTGGTTCTGGCAGTGAAAACCGCCAGAAACAGGCTGGCGGGAAGGGGGTCGGAATCCCCATGGCGGCGCTGAGGATTCCTTGGGCCAGGGGAAAACCGGCGGGAAACCGCCGGTTCCCCTTTTCTGACCGCGGCTTTACTGCCGCGGTCAGAATAGCCCGGGAAGCACCGCCACCCTGTTGGCGTGCTTCCGCTGCCCTCCGCCCTGGCGGTCAGAGACCGCCAGGGTTGGAATGAGGGCCTCAATGTCTTGTTCATCATACAGACCGATTTCCTTGTTGAATTCGGATTACAAACTGTATACAGGGATCTTATCTAGGAGACTGGGGAAAGTTATGGGTAACTTGATTCACTTGGATCAAAAGGGATTTATGAAGGGTAGACAACTCTGAGTTAACTCACAAGTTATTTGCTGCAGCCCCCCTTGTTAAGGATTGGCAATTATCAGCGATTGTGTAAAATGGAACAATGCGGTCCTCTTACTAGAAGAGATAATTTTTGGGTGGATTGGCAAAATGTTTATCAGTAGCTTACAAATGTGTAGTAGTTTCACCCATATAATTCATGTTTTGTGGTTTCTTTGTTTGGTCTCCTCCTCCTGGAATTTAAGTCCAATGATTAGAACTCCCCTCACCTTATTGGGTGCTGCTTTGGTTATGGTCAGGTCTCGAAGAAAACAGTAAGACTTGGTCGATGACAGTCGATTGGGAAAAGTGCAATATATAGAACAGGTGGGGCGGCCCAGCAGTGATGTGGACCGCACACCTGGATTCATACCATAAGTGCCTCGGCTTTTGCCTTTTTCCTCTTAACCAAAGCATGGGTGGCGAAATGAGGACAAAAAAAAAGAATTCTTGGATGAAGATTTAGATGATCAACTTTGCTAAGGGTGTTCATTTGCCTCAGCTGATGTGGCAGCTTGGCCTTGTGGGTGTGCATAGGACATCTCTTCTGGAACGGTCTGGCGTCCATTTTGTTTTCTCGTCATGCTGCACTTAGGTTACCCTTTGGTTTGCAAACCGTTACAAAATGGTTCTCCTTCCTACAGCCTTTGCATGCTTGTTCAGTAGCGGGACATTTACCTTCGTGTGGAAGCGAAAATCCACATTTAAAGCACAGTTTCTTTTTCTTTGGAGATATCACTTTGTGTTCTTAAGCTTTGTGTTTCTGCTTACTTTTCATGTTCATGACTGACTCACTCTGGTCTTCATGTCAGCAGCTTCTTGATCAGCATGTTCCTCAGCTCTCGCAGCCAATGGAACTTGCTCCAGACTATGTTTCTCTCAGCATTCGTCGTCTGAATTAATCTGACAGAAATCTATCAATAATTCGAAGACGTATGGCTTCTTCAACATAGTATTCACTGAACTTAGTGTTTGACGAGCATATCAAGTCTCTCCACACATTCTACAGTTCTTTCACCAACCTTCTGTTGTTCGTGACTGAAAATATATATTTTGTAATCGACATTGGATTGAACTTGAGATTTAATGCTTCTCTGATTTGACGATATGTAATTTCTTTCGTTCGCAGCAGTTTCTTTATTACCTTCTTTACTCCTTCACCAACAAGATTTTAAAATTTGTTGACAATCATTCTGTTGTATGTTGCTTTCAGTGCATCAATGAAATCATCAAACATTTCTATTCAGGAAGTCCTTTAGTCACCAGTATTTTGCTTTTTGCTGCATTGAAGGGAGACAGTGGTTTCAAAAATGTGGCAAAATCATAACCTGTCGAACGTTTTGCTGTTGAGAGCAGAACTCGCTCCCGTAGTGCCTGCTGCCCACTTGCGTTGCCACCTTCGTCAAGACTAGCCCTGTTCTCCCACCTGGGTCGTTGTGCCCACTCTCTGTTGGTGAGGCGCGGTCTTCTTCTTTCACTGTTAGTAGCGGCTTTGTTTCTTGCACGGGTTCTTCATCTTTCTCTCCTCTTTACATTGTATTTGTTTCCACTCACAGCGTACTCTTTTACCTGGCTTTCACTTCTTGTTGTGTTTTCTGTATCTAGTTGTCGCTGCCTCCAGTGTTTCTCTGTACCTTGTTGTCACTGCCTTTAGCTTTGTCGTGCTGTATGATGTTGTAGCTCAGTGTCATGTAGTGGCGCATTCTCTCTTACACGGCCTTACTAGCACGTTTCTGGCCAAGGATGCATGAACTTCACAGTGGGGTTTTAATTATCTTCATTAGCTTTGCACTGGCTGGAGTGGTGCTTTGACTCCACATACACCAAATGTTGATCTTTGCTTCGACTGAGGCAAGCGTGGCATGCACGAGCAGACCACCCCCTCTAGAGCCCTTGGTAAATGAGGAAACCACACGTAAGTCTTCTCTCCTTTATTTTCTCTTTCCCTTGTCTTTATCTTTCTGTATCTATGGGAGTTCTTCTTTCAATATCTCCTTTATATCTTCTTTACTATCCTTTTTCTGTCTGGTTTATTGTAAAAGTATCCCTGCATTGGGTTCCTGACAATTATTTAAGGATTTCTGTCAAATGATTCTATTCTTATTTGGGACAATATAAACTTAAGCTGGATTGTTTCTCCACCATACAACATATTGTATATTAGAGTCTGGTTTCTGGTTTTCCTATTGAACTATCACTACTACAAATATAAACTTGCAGAATAACCCTTCCTACAAGCCCGTTTCCTTTGACAGGTGACCATTTTACTGAGCTCCCCTTATTGCTGGCGTAGTCTCCCACCCTTAATGGAAACAGTACTTTTAAAATACTTTTAAAATAATAAAGACAGAAACAGAAAAAAAACAATAACTTTAAATAAAAAGCCTCCAAAATGCTCTTCTTCACTGTGTCTTATGTGTTTTACCCGCCACCGTCCTCCACCCAGTCACTTTTGGAACACACTGGAGTAAGCCACATTTCTCAAGCAGCGTGGCTGGTCCGAAAGTTGCTGCGGCTTTGGTCAGCCTGTCTTGCATCTTCTTCTTCCTTGTTTTCTGAGAGAACTGATTCAGCAGGGCTCCCTGCAGCAGTCCACGTTATCCCTTGCTGCGACTCTTCTGCGTCTTCTCTTCCCTGTGCGTGGCTTTCGGCGTCCTTTTTATTTCCTTTTCATTTGGCTCCTCCCCTTTGTCTTTTTCCTCCTTACCTCAAGTCCTTCTTTGCTGTCCTGGCTCTCCTCTTCCCCCTGTAAAAATAATACTCCTTCTTCAGTGTCTGGTTTTCTGTTCAGACCTCCATTTTCTTAGTTTTTGACCCCTTCTTTTTGTTGTTGGATAGGTATCATGGCTGGAGAAGACCAGCAAGGAAGTTCAGTTTCTTCGCCTGTGCCTGCATCATGACAATATCTCATGTGTTGGCAGCACATATCTTTGAAAGTGATGTGTACAGCCCTCATGTGATGGCAGCAGGCCTCTTCAAGAGAGTTACATGTACACACCTCATGTGTTGGTAGCATCTCTCTTTGAAAGTAATGTGTACAGACCTCACAAGAGTGTAGCATGTCTCTTCCAGAGTGAAGTGTGCATGCCTCATGTATTCTCAGCCCGTCTCTTCCAGAGTGATGTTTATAGACATCTTGTGTTTCCCGCACATCTTTTTCACAGTGATGTCTCCGGACCTTATGTGTTCTCAGCACGTCTCTTCCAGAGTGACATGTACAGACCTCATGTGTTGCCAGCACGTCTCTTTCACAGTAATGTGTACAGACTTCATGTGTTGCATGTCTCTTCCAGAATGACGTGTACAAACACCATGTGTTCTCAGCACATCTTTTCCAGCGACCTGTACAAACCTCATGTATTCCTAGCACGTCTCTTCCAGAGTGGTTTGTACAAACCTCCTGTGTTGTCAGCAGGTCTCTTCCAGAGTGACGTGTACAGACGTCTTGTGTTGGCAGCATGTCTCTTCAAGAGTGACGTGAACAGACCTCATGTGTTGCTAGCATGTCTCTTCAAGAGTGACGTGTACAGACCTCATGTGTTGCTAGCACATCTCTTCCAGAGTGACACAAACAAATCTCTCCAAGAGAGTGATGTGTACAGACCTCATGCGCTGGCATCACATATCTAGAAGAGAGTGACAGGTAGAGACCCATAGGTCTCGTCCAGAGTGATGTGGGCAGACCTCTTGTGTTGCCAGCACATCTTTAAAAGAGTCAGGTGTGCAGACCTCGTGTGTAACCATCACGTCTCTACAAGAGTGACATGTACAGACCTAATGCGTTGGCAGCACATCTCTACAAGAGCGCAACATGTACAGACCTCATGTGTTGTCCGCAGGTCTCTTCCAGAGTGACGTGTGCAGATCTCCTTGTCATAGAAAACATATTGTAGTAATGAGGCTGCTGGATTTTGGGAGGCAGCATCACTGAGCTGGGGGGAGTGAGCCTGATCCCACACCGTTTAACAGCTGTCGGCCTAACCCTTCTGGCTAGCTTGCCGCACTGCACCATTACCAAGGTAGAAGTGATATGTGGCAGCCTGTCCCATGGCACTCAGACTCCTCAGGGAAGTCGTGGTAGAATAGATCAATCATTCATAGCATTGGTAAAGCGCAGCACTACCATCCCTAAGGGCATCTGGGCGCTGAGGGTGCTGTGTCTCTGTCGCAAAGCCACGTCTTTAGTCTCCTTTGGAAGTCCGCCAGAGAGGGAGGTGGAGGGGCAGGCTGTTCCAGGACTTGGCTGCTGTGTAGAAGGAGTGGCGTCTGCTGTGGTTATGATGGATGCAGGGTGTGTATGCAAAGTTTAGCGAGGTGGAGCATGCTTGTCTTTCTTAGACGAAGAAGCTCAGTCGATGGTTGATGTAGGAGGGCCCTAGGTTGTGAAGAACCTTGTATCCTAGTGTGAGGATTTTTAATTGGCATCTTTTCTGGACGGGGAACCAGTGGAGGTTCATGAGGTGTGCATGATGCTTGAGCGCTTGGGGAGGTTGAGAATGAGTCTGGTTACTGTGTTCCGTAGAGTCTGGAGTATTTTAAATACCTAGGAGGATGCACCGGCATAGAGAGCGTTGCCAGTCTGGTGTAGATAGGGATCCATTTGATGATTCGGCAGAGCATACGGATGATATAGAAGCAGGAGAAGGTTACTGAGTTTACTTGTCGATTCATGGACAGTTGTCAGTCAAGAATGATGCAGAGGTTTTGTGTGTGGTCTGATGGAGATGGCGTTTGTAGGAAGCTGGCCTGGTGTGTGGTGGATAACTGAGGTACTTAAACCTTATCCCACGTCTGGGCATCCCCTATTAGTGTAGTGTATGCAGTGTCTAGAAGCCAGGCTGTCTAGAGGTAGCTGTGGATGAGCAGCCGAGGCTTATCTAGGGGACATGCAAAGCTCATGCAATACCACTGTAGTCACACAGCACTCACACACATGAAATAAAACACTTAGGGCCATATGTACGAAAGCTTTTTCCCATAGACACAGAATGGGTAAAATCATTTAGTACATCTGCTGTTGGTGTTACAAAAATAAAGGTACTTTATTTTTAGTGACACAAATACCAAAAAGTACTAGAGAGGCAACCCTCCAATAGAAAGTAACACACTAAATATATACTCTGGTTATCATCAAAAGGCATAGAAAGTGATAGAAAACAGTGCAAATGCAATTAGACAATAGTGACCCTAGGGGGAGCCCAAACCATATACAAAAAAAATGGAATGCGAACACGGGGCCCCCACCTAGGTATGTGGAATGTGTAGAGGGGGAACTGGGGGTACTAGGAAACCCCAAATGTAAGTACCACAGTGCCTCCTAGTGACCAGGATGAAAGGCGTAAGTTACTGGATTTTCCCTAAACCTCCTAAAAGGAAGGAAAAGAAGAAAATGCAACACCCGGACAAAACTGCAAGAAACCAGCGGTAGCTTTCTGAAGAGGAAGACCTGTGGAAGAAGGAGACCAAGTCCAGAAGTCACAGAAGAGTCCAGGAGTCACAGAAGAGTCCAGGAGGAGTAGGAGCTACTACCACCCAGCTGTGGATGCAGGAGTTGGTCGACGGTAGGATAAAGATGGTGAGGAATGCAGCCTTGGAGCAGGTGGTGTGGAAGAGCCACTAACAGACCTTGGCAAAGGAAGAAGTTGCAGTGAAGCAAAAGTAGAGCTTCCGGGTGTAGGAAAGTACCATCTTGCCTGGCATGTTACCCCCATTTTTTCACTGTATATATGTTGTTTTAGTTGTATGTGTCACTGGGACCCTGGTATCCAGGGCCCCAGTGCTCATAAGTGTGCCCTATATGTGTTCCCTGTGTGATTAACTGTCTCACTGAGGCTCTGCTAACCAGAACCTCAGTGGTTATGCTCTCTCATTTCTTTCCAAATTGTCACTAACGGGTAGTGACCAATTTCACCAATTCACATTGGCATACTGGAACACCCTTATAATCCCCTAGTATATGGTACTGAGGTGCCCAGGGTATTGGGGTTCCAGGAGATCCCTATGGGCTGCAGCATCTCTTTTGCCACCCATAGGGAGCTCTGACAATTCTTACACAGGCCTGCCACTGCAGCCTGAGTGAAATAACGTCCACGTTATTTCACAGCCATTTACCACTGCACTTAAGTAACTTATAAG
This sequence comes from Pleurodeles waltl, assembly GCF_031143425.1. Classification (NCBI taxonomy): domain Eukaryota; kingdom Metazoa; phylum Chordata; class Amphibia; order Caudata; family Salamandridae; genus Pleurodeles; species Pleurodeles waltl. The sequence goes on along the minus strand of NC_090446.1, from coordinate 1,528,980,409 downwards.
TCACCTATATGTCTAACCTTTACCTGGTAAAGGTTGGGTGCTAAGTTACTTAGTGTGTGGGCACCCTGGCACTAGCCAAGGTGCCCCCACATTGTTCAGGGCAAATTCCCCGGATTTTGTGAGTGCGGGGACACCATTACACGCGTGCACTATACATAGGTCACTACCTATGTATAGCGTCACAATGGTAACTCTGAACATGGCCATGTAACATGTCTAAGATCATGGAATTGTCACCCCAATGCCATTCTGGCATTGGGGAGTCAATTCCATGATCCCCCGAGTCTCTAGCACTGACCCAGGTACTGCCAAACTACCTTTCCCGGGGTTTCACTGCAGCTGCTGCTGCTGCCAACCCCTCAGACAGGTTTCTGCCCTCCTGGGGTCCAGCCAGGCTTGGCCCAGGAAGGCAGAACAAAGGACTTCCTCAGAGAGAGGGTGTTACACCCTCTCCCTTTGGATAAAGGTGTCAGGGCTGGGGAGGAGTAGCCTCCCCCAGCCTCTGGAAATGCTTTGATGGGCACAGATGGTGCCCATCTCTGCATAAGCCAGTCTACACCGGTTTAGGGATCCCCCAACCCTGCTCTGGTGCGAAACTGGACAAAGGAAAGGGGAGTGACCACTCCGCTGACCTGCACCTCCCCTGGGAGGTGCCCAGAGCTCCTCCAGTGTGCTCCAGACCTCTGCCATCTTGGAAACAGAGGTGCTGCTGGCACACTGGACTGCTCTGTGTGGCCAGTGCCAGCAGGTGACGTCAGAGACTCCTTCTGATAGGCTCTTACCTTTGTTGCTAGCCTATCCTCCTTCCTAGGTAGCCAAACCTCCTTTTCTGGCTATTTAGGGTCTCTGCTTTGGGGAATTCTTTAGATAACGAATGCAAGAGCTCATCAGAGTTCCTCTGCATCTCTCTCTTCACCTTCTGCCAAGGAATCGACCGCTGACTGCTCTGGACTCCTGCAAAACCGCAACAAAGTAGCAAATACGACTACTGCAACATTGTATCGCTGATCCTGCCGCCTTCTCAACTGTTTTCCTGGTGGTGCATGCTGTGGGGGTAGTCTGCCTCCTCTCTGCACTAGAAGCTCCGAAGAAATCTCCCGTGGGTCGACGGAATCATCCCCCTGCAACCACAGGCACCAAAAGACTGCATCACCGGTCCTCTGGGTCCCCTCTCAGCACGACGAGCGTGGTCCCTGGAACTCAACAACTCTGTCCAAGTGACTCCCACAGTCCAGTGACTATTCAGTCCAAGTTTGGTGGAGGTAAGTCCTTGCCTCACCACGCTAGACTGCATTGCTGGGTACCGCGTGATTTGCAGCTGCTCCGGCTCCTGTGCACTCTTCCAGGATTTCCTTTGTGCACAGCCAAGCCTGGGTCCCCGACACTCTAACCTGCAGTGTACGACCTCCTGAGTTGTCCTCCGGCGTCGTGGGACCTTCTTTTGTGACTTCGGGTGAGCTCCGGTTCACTCCTCTTCGTGGTGCCTGTTCCGGCACTTCTGCGGGTGCTGCCTGCTTCTGTGAGGGCTCCTTGTCTTGCTGGGCGCCCCCTCTGTCTCCTCACACAATTGGCGACATCCTGGTCCCTCCTGGGCCACAGCAGCATCCAAAAACCCTAACCGCGACCCTTGCAGCTAGCAAGGCTTGTTTGTGGTCTTTCTGCGTGGGAACACCTCTGCAAGCTTCTTCACGATGTGGGACATCCATCCTCCAAAGGGGAAGTTCCTAGTCCTCTTCGTTCTTGCAGAATCCTCAGCTTCTACCATCTGGTGGCAGCTTCTTTGCATCCTCAGCTGGCATTTCCTGGGCATCTGCCCAATCTCGACTTTGTCGCGACACTTGGACTTGGTCCCCTTGTTCCACAGGTACTCTCGTTTGGAAATCCACTTTGGTTGCATTGCTGGTGTTGTTCCTTCTTGCAGAGTTCCCCTATCACGACTTCTGTGCTCTCTGGGGAACTTAGGTGCACTTTACACCTACTTTTCAGGGTCTTGGGGTGGGCTATTTTTCTAACCCTCATTGTTTTCTTACAGTCCCAGCGACCCTCTACAAGCTCACATAGGTTTGGGGTCCATTCGTGATTCGCATTCCACTTTTGGAGTATATGGTTTGTGTTGCCCCTATACCTATGTGCTCTCATTGCAATCTATTGTGACTGTACATTGCTTGCATTGCCTTCTATTGCTATTACTGCATATTTTTGGTATTGTGTACATATATCTTGTGTATATTTGCTATCCTCATACTGAGGGTACTCACTGAGATACTTTTGGCATATTGTCATAAAAATAAAGTACCTTTATTTTTAGTATATCTGTGTATTGTGTTTTCTTATGATATTGTGCATATGACACTAGTGGTATAGTGGGAGCTTTGCATGTCTCCTAGTTCAGCCTAAGCTGCTCTGCTAAGCTACCCTCTTCTATCAGCCTAAGCTGCTAGACACCTCTTCTACACTAATAAGGGATAACTGGACCTGGTGCAGAGTGTAAGTACCCCTTGGTACCACTACAAACCAGGCCAGCCTCCTACACCGGGGACCAGCAAGATCCAGGAGGACTCAACCCATGGGGGGGGGAGCCCTAGAGGGAGGGGACCCTCAGCAAGGCAGAGAGTCCACAGAAGAAGAGGCATCCCCCACAGGAGACCCACTGGACGAGGAACCTGGATTTGCAGGCGAGCCCACGCAGCACAACTGGAGAAGGGTCCCACGCTGCAGCAGAAGCACAGAAAGGGCTGAGTATCGCAAGAAGGGGGGCTGGGGCTGGGGCTACACGGAGCCTGAAGAACCCTTGGAGGAGATGCAAACAAGCCCTGGTAGCTGCAAGAGACGCAGTGCATGGGGGTACTGTCCTGGGTGGAATGGCAAGGGCTTAACTCCACCAAAGTAGTATAGCTGGCAGAGAGGACCAAGAGGACTACTCCAGACTACCACCCATGATGCGGGATCCATGCAGCTCAGGATGATAGGAGTTCCATGCAGCGGGTCGTCATTGCAGTTAGGCCTGCGTATGCAGGGGAGTGACTCCTTCACTCCAAGGGAGATTCCTTCTTCCTTCTCATGCAGACTGACGTCTTGCCACCCTCAGAGGATGCACAGCCGATAAAATATTGCAGAAGCTGGAAGGGGCTGTGGAAGCAATTTTGCAAGCAGAGTCTTTCTCATGGATGCAGATTGTCGGCTCTTGAAGGGTCCAGTCGTGGTTCCAGTGGCTAGAAGTCAAGTAAGGTTGCAGAGGAGTCCTGCTGGAATCTTGCAAGCCGAATCTGAGGATCCATCCAAGAAAGAGACACTAAATAGCCCAGAAAGGGGGATTGGTCACCTAGCCAGGTGACCACCTATCAGAAGGGGGCTCTGATGTCACCTCCTGACCTGGCCACTCAGATGCTCCCAGAAGTCCCTGCCAACCTTGGATTCAAATTAGCAGAACCCAGGAACCCCCGGGAGGAGCTCTGGTCACCACCCCTGGGGTGGTGATGGACAAGGGGAGTGGGCACTCCGCTTTCTATTGTCCAGTTTCATGCCAGTGCAGGGACTGGAGATCCCTGAACCGGTGCAGACTGGTTTAATGCACAGAGGACATCAAGTGTGCCCTTCAAAGCATACCAGTGGCTTGGGGAGGCTGCCCCTCCCAAGCCATGTAACACCTGTTTCCAAAGTGAGACGGTGTTACTTCCCTCTCCCAAAGGAAATCCTGTGTTCTGCCTTCCTGGGCTTAAGCTGTTCAAGCAGCAGGCAGACAGAAACCTGTCTGAGGGGTGTCAGCAGCATGGGCTGCCCAGAAAACCCGAGAAAGGTGATAGGAGCAATGCTGGGGGTCCTCCAAGGAGCCTCCAGAGTGCATGGAATCATACTTCAAATACAGGCAACAGCACTGGGGTATGATTCCGACATGTTTGATACCAAACATGCCTCGATTCGAAAGTTACCATTATGTAGCTGGACATAGGTAGTGACCTATCCAGTACACTCCTAAAATGGTGTCCCCACACTCACGAATTCTAGGAAAATGAAACTGGAGTTCATGGGGGCACCTCTGATAGTGCAGGGATGCTCTCACACACAGGTACTTGCACCCTACCGTCTGGGCTAAGAGGACCTGCAATAGGGGTGACTTACAGCGACCTGGTGCAGTAACGTAGTGAAAAAGGGTGTCTGCACCCTTTCATGCAGGCTGCAATGGCAGGCCTGCAGAACCCTTTTCATCGGCTCCCCATGGGTGGCAAAATATATGCTGCAGCCCATGGGTCTCCCCTGATACCCCAATGCCCTGGGTATATACTAGGGACTTACATGGGGGCACCATTATACCAAATGTTGGGTGAAAATGGTACAAGTTACCAAGTTAGAAGGGAGAGAGCATAATCACTGGGATCCTGGTTAGCAGGATCCTAGTAAACACAGTCTAGTACACTGACAGCAGCCAGAAAAACGGGGGTAACCATGCCAAGAACGAGTTTACTTTCCTACAGCATTGGTCCAAGTTCTGCTGGCCACCGGCTGTGGTCCCATATAGAGGTATCCTTCCCGAAGATCAGGACTTCCGTTTTGTCTGTATTTTGTATGAGGCAGCTGTTGCTGAAGTTGGCTTTGGCATTGTAGCGGTCTTGATGAGTGAGAGGATTAGTTGAGTGTCATCGACGTAGGAGACGATATTGAGTCTGTAGGATCTGACGATGCCTGCGAGGGGGGGGTCAGGTAGATGTTCAACAGGGTTGGGCTGATGGAGGATTATTGGGGTACACCGTAGGTGATGTTCTTTGGGGAAAAGTGAAGGGAGGAAGGTGGATGCGCTGCATGCAGCCTCGGAGGAAAGAGGCGACCCACTTATGGGCACTTTGTTGAATGAAAAGGCGTACCGAAGCAGGAATTTGGTTCAGTAGGTTTTCTTGAAGTAACTGCGTTCTCACAGCACTGTTACAGCAGTGACCAGGAAAGTGAAACACAGCGTGTCTACCACCCTACCTACATTACTACGTTTCTACCTGAGAGCAAATAGCAGTGTTAGCCCAACCCCCCTACCTGTGTTCCGGGGTAAAGAAAAGGTTTGTTAGTCTGCTGGGAGTCCTCCCACGTAGGCAAAGAGGAAGCGCGGAGTTTCAGGAGAAACTTTCATTGACATGCAGCATGAGATGGCAGGCGGACAGGAATGTCCCTCTAAGTTAGTGGGGGTGGGGCAGTATGTTGTTTTATAATAAAACATCTTGATGTTCTGAGAACGTCCCTGAATTGACAACACATATTTTCTGTGTAGGGTAGACATTGTACTGAAAATACCTGGTAAACTATTATGTACAGCCTTGAAGCGAGCACAGAATAAATTGTCGTGCAAAGAAATGAATAACAAATTCTGCATAGAAGGGCAATTGATAAAAAGAATAAAATGTTGCCAAGAAAATTTAGCCTTGCTAAAATAAGAAAATAAAATGACAAGTGACTAGGTGAGAGGGCACATTCCTCAGACCAAGCTAAAATAAATGTGCCTATATAAATGCTAAAACAACCTCACGACATCGTGTGTTGGCAGCACGTCTCTACATGAGGGATGTGTGCAGACCTCATGTATTGCAGCATGTCTCAACAGGAGAGTCATGTGTAGTGACGGCAGCACATCCCTTCGAGAGTGACGTGCACAGACCACATGTGTTTTAAGACTGTCACTACAAGAGAGTGACATTTACAGACCTCATGTTCCCTGCATGTCTCTTCCAGAGTGACATGTGCAGACCTCGTGTTGACCGCAGGTATCTTCCAGAGTAACATGCACATACCTCGTGTTGCCAACACGTCTCTTTGAGAGTAAAGTGTACAGACCTCTTGTGCTGGTAGCATGTCTACAAGAGTGACGTGTACAGACCTCATGTGATGGCAGCGTGTCTCTATAAGAGAATGACCCGTACAGATCTCGTGCTGGCCGCACGTCTCTTCAAGAGCGATGTGTAAAAACCTCATGTGTTGGCAACATGTCTCTTTGAGAGTGACGTATACAGACCTCATGTGTTGCCAGCACATCTCTTCCTGAGTTACGAGTGCAGACCTCATATGTTCCCAGCATGTCCCTGTGAGAGTGACTCCTACAGACCTCATCTGCTGGCCGCACGTCCCTTTGATAGTGATGTGTAAAGACCTCATTTGTTGGCTGCACATCTCTTCCAGAGTGAGGCGTACAGACCTCATGTGTTGGCAGCACGTCTCTACAAGAGAGTGACATGTACAGACCTTGTGTGTTGCTGGCATGTCTCTTCGAGAGTAACGTATACAAACATCAAGTGTTTTCAGAATGTCACGACGAGAGAGTGACATGTACAGACTTCATGTGTTGCCCGCTGGTCTCTTCCAGAGTGATGTGTATACACCTCGTGTCACCCGCATGTCTCTACAAGAGAGTGACATGTACACAACTCATGTGCTGGCAGCACGCCTCTTCGAAAGTGATGTGTACAGACCTCATGTGGTGACAGCTTGTCTCTGCGAGAGTGACTTGTACAGACCTCATGTCTGGTAACACATCTCTTCAAGAGTGACGTGTAAAGACCTCATGTTGTGGCAGCAAGACTCTTCCAGAGTGACATGTACAGACCTTGTGTGTTGCCAGTATGTCTCTTCGAGAGTGACCTATACAAACCTCAAGTGTTCCCAGCACATCTCTACAAGAGAGTGACGTTTACAGACCACATGTGTTGCCCACAGGTCTCTTCCAGAGTGGCATGTGCAGACCTCATGTGTTTACAGCACGTCTCTATAAGAGAGTGACTTGTGCAGACCTCATGTGATGACAGCTTGTCTCTTCCAGGAGTAATGTGTACAAACCTCATGTAATGCAGGCAGGTCTCTTCCAGAGTGATGTGTACAGACCTCATGTATTGCCAGCATGTCTCTTCCAGGAGTAATGTGTACAAACCTCATGTAATGCCAGCAGGTCTCTTCTGGAGTGACGTTTACAGACCTCATGTGATGACAGCTTGTCTCTTCCAGGAGTAATGTGTACAAACCTCATGTAATGCAGGCAGGTCTCTTCCAGAGTGACGTATACAGGCCTCATGTGATGGCAGCATGTCTCTTCCAGGAGTAATGTGTACAAACCTCATGTGATGCAGGCAGGTCTCTTCCGGAGTGACATGTACAGACCTCATGCGACCTCCGGAGGGTAGGTCCCTCGCAGAGGACCACGCTAAGACAATTTCTGTGCAGTCCTTGGGCTTGCGCTTCCTATGGAGCCTTCTCCCCAAATAGGGGTTGGGCTACCATTCTAGATGTCACTTAACTAAAGATTAAATATAAGTGCTTTCCTTTTTCCTTTTTCATGCTAATTGGAGAAGCTTCATTCTGGTCCTGAAGAAGCTTCAACGGATCCATCTGGACCAACAGACGTGAAACATGTTGAACTTTTGGTAGAGGTACCACACTTTTTGGGATCCTCCATGTCTATTTTTGAAAGCAGTTGAGCATTACACTCCACTTCTGCTTTCCTTTTGCATTTTTAATCTTGGTCGTCACTTCCCTTTTCCGATCAAAATTATGATGGAGTTTGGAAGTGATTAACCAATTTTAACTTATTCCTTTTTTGCTCTCCTGTTTTTGGTCTGGTGGTTAGCTTCTTTCCACTAGCCTTTACACTAACAATTACGGCTGACAGCTCCCTTCTTGGGAGCACGTTAGGCATTGCAGTGCCGGCCTGACGTGGAGCAACTCCAGATGATGATGCCCGTCATCCAATGTGACGCATGAGGGCTTTGCTCCTGAACTTTCAGGTTCCCTAGACCTTCGTGTTCTTTAGGAACAGTGTATTCTGTATGTGTAATGCGTACAAACCTCATGTAATGCCAGCAGGTGTCTTCTGGAGTGACGTATACAGACCTGATGTGATGGCAGCATGTCTCTTCCAGGAGTAATGTGTACAAACCTCATATAATGCAGGCAGGTCTCTTCCAGAGTGACGTATACAGATCTCATGTGATGCAGCATGTCTCTTCCAGGAGTAATGTGTACAAACCTCATGTGATGCAGGCAGGTCTCTACCAGAGTGACGTATACAGATCTCATGTGATGGCAGCATGTCTCTTCCAGAGTGACGTATACAGATCTCATGTGATGGCAGCATGTCTCTTCCAGGAGTAATGTGTACAAACCTCATGTAATGCCAGCAGGTGTCTTCTGGAGTGACGTATACAGACCTCATGTGATGGCAGCATGTCTCTTCCAGGAGTAATGTGTACAAACCTCATATAATGCAGGCAGGTCTCTTCCAGAGTGACGTATACAGATCTCATGTGATGCAGCATGTCTCTTCCAGGAGTAATGTGTACAAACCTCATGTGATGCAGGCAGGTCTCTACCAGAGTGACGTGTACAGACCTCATGTGATGGCAGCATGTCTCTTCCAGAGTGACGTATACAGATCTCATGTGATGGCAGCATGTCTCTTCCAGGAGTAATGTGTACAAACCTCATGTGATGCAGGCAGGTCTCTTCCAGATTGACTTATACTGACCTCATGTGATGGCAGCATGTCTCTTCCAGAGTGACGTGTACAGACCTCATGTGATTGCAGCATGTCTTGTCCACAGCAGCACTTACAGACCCCCACCCCCATCCTGCCTCCCCATCAGATGGCTGGGCTGTGCCAGGGTGTAATCCTGCCAGTCCCCATACATTGTTGGCTCAGCTCTTCCAGGTCTCTGCTTCATTTTCATTTCCAACCTGCAGCATGTGGTCAATGTGCGTTTTCTGAAGAAGGGAAGAGTCACATCTGCCCCAGTTTGCTCCCCCTCCCCCCGTACTGTGCGCTGACGGCGCCGGAGTGCTTAATGGCTTCATGCACCATCGACCTCTCAAATAGTGCGCATTGTGAAGCCATTGTGCTCTCACTTTTTGGCATTCTATTTGTATTTCACGTGCATCCTTTTTTAGATGAAGGCCGTTGTTATATTTAAGTTAATTACGATAATTAAGCTCTACCAAGGCGCAAGTCCTTAAAAAAGCAAGTGAGGGGACTAACCAAGTTAGGCAGTATGCTAGTGACATCATGACGTGTGACGTCATGGTGCATGACATCGCACTCGATATCACAGGAAGTGGCATCACAACCCTTGACCTCACAGGAAGTGACACCACAAAAAGTGACATAAGATCTTAACACCTCACACATGTTTAGCAGGTCTATCATGAGTACATTTGGCATATTATAAGATTTAACAAACGAGATTTTGTGTTGGGGGTTGTGCCAAATAAAGTGACACAATCTCAATGCAAAATCTGGGCCACAACGTATACATTTAGGTCCAGATTTAATAGAAAATGACAGTGTGCTGCGCCAAATCTGGCAGCATTGCGCACGGTCATTTTCAAAACACAGGGATGCGCTGTATTTACTAGAATACAACGCAACCCTGTGTCTCCCTCTGCGCCGGTACTCAATTTGCTGCCGTGCACCAATGCAGCAACCTTGTGCCATAGTGCAAGGATGGCTGCATTGAGGGGGAGATTGATTTTGTGCAGGAAGGTGTTCCTTCCCGAAAAAAGCAATCTTAAATGGCGATTTGCTCTTTCTATTTGTGCTGCAGAATGCAGACTAGGAGAAATGAAAGCATTTCTCCTTGTGCCACTCTTAATGCCACCCCTGGAGTGGTGTTGGATTTTGGCGCAGGTTTACAAAAACTTGTAAATCTGTGGCAGCGTCAAAATGCAATTGATGATGTGGCACGCCCACAGCAACACACATTGCGCACCCCTTCCAGGCGTGTGAAGGGGCCGTATTTACAAGGTGGCGTTAAGCCACAAAAAGTGGCTTAACGCCACCTTGTAAATACGCCGCAAAGCATTGTGCCACCGGAGTGTCACAAAAAGTGACGCTCCAGTGACAATAGGGCCTTTAAAATCTGGCCCTTATTTTTTGTAAACTCTGCCACAAAGAAATTAGTAACAAGGAGAATCATGGCAGCAAATCTGTTTTACTTAATTGGTTACAAAATCTACATTTTAAACTACCTTATGGGGTTAATGTTAAAAAGTGAACTTTTCCTTAAAACAAAGTAGCCACATCCAAGTGAAGAATGGTGAAGTCTTTATTAGAATCAGTCATACAGGAGAGACATCCCAGCCATCTTCATCACCCAGGCACTGTTTTACATTTCAAAAGACAACATTACATCTTGAACAATTCTACATTACAATTCTGAATATATATGACATACTTACGTTCTACATTGGCTATTGACATTGGCTTTTGTAATCCATAAATTATCCCCCCCCCCATCATATAAACCATATTATAGAATGTAGAAAATATAACTTTGTGAAACACGCATTGATATATCTATAAGTACTTATACTACAACAAAACAGTAGTCTTTCGAGAAGGACTCGAGAATCCCATGTTGTCCATTATACAATGTAATCATCCAAGTATGATGGATTTTTATTTCTCTCCAGACCTCCTAGAATGTGTGATGTGTAGTCAGATACTTCATGTTCGTTTCTTTTTGTTTCTTACTTCCAGGGAGATTATCATCTGATTTTAAACCTTTCCCTTTATAGACTGCATCCCTAAAATTCCATACTCAATGATCTTCAGTCGTAATAGCGTTGATAAAAACTTTTATCACCCACACAGGTTTTGATAATTTACTACCATCTTTCCATCCTGGTCTTTTTATCATAACCCAATTAACTAAAGAAATTACAGTTTGCTTTACTGAGTTCTTCCTAATAAAGTGTACTTTGCTATACTTGATTTTCTTGTCTTCATTCAGTCTCCAATCATCAGAAACCAACTTCTTACCTCTTGTCACTCAGGAACTTTTTCACCCAAGATTTTTCTAACACAGTATTAGGGTGTATTCCACGAAACAGAACAAAAAGTGACTCACCTGTGATGGTGTGAGGTGTGAACCTATACACACACCAACTCTCTTGGACACTTCTTCCTTCCAGCACAACTGATTATTTTTTTGCCAAAGAGATAGTTTCGTTTAGCACACAGTTAAATAAACCTCTCCACCATCCCACTGGTTTTGGGATGATATAAGGCACACTTCTTGTGTTTGCTAGAATAGCAATTTAGAAAACTCTCCATTTGTTTAGACACCAGCTGTCCTCTTTGTCAGTTAACAATGTCTCAGGTGGTCCGTCTCTTGCCACCTGTTCCTCTAAAAATTTAATGAAATGTCTGATTTCTATCCCTCCAGTAAAGCATACCTCCGGCCATCTGGAGAATATGTCCATCACTACAATGACATAATTCTCCACACCATCACCATAGATGGGCCCTAGGATTTCTAGAGCAATAGCCTTCTACTGACCCTTAGGACGATTTCTGATCAACATAGGTTGCACCTTGGATTTCACTGCATACATTCCTTCACTATTCCCTTGACTTGAAGGGCCATACCAGGCCACCAATATGAAGAGCGCAACTTTAATTATGGAAATTCCCAGGTGACTTTTGTGCGTCTGCCCCAGTAACTCAACTCTCAGCTTGCTTGGAGGAACTAATCTAGTTTCCCTAAATAACAGACCATTGTCAGAGGCTAATTGATCCTTTACCCCCAGAAATCTTTAAATCTTTCCCACCATGTTCTCTGTTGTTCCAACCTTTGCACAGAAAATGTATCACCTTTTGTAACACAGCGTCCATTCTCACTTCCTCATGCCATCTCTTTTCAGAGATAATTTCATAGTCAATCTTACAGACAAACTCATCTTGATTATCAGAGTCCATATTTCCTTCTTGATCCCTGCTCATATCAGGTACCAATCTGGACAAAGTATCAGCTATTAAATTTTCTGCTCCAGGGAAGTACTTTATATCAAAGTTGTACTCTTGCAAACTCACTAGCCATTTTGTGATCTTCCCAGATACAGAATCAATACCTTTGACTTGAAGACCTCACATAAAGTTTATGGTCTGTCCTTACCACAGATGAGTTTCCCCACAAAAACAGTTTCAGTTTTTTAATGGCCCAATGTACTGCTAGGGCCTCCCTTTCTCTGACAGAATATCTTGTCTCTGCACCCGTCATGCTCCTAGCAATGGACATAATGGTATTTTCAGCTCCAAAACCCCCTTGTTGAAGCACTGCTAGCAGTCCCTTGAGACTGGTATCAGCATTTATCACTGATGTTTTCTTTGGATCAACTGAGCTAGTTTCTTTTTTGGTTCATCAAATTCTTGTTCATATTTGGGATCCCACTCAAGCTCAACCCCTTTCTTCAATAAGTGTCTCATGTTTGAACAGATTATCACAACATTTTGAACACTCTTATTATGGTATGCTGCCATCCCTAAGAATCGCATAACTTGTTCTTTAGTGGTAGGAGAAACCATGTTTTGAATGGTGTTAACAAGATCTTCTTTAGGAGTTACCCCATGACCCACTATGATGTGACCAAGGTAATCAGTTGTTTTCATGCCAAAAATACATTTTTCTATCTTAATAGATTATTCTCGCATAGCTTACTTAACACCTTCCTCACCCTGGCGTTGTGTTGGACTTCATCCTTTTCATACACCAGTATGTCCTAGTATATGCATACACCCTCTACGCCATACATTTTCTCCATTACACTCTGAAAGTCTGTTATAAAAGCAGTAAGATCTTTAAATGACTCCTCTAACTCAACTTGACGATATGCTGAGGCGAGGTCAATAGTACTGGAAATCTTTGCTCCTCCCAACGTCATAAGTAATTCTGAAATGTTGGGAACTGGGTACCAGTCAACTATCGCACATTTGTTCAATTTTCTAAGGTCAACACACAATCTCACAGATCCACTAGACTTTCTGGCCACAACCACAGGCACTAGCCATGTGGTACCTTCCACTTCTTTAATAATCCCTTGGTTCTTTCATTTTTCCAACTCAATACACATCTCTTTCTTTATGGCTATGGGGAAACCACAACCTCTGCTACAATAGGGTTGTTCAGCAGGAACTAATCACATTTTATGACTATAACCTTTCATGCATCCTAAACCCTCTCTGAATGCTTGTGGAATTTCATTTATTACTTTCTTTTGCAAAGGTTCTTCAGCGTTCTCTTGATTTTTAACTTCACTCACATTATGGTTCTTCTTCAAAATGATTGAGGGAGAGTTATTGGTATCCAACATTACTCCTATCTCCCTTTGGTGTATCCAGCTTACTATGCTATCAACTTTCTTAGAAACAGAAACTTTTCCTGAAGTGTAATGAATCTCATACTCGATTAAAATCGCAAAATACCCATGTAGTTCAATGGTTTCTCCTCTGTATGCACAAGGCTTAATGTCAGGTTTCAGCAATTTCACTTTCCCTTTGTGTTTGTCATTAGAGATCGTACTCACAATAATTGTAATTTTTGCTCCAGAGTCAAACAATACTTTGGTGCTCTTTCACTCAACCGCGAGCTAGAGTGGTGGACATGCATCATTTTTGTTTCCTAATTACAGTACTATCTGACCACTTCAAAATCAGGATTCTCTCTATCCACACAGTCACTTGTATCCACCTCATTTATCTTTTGTTTGGATTTTCTCATTCTACAGGCTGAAGCAAAATGTCATTTTTTTCTTACAATATAACCATACTTCTCTGAGAGCGGGCATGCTTGGTCGTTAGCAAAGTGACCTAATATATCACACCTATAACACTTTGTATCAATGCTTGTCTGTCTGTATTACGAGTAAATTTGGGTTCATTTTCCTTTTTCTGTACCTTGACAACATAAACATCTTTGGTAATGTCCTTCTTCATAACCTCATAACATTTTATTGAGTGTTCAGTTTTCTTGGCCACTAATACCTTGTCCTTAGTGGGCTAATCTTTTAACCAAATTTCATCACGTGCCTTCTCAGTGTTTCACCCCAACATGAACTGATCCCTGAATCTTTCATCCAATATGGATCCAAACTTATATGAAGATGCTAAACGCCTAAGATCTGTTATGTAATTCTCTGTAGACTCTCCATCATTTTGTACTCTTTTCCCAAAATAATAGTGCTCAAGAATGGTACTCACTTTTGTTAAATAACATATACATAACTTTCCTATGCATGTCTCATACTCATTGAGATCTATGGCCTCACTGTGCGACACTTCAGGCAGATGATTGAATACTTCTTCCAGACCTTCAGATCCAAGACAGTGAAGCAACAGTGCGTTCTCCTTTCTGCGTTCAGTGAAGTACCACACACCCAAGCGAACCTTTCAAAGATTTTTTTCCACTTTTTCCATTTGATGAGTGGTTCTCCAGGCCTTGACAAGAAGAATGGAGGCACAGTGACATTCTGCAGGGTGAAAGTATACACTCACTATACACAGTTAAATGCACACTCCAATACAGACCCCAAATTGTGATGTTAATTTGTACCACAGCACCCACAGATTTGTTTTACAATGTAGATGAGCAAAACACTGTCAAATAAACTGGACCACACTTGCTTCATGGAATGTACTGTTGGGAAAAGATTTGTACTAGGAAGATCTCATTCTACGAGGGATGAGTGTGCATATCACTGTTGTCGATGTGTGTGCGTATGACTGAGCAGCTCTCTGCAAGAACATGACACGCATGAATATAGTGTGAGAATATATATATAGTAAGGCGTGCCTGTTGCCGAAATCAGAAAGCAAGACAGGTTTCAATGATGAAAGCAATGCTTAATGCACTGAAATATAGTGTGTGCATCACTATTATGACTCACTGCGTCACTGTCAATATGAAAGGACATGCCTGTAATATGATAAGGTGTGCCTGTCGCCGAAGTTGCAGAGCTAGGTACAGTAGCAGGCTGTTAGAGGGGCACGTTGAAAACCATTGTCAATATGATTAGGTGGGGGTTTTGCTTAATAAAAGTATAACTGCCGCCAAGTTCACCACGTTTTTATGTATAGTAAAGAAGAATGTCCCAATGCTTCAAGATGGTCGCCACCGTGTTGTCTTGCATGTCTTTCTGGTAAATGGGGCTCGTGAGAATTTAAAGGCATATCTTAGTAACCGCACATACGCGGAGGATGAGTGCGAGAAGGCTTTCGTCACGCGGCCTGAAATTCCTAAGGACTGTGGCCTGCGTTCAAGTGCCTGTTTCAGCAGTTTCAGGCGACCGGTGTCTCTAATGGCTGTGATTTGCGCCCAAGTGGCTGACTCCGACAATACGCAGGCAGCGCTCTGTGCGCACAAGCAAGATACGCAGCTAATCTCCAGCACTATAGCGCCATGAAGCGGCTGCACACATACCTCACGTGATGGAGATAGACAATCACAAAGTCCGTGCAAGTCCCAGCTTGCGTGGACAACATAAGATGTTGAGATGTTTTCTCTGTTTCTCCTGCCCCACTTCTTTCTGTCCTTTTTCCCTCGTCGCCGGTGTTGAAAAGTCAACTCTTGCTTAAATCAAAGTAGCCACGATTCAAGTGAAGAACGTAGAAGTCTTTAATAGGATCAATAATATAGGAGAGACATCCCAGCCGCCTTCATCAGCCAGGCATCACTTTACATGTCTAAAGACAACCTTCCCTTTAGAACAAACCCCTATTAGAATCCTGAATATATATTTGACATACTTACATTCTACATTAGCTATTGTAATACATAAATTACCACAGTTAAAGCACCTGCGCAGTAAATCTCAGAGAATAATAAAAATTGTGAGATAATTCTGGAGGTGAACGCGTTTGCTGGAGAGATCTGTGTTTTTTCTAGTCCCAGTTTTGAATCAAAGTATCGTAGAGGATTAATGTGCCTTTTGCAAAGCACAACATATAACATGCGGATGGGGATTTTTATTCTATGTAGATAGGTAGGTGGGTTACAGAGATCCTTTCGTTATATGCAGTTTGTATGTTGTAATTTTTCTAATAAAGCACATTGAGCTATGGAGGACATGCGACTCCTACACCTCATAAACCTCACTGTCTTATATACCACATCCTTCACATTGATATGCATACATATAGTTTATTGTCAATGTATAATGTGTACATGTGTTATAAAACACTCCAATACCCTTCATTGGGATGAGTAGTGCTGTAGCTGTATAAAAGAAATAAAACAAAATAGTGACATTTAAATTGCTATTTAGCTAAATTCTGGGACAGCCCAACACATTTGCCATTCTTGCCGTGCATGCATATCTCCTATATCCAGGGACTGAACAAAGTCAGACCATGCCTCTCTTAAGTACTTGGGAAGTAATCTGTCTCTTTGTTTCCCCTCCATTGCATTTGCATCCAGGTGTGGACATTGGCGTCTGCTGCAAACCTCAAAGAGGGGGAGGATGAGTGGGGGTGGACAGGACGGGGCAAAAAATAAACGTACCTGCCCTGACACTGCCGGCCACCTCGCTCCTCTTGTTGCTGCTGCTGATGGTGTCCCAGTGGTACCTGGGACACCAGCACAGGCTCCCTGTGCAATCCTGGCGCTGCTCTCCTGCTATGCCTACCATGAGAGCAGCACTAGGATTGGTCCGAGTGTCTTGGTCTGCCTCTCAGACACTCTATGGGAGTCTCTGCTGTTTCTCCAACCTGGCTGTGTAACACAGCTGGGTTGGAGAAACCTAAGTGCGCATGTCAGTTTGGCCAGCCAACCAAACAAACATGCAGACTTTGGTGCACTCCACTTCACTTCTCCTCCCCCTCCCATGGCCCAGCCCGCCCCTCCCTGCACATGCTGGCTCCGCTGAGCTAGCAGCTGAAAAATAAAACAAACGATATATTTTTTATTTTCAGATGATGGCTCTTAGCCAGTGGGGAGACGCTCCTCTGCCATTGCGAGTAGCCGCTGCTGAATGTGACGCGCCAGATAGCTCCCAGCCAAGGATACTCCAACAAAAGGAGGCCTGATGGCCCCTTAACATCAGCCTTTGTTTTGTGCCCATTTAGAACTTAAAATAACAAGGGTGTCTGAAAATGACGCCAGCAGCAGTGAAGCGTATTTCATGGGGGCCCAACTTTTTGTCAGGGTGGACAGGGTCCACACTTTCACCATTGACGGTGTCCACCCACCATTTTGACAGTCCACCCTGACAAAAAGTTGGGCCCCATTAATGGTAAAAATGTTTTGTTATCAGTATTTTTAAATGTACAACCCTTATTTTATTATTAAGGTGCTATGTTCTTAGGTTAACACGAGGTGGCACTGTGGGATGGTTAGAGGAAGAACTGAATTCATCTGGAGCAGAAACACGAGGCTCAGTTTATACTGACGGAGGGGCTGCAGAATTGGAAAAAAATGTACCCCAAAAAAACAGACTCAAGACGCTAACTCTGAGATTCCTGGGGGCTTTGGGGAAATTAGCCATGCAAAGGTTGTGTGGACATTAACGACCCGCGGAATGTATTTTCACACGTGACTACACGTGTACACACTGTTATCTTTGAAGAGAATTCTTTCTAATGTTGGGTGTGTGGCGCACCCCGAAACTTTAGACACCAAGATTTTACCGCAGAATGATCACATTCACTGGATCAGTGGATCGGAGGCGTCTTAAACCTTATTTTTTTCATAGACGTCAGTTAACCAGAATTCCAGGGGTAGTGGACGTGACCACGCTCCCCCACACACACACATGCCTATACTAACACATTCATTCATACACACACTCTCTCCTACATAAGCACGGCCTCACACGCAGCACACACACCATACATTTAAAAGTGTTTCCTCAGCTAGTAAGGAGGGTCATATTCCAGCTAATTGTATTCCATTTTATATTTTACTAATAGTGAAAAATATATTATTAGCTATTAGTGTAATTTAAAAAACTGATTGAAAACAAGGAAGTGGAGCCCAAGCAACGTCCCGAGCTGCCCCTGTGCTCCTGGCACTGCGTTTGCCCCCTCTGAGCCCAGGAGTGGCAGAGGCAGTGCCAGGGGTTGCAAGGGGGCAATCCTGGGATCCCAGCTGCGACCCCTGATGACCCCTGAATGAAGTGTATGATCTCATTAGGCAATGTGTCCCTGCGATAAAGACCTCCCAACAAGTCAAAATCACAACTACAAATGATTAAGTAAATGGGCACATTGAGTTATAGATCAATAAAGTGTTAAGGAGAGTTATTACAAAAATTCTGAATTAAGCAGTACAGACCGAAATCAATAGATGCTGTTACTAAAAGGGCAATGTAGAGAAATGCTAAATCAGAAATTATTCTGAGTTCCAGTGGGTAGCAAAATCGGGAGCGTAACGGACCGCATCCCTAGCAAAACAGGAAGGTCTCCTTGGCTCATCCTCATAAACAAGAGTTTTTATACATTTTCAGATATGAAATTATAGAAATTGCAGAATCACTGTGTTGTGAGCAAAAGTCCCATTTCATCAGCAAATCACCCAGATACAAAATAAACGCCACATTGCGTTAACACCTGAGCACTATCCCCCTCCATGAATATTTATTTAGCACCCTCTATGCTAATGTCACCCAGAGATGCTGGAACAAGCTAGATTTGTTAACTATAACGTGTTGTATGAATAAATGGGGCACAGGGAACCATCGGAAGGACCTGGATACTGTTATGGGTTGGGACTGAGCTGAAGAAAGTTTGAGAGCTGAATAATAGTAACAGTGGATATAAACAGTATATCTCAGCTTGACTGTGTGCGGCAGAAATTTGCAAGGAGAGGTGTTGGGGGGGAGGTGGAGGGCTGAAGAAGCCTGAGTGACTGGGGTGACTTCCATTTTAGTTAGATGGCGTTTGTACCCACATTGAGGTCTAGTTAACATATATCAGCGAATCACACTTTTACATATCATAGAGAAATTGTTTCAAAAGCAATAATACTAAATAAGTGTGCACTTGCGTAATCGAGTGTAAAAATGTATTCTGCACGTTAATGCTGATGAACAAAAATATAAACTCACAAAAACTTCCACACTCTGTAGAAGTGCATTTTACTGACCCCTGTTAACTAGGCTTCAGTTTAGGCCTAAGCGACATCTTATCCAAAATGGAAGTCGCCCTTACCCCTCGCGTCGTTCCCCTGTACATCTTATGGCCTGTGGTTTATGCAGCACAAAGTCAAGTAAATTATTGTTGTTTATTTCCGTTGACACTGTTCTTCTTCGATAAACTTTCATCAGCTCAGTCATAAAAATGCAATCAAGGTCTTTCTGCTAAATCACTGTACCCTATTCATTCCTATAACACACTGTTGTTTATGTATCTAGTTTGTTCTAGCATCTCCGGGTGTCCTTAACATGGGGGGGGGGGGCAGAATAATTACGCATGTAGTGGGAAAGTGAATAGGTGTTCATGCAATCTGACATTTAATTTTACTATGTTTTGATTTGCTGATGAAATGAAACAATCGCTCACACCACAGCGATTCTGCCAAAATAATGTATAAAACCTGTGATTTTATGAGTGAGCTGTATTGTCCTGTTTTTTATTTTTTTATTTTTTAGAACCTTCATGGCAGTGACTCTGTATCGTTTTACTTTTGAATCCTGTAATAAAACCCTTTAACTATGCTGATCTAGAACTCAGTAATTTAGTGGGCCCATTTACTTAGTAGTCTGTATTTCTGGGATGCATTGGGGTGTCCCTTAACGAAGGGACGCATTGCCTCCTGAAATTGAGGGTTAATACAGGAATGCAGATAAAGATTTGACTGAATCAATGAAGACCCTTATGGCGGAGACCATTGGTGGTAGACAAGATTATGCAAATAGTATCTACCTCGATTTACTAAATTGTGATATAGCAAGATTACAACTATTCCAAAACGCAGTGGATAGGCTCGTGTTTAAGGCCCCAGACAGCGCACACATATTACGCCTTTTGAAATGGCTTCACCCGTTGCCTGTAAGTCAGCATATCCAGTTTAAAACCTGTTGTCTAGATTTTAAGGCCCTGTATGGAACGGCGTCAACATTTTTGATCAGACAAATAGTGTGATATGCTACAATTATGGAATTATGCTCCTTTAAAGTTAATCTCTTGGTAATACCGAGATTTTGCAAATCTAGGGTCTGAGGTTGCAGGTTCTCAGTACTTGCTCCAGCTTTTTGGAATTCTCTTCCTTTGCATATTCATTCACTTACTTGGAAACTTGCTGACATGCTTTGAAAACTTGGCTTTTTAGGAAAGCTTTTGCGTTGCACCCTTAGGCCAGCCTGTGAGAATTTGGGTTGTTGGTTGAGGGGTGTGTGAGTACTTCTTAAGCAACAGCCATAGTCCTTGTCACGGTGAACCACAAAAGTCACTAAACTAATCAGCGCTGAGGCCTCTGCCAGCTTGTCACAAAAGCATTGCGTAAAGTATTCATGTTGTACTTCAACAGTAATAAAGTGAAAGCACAACATACAAAAAATCCCAAACCAATTTAGAAAAATATACTAAGATTTAAGAAATAATTTGAGACCAAAACAACACAAATCTAATCAGTAAAATATGCAGGTTAAAACATTTAGATAAAAGCATAGGCAAAAAAGCAGAAAGTGCCAACTGAGGGTATCTGGTCAAGCTGGACCAGGACAAGGTCACAAATTCAGATCGATGGTGAGGGAGTGCAGTCTGGGCACAGGACAAATATTAGCTCACTGAGGATTGCACCTTATGTCCTTGGTGCGTGGTCTGCAGAGTGTCGCTCTGTGGGGCTTTGCATTGCTTTGCTCCAGATTTGGTGGAACCCTCAGTTAGGCTGGTGCAGCACCTTTGAACCCCTCTACCAAGGGTCCAGGACTGGAAGGGCACCACCACTTGGACCATCAGGAGTCACTCAGGATTTGTCCAGGTGCAGGTTCAAGATGGTTGGAGCCTTTTCTGCCTCTGAGACTCTGATCAGGAGGCCAGCCAAATAGCCTTGGAGTCATTCTGGAAGTTTTAGGATCGAACAGGAAAGCAGGTCTCAAGGGCACAAGGCAGGCTTCAAGCAGCAGCACAGTCCTCTTGGTGCAGTAGGGCAGTCCTCAGACAGCAGTGTCACCAGTGTGAGGTTTCCTTTTTTTTTTTTTTTTACAGCATCTCACAAGGTGTGAAACGAGTAGAATTATGAGGTATACAATGATACAATCACACACATTTGGCAATATAGTCCTTTACATTTAAGCCTGTTTTTAATGCCAATTTTACACTGTCAACTAATACTGGGCCCGATTCACAAAGGTAAACTTAGACCAACAATCTATACTAAGACCAAATGTCTAACTTTACGTGTAGTAAAGTTAGTCTTTTGGTCTAAGTTTAGACTTTTGGTCTGAGTTCACCTTTGTGAATCAGGCCCACTGTGTTGAACCTCTCAACTAAATTAATCTTATTCTGAGAGAAGAATGATGGTGTTGATGTGTTTTACACCACCCTTTTCAAACTGCTGAGAATGTTGGTCTGATACCCGCTACACCATCATCACGAGAACTCTTCCTTACGGAAACACGTCCAACAAAGTAATCACAGAATCTGTATTGGGAAAATGTAGCCCTTCTATCTATTAGAACAAGAGCAAACACCTTACCTGCAGCCAACCCTTCATAAGGACCTAATAAATCCATAACCACTTCAGACCAGGGTGGATCGAAAACTAGTCAGAAGCATGAGCTGGGTCAATCACACCAAATAAACACATTTTTCAGAGCATTTCCAATAATTCCCTCCTTGCACTTATAAGCACATTTGTGAGTTTATATTTAATAGGCACAACAGTCAGCTTTAAAATAATGAGAAAATACTAAAACCTTTCCCAATCCTCACTAAAAGCCACTTTGTATTTTTTCAACAATACCACTAAATCATCAAACAGAAGAGCCGAGCACAGTTCAGCTTGATCAGTCGGATTTAGCATTAGGATTAAGCAAAATTCCCATCATGACAGTAGTATGAGGAGGGTATCAGAGGGAGATTTCTTCTGGAAGCTGAATTTAAAGATGTCCTACAGCATAATAGGTACAATATGTATTGCCCTGAGGTTTCCTTCATAGAGGAAATCGAAGATTTCTCCTATCAAAGTCAAGGAAAGGAACCTGAGACTTTCCGGGTGTCACGTGGGCTCTCATTATCCTAAATGAGACTACTGGATTTCTAGGCAGCAGGATCGATCACGGTGTGGGGGACTGAGTCTGACCCACGTGGAAGGAACTCTGTCACCCTAAATCCGGTTTTTGCTCCGGCTCACTAGCAGTGCCTCATTTCTTCCAAAGGGAAGAGATGATTGGGCAGCTGAGCGCATGACATCTTTGGAACTTCTCAGGGAAGTCGTGGTCACTCAGATCCCAACCAACTCTCTCATTTACAGTATGATCTCATATACAAATGACAAAGGCAGTATAAGTTTTATATAATGTTTTAATAAAACGACTGCATTTTAGATATTAAGGCGTGAGCCGCAATAACCAGAACCATACAACACAGTAGGATTGAAATAGTCACCAGGAGAGTAAAACATAAGAACAATGCTATCATGGTGTTTAACAGTTTCTACTCTCCCTCTGCTAGTTTTGTTTCGAGCACAGCATGTTAAGCTTCTAACTTGCCTTTCTGAATCCCTCAGGAGACATAAGCCCTCATACCTGAGTAAAGGCCTGTGATCTGGTTCAGCATCTGCAACGAGGCAGTCAGCGTCTGGTTTTGGTTCCCTGGTCGGAATCTCCCTCTTGCGTGTATTGGGACAAGGAAGTGTTTTTATAACTAACATGTCAGCGTGATCACAAAATGTCCCTACGCAGGAATGCCAAAGACTAAACTCCTACCACGTCTATCGGCAATGTACCAGACTGTATCCTTGACTGAAGCACAGAGTGAACAAGAATGTGTTATGGAGAACTCCAGTGCTGAAGTCGGCTAAACAGTGTGATATGAAATATAAAAAAAGACCGTAGAACTGGCTATTTGAAAAATAACAGTACGAAGCCGAATAAAAAGCATTTAGAGCAAAGTGCACGGAGGCTCTAAGCTGCGAGCAAAGGAATAAAATACATCCAGGGCAAAATGCACAAAGGCCTAAAGCCTGAAGCTAATTCGCAAAGGATACGTAAAACTGACCACACTACACCCTCCCCAAGTCGGTAGCAAGTGGTTCTAAGAAAAAAAAAATATGCCCCAGATATAAACAAAACATAAAAAGATACATTTCGACAAAGTCAGAGGACAATAAAGTCATAAATTTGGGAAGCATGTGACGATAAAGCCAAATCCAATGTAATGTCAATTTTTGCTTAATTGAGAAGGAAAAAAAAAAAATCCAATTGTCAGACAGAAGCAATAGAAAGCAGGAGTTCCTCCACTTCGATATATGTCAATATCGGAAGATCCACGCCAAAAAGTACCATGGAGCAGGTGTGTTCCAAAGCCCCAAAACCACTCAGGGCGGCACCCCGTGCAGGGCCTATGAATGAGACAATACCAGCTTCCTCCAGGAAGGGAATCTCATAAACTGCCTCACGAAGCAAACGCAACCATAGTGCAGAAGTCTGGGAATGAGCCCTAATCGGGAACATCAACAGATCAGCATTGACCACTGGAGGGCGCTGCAGTGAGACAGAGAGCCAGTGCATGTTCAAACGAGCACCAGAGGCACCGAAACACGGGTTGCACACAATCCAAAACCGGCCGGAATGTCAGAGACCAGTCACACTCCAAATGACCCAGGAGTGTTGCTCCAAAATGCTGCATCATGCGTTCACGATACAGCTGCGCCGACAGGAGCATCAATAGGGGATCTCGTCGTGGTGGGACAGCCATTGCAGAAAAACAGCAGCAAAAGCAAGACTCCAGCCAATAAAGCCAAAGTAATCGAGAAACCCCCAAAAATGCTTCTGAAAATAGAGTGTATAGCCGGAGGTATTAAACCGAATATGGGAGTGAAGGTGTGAACAAAACCAACACCAACGGCTTTTAAAAAATGTGCAATTCCAGTAGTGCTGGATGCATTAAATATACGTCCCACAAGTTCACCAAAGTGACTCGGAAAGTTAGTATTCAAAAGGGACTGTATTTCCGCCGATGACCTTGCCACCTGAAGTGCATAGGTCTCGCTAGCAGATGTAAGGGCCACATGCTTTTGAAACAATAGAGCCTTTAATCGACTCAACTTGTCGAAATTTACCTTGGAAGTAGCAATATGAGGCCAGATGTCTGCTACCTCCCTAATTTGAGTGGGGGGAAACAACACATTCCTGCAGCACGTAAAGGCCTTGGTGACAACGACAACGTAAACTATTCTGCCACGCCTGCCACAACAGTGTTCGCTGTTAAGAAGAATGTAACTGCCGTTAGAAAGCACCTGGAAAGTGTTTTTAATAACTGGGACTGGAACTCCCTTCAGATAACAAGCTAAGTTAGCAATCAAAGCATTACACGCCCCGTGCAAGGACAGCTGTTTACAAACCATGGAATGGCTGACAGAAGTTTCGCATTTGCTACAGCTAAGAAAAACCTCCCTCAAACCATTAATACATCTGTATAGAAAGGGAAGCTCCCACACCTCGTGTATGTAACTGTCTCCCAACCGTTCGTATCTACCCACCGGAATGTGTTTCAAACAAGAAGTAAATTGCAGAGTGGAGATAGGCAGATTAATAACCCCATGAATCAACCACTCAGCTGACAGAATCTCAGCAACCGTAAAAGGCAGTTTCTCCAATTTTTCAATATTTAACATAACATACGTCGCTTCCTTTTTAGCCATCAGCTGTTGTTGACGAGTCAAATTAAAGGAAACAAATATCTCCCTGGCACGAATGTGCTGCCACGGGACGCGACCTGCCTTCAAGGTCTGTAGAGTCCAACCCAGCTGCATGATGGACCGCGTCTGACTCTGCCCATGATATAAAGAAGACATGTCTGATATAATAATGTCTATAGCAGAGGAAACAATGTTGTCAATTGTGTAAACATGGTCTGAAAGGGTATGTATCCAATTATCCACAGCATACAAAGCCTGTATCAGGTTTTCCTGATCAATTTGTCTCAACCAGGCCGCTGCCTCTTGTTGTGAAAGCTTCCAAATCTCAATATATACTTCATATAAAAAATGTTTCTTCCGAGGCATCTTTGGTCCTGACAAAAAATCTTGTAAGTCAGTATCATTAGACAGCAACGTGAGATGTGATTTAACTGCATCCAGCGTGGATGATTTTAACCATTACTGACAAAGCTTTCCCATGCTGTATGTAGTTTTGATATCAGCATGTTCTGGTGATATGTAGCGATGGTCTGCCCTACTAGTCCTGAACCCCCCTGAAGAGGTGACAAAACGTTGATGACACTTATTAGTGTCTACGGGCCACAATAACCACCCGCACGGATGTATCAATGAAGTGTTAAGTGTACCATTCTGGACCCAGTGTGTAAACTCACTAAACGTGGCATTAACATATCGATGCCAATTGTTCAATTTGGAAGGGACAGGTATACCAGGCAAATTCAACTATCTAATTGTTGCTAAGCCCAAACAGCTAGTCTGTTGTACTGTGTCATTGAGGAAAATCATCTGCACAGGGATAATACATGCCCTAAATAATGTGTCCCTGCCTTGCATTTGCCAATTTTCCGTTCCCCAGACACTTTTTAAATCAACAGTCTTAAACCAATAGTCATACCCCTCAACTGAAAGTTTAGATACAAACAAATTCGAATACAGTAATTTAGTATCAGTCAATAACATTTGCTTATTAGCATACAGAGTAACTTTAAAATAGTGAGACTTAGCATTTTGTTGATTATGCCCAGAAAAATATGCAAATTTATCATAATACGTGTTAGAACTCCCCTGTGGAGGAGTCGGGCGATGTTCCTATTGCATATATTCTAATATCGACCTAGGGCTACTCGCCTTATGAATAAAATGGTGTCCATAATAATTGTAGCAAAACATGTCACCATGATTATCTCTAAATAGGTAAGCATCTTCATCGTCATAGACAGTATAATATTGCAATTCTGTCAGCATAGAATCTACTGTCTTCACATCCCAATCATCAGAAACAATGCCTGGTATAACAATATCATTAATTGATTACTTGAGAACATATGGAATTTGAATCAATTCAGTGGGACCATATATATCAAACATCACTTTATCCCACACAATCCCATCCGGAATCGGTATTGCAGAAATGTTCACACAGCAGCTTACGTGGACCTCGGATTGAAGATAGTGAGGACGAGGAGTCTGACACGGCATCATCAGTGTCGTTGAAGCAGCCAGAGGCAGTTCTTGCAAAAGGTGCAACCGTGAACAAAGAAGCAGACGGAGGCTCTTGCGTTAGCACTGTAAACCACATGTTCAGAAATATCAGTAGAACGTACAGCAACTTGATCAAAAGATTCCAAATTAATCGTCGTCTGTGTAACAATCGCAAGATCAGCTTCCACCCTCCCTAAGCTCGGAGAGGAAACAGCATCGGTGCAAATCACCTACAGCGGGACTTCTTCCCCAGTAGTGAGAGGGATTCCGGAACTACTGGGTGTCCCTCTTGGTCTGCTGTGCAGAATCGGCCACATGTTGTAACTTGACATTATCAATGGAAACAAAGCGATTTCCTTTGGCCCCGTGCAGCGGCGGTAAAATCACAGTTCTCATGCCGCTAATCCCTAACACAGGGACTGGTGCTCGATAAGAAGGACCAAATTCTTTCTTTACTGCGACCTTTTCACGCACTAGATCCCCAATCCTGGGTATCCAACCAGTAGGCGTTACTGGCTCATCCTTAATTCCTGTGGAGGCAGCACTTGCAGAAGAGTTATCTTCACGGAATGGTTGTAAATCCTGTAAAACAGTGACACGATCATTTATGTCATAGGGCGTATCTGCCGCCTCCACACCAGGACCATCTAGATCAGGAACATACATTTGTGTTCCAAACAGGCACTCATATGAAGTACGACCCCCCAGGGACCTTCTAGGCAAGTTATTAAGTGCTCTCTGTACTCCATACAGGTGGGCTAGCCAACTACGACCCGTACCTATAACTCTGGCCGTTAAGGATTGCTTTAAATCACGATTTAAACGCTCCACAACAGAATTTCCCTCGGGATGAAATGGAGACGAGAATTGGAGTTGGACCCCTAACAAAGCCATGGTGTCCCTGAATGCCTTAGAGGCAAAAGCAGGGCCCTGGTCCGAATGAAAAGCCGCAACTGCAAATGTATCGACAAAGATGCACAAATCTTTAATAACAGTCCGAGCGTCAGCCGAGCGCTGTGGCCAGACCCACACAAATCTGGAGCACGAATCTAAAGCAACCAAAATATATTAGTATGCACTGTCTGGCATCAGCGGACCACAATGATCCAAGTACACACACTGTAAAGGTTTATTTGAAATCAGAAGGGGTGTCTGCTGCGGGCATCTAGCCGTCGAAGCTTTAATTTGTTGACAGACGTCACAACAAAGGACATACTGCTTTGTCTCCTTCTAGAGACCAGGCCACCAGTAACGAGCCTGTAAAAGTGAAATCGTGGCAGCCACACCAGCATGTGCAGATGCCGCCCCCTCATGTGCTGCAGAAATTAATTGAGGTCTCTCAATTTTATTGGGCATTTCACGTACGCCAACGCCTGGAATTTTATCAACAGCATTTAGCATACTACCCAAGCAGTAACTATATTTATAAGGGAATCCTTTAGGAAATGGCGTGCCATCAGCCGTAGCCTTTATGGCAGCCGGAATCTCTGTGTCTGGTTTGGAACTCGAACGAGTCACTGCGGCCACAGTGGCCACAGCCACTGCCGACTTCGCGGCTTCATCAGCCAAAGTGTTCCCAGCAGCGTGTATTCCAACGCGCTGGTGTCCAAGTGTATGTACAACATGGACTATAGGAAGCGTTTCTTTCAGATCCGCAACCTTACCCCACAGCAATTTGTGTTTAATGGTGTTGCCTTTAGAATCTCTGAACCCATTCAACCTCCAATTGTGTAGATATTCATTGAAAGACTGAACACAGTAGTAGGAGTCACAGACCAGCAAGGTTAAAGTCGCCGGATCCGCGTGTTCTAATGCTAACAATAGAGCTTTGAGCTCAGCCAGCTGTGCCGTACAATCTCCCAAGGTTTGTGTATAAGTATGTCGGGGGCAGAACACTTCCCCCTCCATAGTGCTGCTCACCACCGCACATGCAGCAGAATACTATTGTTTAGTCCCAACCGCTGGTTGCGCAGAGCCATCGGTATACATGATCACCTGATATTGGTCAATAGGCAATGTGCCAGCGGGAACAGGGTACTCCATTTCATATTGAAGAAATTTTTGAGTCTGCAGTTTAGGGTCAAATATATATTCTACATCAGTGGCTGTCAAAGACGTAGCCCATTGTATCCATCGCGGGTGTAAAGCTTTCGAATTAGGAACACTCGCTTTTGTAACAGCCTCTAAGGCTGGAATCGGGGAAACGACAATAATGCGTTGGCCCTGGGCAAGAGGTCTTTCTTTAATCACAGCCATCTGTACTGCAGTGAGTATTTTCTCAGTTTGTGCAAATCGTTGTTCTGCAGCAGAATACAAGTGGGACTTGTATGCTATCGGGACTGTCTCACCCTCATTAAAGGTGACATATGTAAACCCAACAGCCCCAGGTATCACCCTGATGACCAATTGCGTTTTATTGTCCCGTGTGTGTAAATGTTTAACTGCTAAGAGATCAGTTTGCAAATCTCGAAGTATATGTGTATGTTCAATCGTCCAAAATCTACTCGAAAAATTTGGACGAATCAACTCGTATAAGGGTTTTATACGTCTAGCATATTCAGGAATGTAAGTTCTGCCAAAATTCAGAAACCCCAATAATGACTGGAGCTTCTGAACCGTATTAGGAGGCTGCAATTGAGCACATTTCTCCCAAAAATGTGGCGCTAAGCTCTTGCCCTCATTCGACAACTCATATCCCAGGAAAATGACGCTGAGGAAGGCAATCTTTGATTTCTTAAAATTAAACTTATATCCAATTTCAGCAAACCCCACAACAATGCGTGCTACATGCCTTAGATGTTGCAGAATCTCATCATCTGTCAAATATATATCATCAACATATGATAACGCCTCAGGGTCCAACTCATGCAGAATTTCAGTTACACAAGCCGAAAATAGTCCTGGGCTATTCTTATACCCCTGAGGCAAACGACAAAACATTTCTGAGAGCCAAATGCACTGAAACTGGTATAGTCCTGACTCTCGGGCGCTATATTCTGGCAGAAAAATCCATTAGAGATATCTAATGTTGTTTTGTATTTTTTACGCACTATATTATTCATAAGCGCTGCGCTGTGTGAATTCTGTATTGCATATGTGCGTGTATGTCCATTTAAGTGTCTGTAATCCACCACTATCCTATATGAATGGTCCGGTTTAGCAACTGGAAATAAGGGATTATTCATCGGCGAGACACAGGGTTCTATTACACCCTGGTACTCCAATTGTGTAAGAATTTTCCTAACCGATGCTCTTGCTTCAAATTTGATAGGATACTGCGGCTGAGGTTTGCCCTTTATTGGAATTACCTGATAAGGTGATTGTCTATCCTACCCCACGTTATTTCTATATAGGGCGGGAGCTTGTACCAGAGCCCATGATTTACTATAGGACTCCGTCAGTTCTCTCGGAACAAGCGGTGAGAATGAAGGTATAATAACCTCCTCCCCAACTGGACAATCGCGAACAAAGTCAGGTGGCCAATCTTGTTCGGCCAGCAGAACGTCATATGATTTTACCACATGGTCCCAAAAGATGGCATGTACAATGCGGTCAATGTCCCCTTCCAATTGCAAAGTTACTTTATATACTCTATCGGGATCAGAGACACGCATATCTGCCGTTTCGACTTGTATGAAGTCATCAGTTGCTTTCACCTCCAGATGCTCTAGAAGACTCCGGCGAACTATTGTGACCTGTTCGCGCTGTCTAACAGTGCCAACGCCCATGTCTTGTTCGTCAAGAGAACTCTCTTCTTGAGTTGCATGTCTAACTGAGACTGCTGCCACCTTCTTTTTAAATTGTTGCTTTTGTTGGAGTGGTTTCTCTTCCTGTTTAATAGAAACCTCTGTTGAGCGTCGTGATTCCGGTCTCGGTTTCACGTACTCAGTTCTCCGCTCTGACTGCCCACCTCTCTCACTTCTCTTGTCCAAGGAGTCCTGAAAGGAACGAGATTGGCGTGTATCAGTATATTGATATCTATCAGGCGTCTTCAAATTATCCCTATTCCTGAGATTATACCTATTCTGCGGGGTCTCTGGTTGCGGAGACTGTCCCCCATCTTTCTTAGGCGTTTGCTGTTTCTTTTCCCAGCACTTTTTAGTACCCTCAGGTTGCTGTTGTTTAGCATTATCTTTACTATTTTTACCCTGTAATTGGGGTTTTTGCGGTCTAGCCCCAAGGCTATCGCGACCAATACTGGAATATGTTTCTGCTATTATTCTCGGGAGTTCCCGCTCCTGATTAATCTGCGGAACGTCCTGAAGACGCATACGCACTGCTAGTGCTACTGCCTCTCCCTTGAGATTACTCAAAATAATAGAAGAAACTGCGGCAAAATTGCCCATCAACTGCATGCCTAAATCTAAGGCGGGGGCAGCCCCATATTCATCTTGAATTTGTTTAAGCACTTCCGGTAGATTAGCTAATGTTGGTGTACTGTGTGCTGTAGTATAGAGCGCGGCAAACACCGTGCCCCAGGTATTACAAAGGTCTACTGGAGGAACCATTCCATACGGCAAACACATCGTCAATATTCTATGTTTATCCTGAGGTCCTGTATGGGGAAATACTACTTCCAGCGTATTAATTTTTTGCACCAGCCAAAATGGAGTTTCCTCACGCTTAGCTGGTACCTTACCCATAACTGAGTGTACAGTGGCCAGATTGATACACGGAACCACTGCCTGTGGGTGCGCCGGAGCAGCACGCGCTGCATTAGTATTTAATGCCTGCATTACAAACTGAACCAGTCTTCTGTATGTAGTTGCTAAGTCTATATATAAACAACGCACGTCAGCCACTGCCAAATTAGCAACCGCAGGATATGGTGTGTAAGTAGCCAATAAAGGCCAGGTCGGACCATCATTACTCAGTGGACCTAACCTTACTTGTGCTACAGTGTGTGGGAGGGCGCCATCAAGCCAATTATGGTGTTCTTGATAAGATAAAGGTATCTCTAAGTTTGCATATGCCCTGTACTGTCCAGGGACATTCGCAACAGTGTATTCGTGAAAAGTGTTTGAACCCCCATCAACTGCTGGAAATACGACCCAAGAATAAAAAAGTTCTGTTCTATAGGCTGCATGGACGTCCACCACAAAAGTGACCGGACCCCCCTGGACTGTCAGGCCATGTGCTAACAGATGTCCCGTGAGCGGTTGGCGCATATTAAGCGCTACTTGCACCACTAGAGGATTCGCCATCTATAGAAAAACAGCACCTGGGTAGAGAAGGCACACCAATAACGGGGTTTTTCCTTTCAAAGTTCAAGCTTGAACAACCGACCACTAAGTAATAGGACGCACCTATCCCGTGGCAGAGGAAACCCTCAGCCCCACGGAAGTCTCCGCTTATGGAACCGACGAGTCAAAATATATATGAGACCGAGAGAGTCAGCCGGACCCAAAAATTAGAGCCAGACCAATCGTTGGCGGCGCCATGTCGCGGGGGCTTTCATTATCCTAAATGAGACTACTGGA
This sequence comes from Pleurodeles waltl, assembly GCF_031143425.1. Classification (NCBI taxonomy): domain Eukaryota; kingdom Metazoa; phylum Chordata; class Amphibia; order Caudata; family Salamandridae; genus Pleurodeles; species Pleurodeles waltl. The sequence continues at coordinate 1,528,948,833 of NC_090446.1, read as the reverse complement.
TTTCTAGGCAGCAGGATCGATCACGGTGTGGGGGACTGAGTCTGACCCATGTGGAAGGAACTCTGTCACCCTAAATCCGGTTTTTGCTCCGGCTAACTAGCAGTGCCTCATTTCTTCCAAAGGGAAGAGATGATTGGGCAGCCGAGCGCATGACATCTTTGGAACTTCTCAGGGAAGTCGTGGTCACTCAGATCCAAACCAACTCTCTCATTTACAGTATGATCTCATATACAAATGACAAAGGCAGTATAAGTTTTATATAATGTTTTAATAAAACAACTGCATTTTAGATATTAAGGTGTGAGCCGCAATAACCAGAACCATACAACACAGTAGGATTGAAATAGTCACCAGGAGAGTAAAACATAAGAACAATGCTATCATGGTGTTTAACAGTTTCTACTCTCCCTCTGCTAGTTCTATTTCGAGCACAACATGTTAAGCTTCTAACTTGCCTTTCTGAATCCCTCGGGAGACATAAGCCCTCATACCTGAGCAAAGGCCTGTGATCTGGTTCAGCATCTGCAACGAGGCAGTCAGCGTCTGGTTTTGGTTCCCTGGTCGGAATCTCCCTCTTGAGTGTATTGGGACAAGGAAGTGTTTTTATAACTAACATGTCAGCGTGATCACAAAATGTCCCTACCCAGGAATGCCAAAGACTAAACTTCGGCCACGTCTATCGGCAATGTACCAGACTGTATCCTTGACTGAAGCACAGAGTGAACAAGAATGTGTTATGGAGAACTCCAGTGCTGAAGTAGGCTAAACAGTGTGATATGAAATATAAAACAAGACCGTAGAACTGGCTATTTGAAAAATAACAGTACGAAGCCGGAAAAAAAGCATTTAGAGCAAAGTGCACGGAGGCTCTAAGCTGCGAGCAAAGGAATAAAATACATCCAGGGCAAAATGCACAAAGGCCTAAAGCCTGAAGCTAATTCGCAAAGGATACGTAAAACTGACCACACTACACCGGTACCAGCTGTCATTAGGAAGTCATGGACGAAGAATGGGCAGAGAAAGAAAAACATAAATTTCTACGACGATGTCTATTGAAAAGATGCACCATTTAGAATTTTGCAGATGGATTTTCATCACTGGTAATGGTGGACTCTCTGATGGCGGGCGTGGCCGCTAAAGTCTCAATAATTTAAGAAGAGGCAGCACCAGCAGGCCCTTTGGATAAGCGAGTAGACCTGACGGTGAAGCGGGCAAATACAGCATGTAATTTTGTCATCACAGCAGCAGCAGCATTCTTGAGTTATGCAATTACTGTGCTTATTAAGGACTTTCAGAAACTGTCAGAGCTTATGGGACAGGGAGCAGAATGAACTCCTACATTAGCAATTATGTAACATGATGGTTTACCTTCTATCGGATATTTCTTATGGCACGTCAAGCGCCTCTCCCGTGTCAGCAGGTTCTTCTATAGCGCCAGGATCCAGATCTGGCTCAGATCCTGGAAGGTGGACGTGACCCAGAAGGCTATCTTAATGAAAATTCCTTTCACATCGATAGATGTTTGGAAGCCAGCTAGAAGATATGGTGAAAAAGTCAGCAGAGGATAGAAAATTGATGGCTCCTACAAGACTGTTGAGGGGACAGCAGGTTCTTGGGAAACAAGAGAGCCTTTGGTCCTGAGTATTGGGCTTAAACAGCAATCCAGCTCTTTCCTGGAAGAGGACGTGGACGGGGATCCTCTCTCTCAGACAGAAGCTCAGCCTCAGCAGAATGGCAAAGCAACAAAGTCATGACTATGCTATGGCAGCCAGTGGGAGGTCAACTCAAGTTTAGTGCAAAGGAATTTGAAAGATTGATCTTAGATACATGGCTATTGCAGATAATCCAAGTAATGTTTCAGATAACTCAACCAGATTACTTTTACTTGAATTTGTTCCAATCAAAGGCAGTAAAGAAGCAATCACTGCATGGTGGGATCTAGAAGTCACTTCTGAAGAGGTCAATAAAACCAGTACCATTCCATCAGAGGGTGAAAGGAATGAGAACTCATTTTTATTTGGGGCACAAAAACTTTCAGGGGAGTACAGACCTGTTCTGGATCTAAAGACTGTGAACTTGTATATCCCATATATAAAATGTAAGGTTTTAACATTTCAAGAGATCGTGCCTATATTAAAAGATTTAAATTTCATGGCATCACTAGACCTGCTAGACACATAGCTTCATATTCGAGTCCATCCAGTATTGCAAATGTTTCTTTGTGTTTTGTAGAAAGCCAGCATTTCTAGTTTCAGGCGCTTCCATTTGGCCTCTCCTCTTCCCCTAGAGTATTCATGCAAGTGGTAGCTTCTTTAGTAAGGGGGATTCATATTAGGGGAATTAAACTATTGTCATATCTAGATGATTGGCTCTTTAGTTCTTCTACTTTTTACCAGTCTCTACAGCAAGTCAAGGAAATGTGTGATTTTGTTCAACATCATGGAGTTTTGTTAACTCTAAAAAAAATAAAAACACCTGACATCTACTTAGGACCTATAGTTCATTGGAGCACACAGAAATAAGGGCAGGTATTTTTGCCATTGGATAGAAAACAGAAACTGAACAGAGAACTCGTGAGTCTGGTTGCATGCAGTGCCCCTCCTGCAAGACAGTGGTTTCGAGTTCAAAGTCTGACAGCAACTACACTGACTGCTCTGTCATGGGCTGGTGAACCAGCTGAGGTCACATGGGGTCCTGGGCTCTCATCAGGTTGAACAGTAGGTGGCAGTGCTGTCCCAGATTCAGAGCAGTTTGTGCTGCTGATTGGTGAAGAGAACCTAGTGAAGAGGTTAAACATTCAGCATTCAGCTATCCCCACCAAAGATAGTGACCAAGGCTGCCAGAAAGTCTGGGTTGGGCGCCAAGCCTCTGTCGAGGTGGATGCACAACACAGCAGGCCAAGTGTTTGTCCAACTAGAGGGAGCTCTAAGTGGAGCACTTAACCCTGATGTCCTTAGTCCCACAGCTGAGGGGTCACCATGTGCTGATCAGAACAGACAGGGTGGATAATGAGTTACATAAATCATTAGGGAAGACGTTGGGTGCAAGTGCTGAGTATGTTGATGATGTTGATACATTGCATGTAGGCTGAGTCCAATCTGTTATCTGTAAGAGCTGTTTTTGTTCAGGGAGAGAGAATTGGGAACAGGGCCATCTGAGCAGGGTATCACCTCCTACGAGCTCGCTGTCTCTGTCTCGGATTACATTACAACTGTTCGGGATGATATTTGGGTCGCCAAAGGTAGATCTGTTTCAAATGACCCAAAGTCCTGTTGTATGGGTTTCCTCCAGTTTGTCTGATTCAAAGGGTGTTACAGTAGAGGATGGAGGACAAGGTATTTGTTCACTTGGTGGTACCCAGTTGGAAATAGTGCCCATGGTTTACCCTATCGTTGCAGTTGTCGTTTTCGCCACATTGGGAAATTCCAGTAGATCCTTATTCCATCAGAAGGTCCCAGTTTCTTCATTCACTTCTGAGGCTCCTTTATCTGGGGGTCTGGCTCTTGAGAGGTTGAATTTGTTAGCGAGGGGTTGTTCCACTGGGGTAGTAGAGTTCATACAACAGTCAAGATGGCTCTCTGTGCTGAAGCCATGTGGAGGTTTTTTGAGATGTAGGGTGGAAGTAGAGGTTTCTATATTGTACCACTCGCGGCTATGATGAAAGATTTGGATTTCTTGAGACGTGGTTCTATGCTGGGCTCGGTACCTCTGCTCTTTAGGCCCAATGGGCAGCTGAAGAGCATTCAAGATCCTAGAGCTGGAGGGATAGAGCCTTTGGTGTCTTGGATAAGACGTGTTTTTCTTGAAAAGACCTAGGGTACATTGTCCAGCTCCTTCTTGGTGTTTACCTTCGGCACTGCAGACTTTGTAGGGACCTTCATTTAAATATTTTTGATTTGGCAAAATTGGAATTTCTGAAGCCTGGGGCAGTGATTCGGTTGCCTTTTCCTCATCTAGGAGAGTGGGAGAATTAGGAGTCTTGTATTTTAGGATTTTTCAAGACAAACTTGTGATACCGGCTACTCCTCAGTCTGCCTATGGTTCTATCACAGTTTTATGGTTCTAGGGATGTGATTTTTCCTGCATTTGTCCCTGACCCATCAATAAACCAATTATTTTTAGAGCTCGCTACTCACCCATAGGGTGTCAAGGCACTGAGGTGTATGTCCTCAAAGTTCAGTCGAAGACTCAGGTCTTGAAGACCTTCCTGAATTGAGGTAGTGAAGGCGACTGATTTCTTTATGCTGGGTACATTGGTGAGCGACTGCTGGGAGGAATGGAGAGGTCTGGAAGGGGAGTACTAGGTGATGCGGTGGTCGAGGTAGCTGGGTGCTATGTTGTGGAGGGCTCTGTAGGCGTGTACGAGGAGTTTGAAGTTGATCCTCTTCTCGACGGTGAGCCTGGTCTTTCAGGTGTTCTGTGATGTGTTCTTGTGGGGGATGTTCAGGGCGAGTCTGGCGGCGGCATTCTGAGTTTGTTGCAGCTTGCTCAGTTTCTTCTTGGAGAGTCAGGCATAGAGGGTGTTACCGTAGTCAAGTCTGCTCGTTTTTAGGACGTGAGTCATGGTTTTTTTAGCAGCTAGTTGGTATCCGTCTGAAAATCTTCCACGGGAGTCAGAGGGTGTGGAAGCAGATGCATGCAACGGAGTTGGCCTGTCTGGTCATGGTGAGCATTGAGTCAAGGATGACGTGAGGTTTCGTGCATGGTCTGTGGGAGTGGGGGGCCTGCCGAGTGTTAAGGGCCACCAAGAGTCGTCCCAGGCTAAGGAGGAAGGTCCCAGAATGAGGATCTCGGTCTTGTCGGAGTTCAGCTTAAAGCTGCTCTCCTTCACCCATGTGGCAACTGCTTTCATCCCTTCCCTGAAATTGTTTTTGGCTGTTGAGGGGTAGTCGGTCAGGAAGGTGATCAGCTGGGTGTCATCGGCATAGGAGATGATGTTCATACCATAGTTCCTGACAATAGGTGCGATTGGGTTCATGTAGATGTTGAATGGCGTGGAGCTCAACGATGATCCTTGGGGTACTCCACAGCTGATGTCTGCAGGTTCTGACAGGTGTGGCGGGAGCCTGACTTTCTGTGTTCTGCCTGTCAGGAAGGAGTGTATGCATCGACGGGCCTCGCTGCGTACACCTGCTACGTGGAGTCTGGCACATAGGGTGCGGTGGAACACTGTATCGAAGGCGGCTGAAAGATCTAGGAGGATGAGGGTTGCCGTTTGGCCGCGGTTAAGGAGGGAGCGGATGTCATCTGTGGCGGTGAGCAGGGCGGTTTCGATGCTGTGGTTGGTTCAGAATCCTGATTGAGAAATGTCCAGGATGTTGTTGTCCTCGATGTGTTTGCGTAGCTGACTATTGATAGCTTTCTCGGCAACCTTAGCTGGGAAAGGCAGCAGCAAGATGGGGCAGTATTTCTTAAGATCAGTTGGTTCGGCTGTCGGTTTCTTCAGAAGTGGGCAGATCTCGGCAAGCTTCCAGTCCTCGGGGAAGGTTGCTGAAGCTAAGGAGCAGTTGATGGTCTTGCAGAGCTTGGATGCGATTGAGGCGCTGGCCTTGTTGAAGATGTAGTGGGGGTAGCGGTCGGTAGGGGCTCCAGAGTGGATGATGCTCATAATGGAGTGAGTCTCGTCCGCCGTGAGGGGGGGGGTCCAGGCGTGCAGGAGTCATGGGGGTTTGGTAGATCCTGGTAGTGGTATTGATGGTGAGTTCAGCGAGTCTTGGGGTCCGAGACTGTCATAAATGTCTTTGATTTTCCAATGAAAGAAAGTTGCTAGTCTGTCGCAGAGATCCTGGGATGGAGGGAAGTTGGTGGTCTCGGCTTGAGGTTTGGCAAATTCATTGATTACGTTGAAGAGTTCTTTAGTGTTGTGTGTGGCGGTGTTGATGCGGTCTTGCAGGGCAGTTTTCCTGGTGGATCTGATGAGGCCATGGTGGGATCTTGTGGCGGATTTGAAGGTTGCAAGGTCTTCCAGGAATTTGCTGTTTCTCCACTTCTTCTCCAGCCTCCTGCAGGTGTGTTTTGATTCCTGGAGTGCGGGGGTTAACCAGCTGCTTTTTTGGAGGAGTGTTTCCCTGTGGTAGTTCAGAGAGGAGCTAGGGGGTCAGCACAGCCGGTGATCCATTTGTGGGGGTTGCGTGCTGAGATGTTGGCATCTGTTCTGTCAAGGGGCGGCGAGTTGTTGAGGGGGCTGACAAGCTGCTCCGCTGTGGTCTGGTTCCATTTACTGTAGGAGGGGCATGTTGTGTAAGGGTGCGCTGGAGGTTTCGAGATGGAGAAGTGGATGTAGTGGTGGTTGGTCCAGTGTAGCAGGGTTAATTCATCGAAGATGATGTTGCTGCTGGTGGAGAAGATGGGATTGAGAGTGTGTCCAGCGGTGTGCATTGGTCAGGTAACCAGTTGCATGAGTCTGATTGTGTCCAGGTTGTCGAGTAGCTATGAGGTGTTGTGGTCACTGAGATCGTTGAAGTGGAAGTTGAGGTCTCCGAGGAATATGCAATTGCTGGAGGTGAGTGCGTGGGGGACTATGATGTTGATGAGGGAGTCACTGAAAGCTGGGCGTGGTCCGGGTGGTCTGTAGATGAGGGTGCCGTAGATGGTGGTCTTTTGGGTGGTGTGCACTTGGAAGTGGAGGCGCTACATGAGGGGGGAGAATTTCTGTGTGTTGATTGATAGTTGGAGGGTGGTCTTGTGGAAGATGGCTATGCTGCCTCTTGGTCTGGATGGACGTTCTTGCGGAGCAGCTTGTAGTCGTGGGGGATGGCAATGGCGTTGTCCAGTCCAGATGTTGTGTTAGTCCATGTCTCGGTGAGGAAAGCAATGTCCAGGCGGGTGGTGTCTATCAGGTCCCAAATCTCCTTGGCGTACTTGTGCAGGGATCGGACTTTGAGGAGGATTCAGCTGTGGTGGCCTGGAGGTGGTTCTGATGCTGTGAGGTCTGGCGTTTGGTGTACAGAGAAAGGGAGGTGGCAGTGGTGGCAGGAGAAAGGTCCATGGGTGTCCTTGGGGGAAGCGAGGTGGCAGGTGCTCCGAAGTCCAGGGTTCAGTACGTGGAGGGTCCCAGTGTCGTATGGTGGATGGTGAGAGATCCAGGGTCCCTGGCACTGAGCACTGTCTAGGCACGGACGGGCATAGACGGGCTGGCCCTTGGTGCGGCCACGCATCAGCCACCCTTAAGAAGGGGAGGGGAAAAATTGATCAGCTAGAAGGAGGTAGGGTGGGAAGCGCTACGAGAGTGGGGCTATGAGGACAGCAGCGGCAGGGAGTGGGGAAAGCGTGGGAAGCGGGCTAAAAGCAGGAAAGGAGTGAAAGAGAAAAAGGCAAAAATACAGAAAAGGATGGAAAGAGAAAAAGGCAGACAGAGCTGAGACAAATGGCCACCAGGGATGAGGCGCAGACGGGTGCCTGCGGGTGGAGGCTGGCCTCGAACACAGAGCCAGCAGGCTTTGTCAGCAGCAGCAGTGGCCATGCAGGAGGGAGCGACGGACGCTGGCCAGAAAGGTCAGTGAAGTTGCCTATTCACTATGACCCCTAGTCAGTGGAAGAAGAGCGTCTGCATTTGTCGGTTGTGAATAGAGCTCTTATGATTTAGTTATGTAGCACAAAGTCATTCAGGTAGGTGGATGCTTTGTTTATGATGTTTGATTGGATTGGTGAGTTTGAAACCCTCTAGTTCTACTCTGAGTAGGTGACCCACGCAGACGATTTTGGCAGCTTGTGAGGCTCAGAGCAGAGCCTTAGTTGTCCAGGTAGGAGGCAGTCACTCAAGGGAAAGAGCTACTTCCTGGGTACCATTTAGGGATGCCTCGATGGAGGATATTTACTTTGCATCAATTTGAGCTTTGCCACAGCTTCATGAAGTGCTACAGGCTACATTTGGGGGAAATGATTCTACTTCTCTTGCTAGATCATTCCTAAGTTCAGTGCTAGATGATTAATATAGTCATCATATTGATGTGCGTTTTTGATTTAAGTTAACAGCTGCAGTATGGTTTTGCCCATTTTGTATTAGTCTTTTATCTCGATGCCAATAGTTTGCTTGGGTATCAGCTCATTTCGGGATGACTGTGACGAGGAAGAGGGACGAGAAGGTAATGCTGCGGTTACTTCTATATTGTCTGCTGGTAGCTTTTAAAAGAGCCCTTATGTGAACCTGACACGACTTTGGCACGTGCCACTTATTTTGTTGGGCTCCGTGGGCCACTATGAAATAAATTCCTTCAGGTTGCCTTTTACTTTTTTGCAGTTTTTATATAGTGCATACCTGGCTCAAGGGCATCAGAACACTTTATGTGAGAACCAGATTATGTTACGCAAGGTCAGAATACTAGTTTAAATTACGGGGAGATCAAGGTCCTGATTTAGATCTTGGCGGATGGGATACTACGTCACAAACATGACTGATATCCCGTCCGCTGTATTATGATTCCATTATATCCTATGGGAATTGTAATACCACGGACGAAATAACCGTCACGTTTGTATCAGAGTAACCCATCCGCCAGGTCTAAATCAGGCTCTTAGTGATTTGCTCTGACTGAAAGAATATTGAGTCAATGCCAGGACTTGAAACTGGTTCTCCAGTTTCGGAGTCAGTAGCTCTGCCCATTTAGCCACATCTCCTTGTTACACATGGATGGAGAACCCACATAAACGTTGGGTTTTTGCAATGACTTTCCTCCCCACAATGTGAACTAAAAATGTATTTTGCCCAGCCTAGCTACATCCTAGAATGAATGAGGGCGTGACCTCTGAACTCACGTGCCTCACCTGTGACAAGCACCCACCCCCTCCTTAGGCATTGGTTGAGCCCACTAATATGCTGAAGTTCAATAGAAGTCTGAGTGAGGGGAGACTATCTGAGAAAAGGATGGATTGGAGATGTAACACAGACCCCTGCAGCCCTTGTGGCACAGAAGAGTCCCCTAACCTTTCAGGGGCCTCAAACCCTAGGGGGTCCCTCATCAGGCCAAGACAAATGAATATCTGTGAGATGTGGGAGACTCGAGGACCCAAACGTAATAGAATAGGTTCCGAATATACACAATCATCAATTGCGCAAAGTTTCAATCATTTTTTTTTTATTTAACAAAGCTATCTGACGCATCCTCTGCCCAGGATGTGCAATTTCTACAATTTACCTGCTTCTTGTTGCTCAACAAATAGTCCTAGAGCTGAACTACTAGCTGCTGCCTCTAAAGTGCTGCAAATAATCCTTGATACTCCTTTCTCATTAAAAATAAAATGTTATCATGGGTTAAGTTTTAGATTGTAGACTTGTGCCTCAAACCATATTTAATGATTGTAAAGCAGTGTACCAAAGTCAAAATGTCATTCATCCAGTGTGATGTTCATCACTTAGGGCCAGATCTACGACCATTAGAGGTTGCACTCGGAATTTGCAAATTTTAGCGATTCGCAAATTGTGAGTTGCAAACCTTGATGTACAACAGTGTCTGAGGCACTGTTTCCAATTCCCAAATGGTCGCAAGGGACCTGCCTCATTAATAGTTATGAGGCAGGTCGCAATTTACGACCCATTGGGAATGGCTGGCACTCACAAGGATGGTGGCCTGCTGGGGTCAGCAGACCACCATGTCTGTGACTGCTTTTTAAATTAACTGAAAACGGGATGTATTTCAAACAAAAAAAATTAAAAGTCTCCTTTCATTTTTTAAGGGGAGCCAGTGGTCTCCGGGGCCACTGCCTGCTCCTAAAAATTGTTGGGGCCCCCATTCACAAAGAAGAAGGGGCCCCTTGGGGACTCTATCACGTAGTCGGTAAACTATGAATGTTTTGCAACCGCATTCCGGTTGCAAAACATTCATACAAGGCCCTGCGATTGCTATTAGGGAAGGAAGCCCTAAACACACCCCTTCCTAATTCCGAATCGCAAAAGCAAAATGCGAGTCAGAAACAATTTACCGACTCACATTTTGCCTTTGATACATGCCAAAATGTATTTTACCGGTCACAAATGGCCCGATGGCCTGTTTGCGACCGGTAAAATGTGTCGTACATCTGGCGTCTAATCTTTGGTTCCAACTCCAATGCGTTTCGCACCGTGTAGTCCTTCATCAGGGAGTTTACTCTTAATTACCCACTATTCAATTGCTGCAGCAATGAAAAATAGAAATACACGCATTAATGAAAGGACAAACACAGGAGCCAATAATCAAGAATACTAGCGGTTTTCCATACGAACCATCATATAGCATGCTATGCAATACTGCGTCAGATTGTGTCCATGTGCACCAAGCACCATGGTACACGTAAAGACAAAGCAGCATTCAGGGGCATATTCACGGGAGGCTTGCGTCACGGTTGCGTCACTTTTAGTGACGCAGCAGTGACGCAAACCTCTCAACCGTATCTATGAGGCCACGCAAAGCCTCTTTGGGTGGTTTTGAATGACCTCATAGATATGGAGTGGGGCAAGACAGCGCAAGTCGTTGCCTCGCCTGACTGAGCAATGGAGGCGTTCTATGGGTGTTGTGGCAGGTGTTCCATGCAACCCTCATGGATTTTGATACATCCCCAGTTTACGACAGCCTGTAAACCGAGGGATGCACCTTACGCCTTCTCAGGTAGGGTACAACAAGGAGAAATATGTTCATTTTGCCTCGTTTTTTCCTCTTTCCATGTATGCAGCATTCTGCAGCACACATAGAAAGAGGAAAAAGACTCCCGGGGTTGTTTTTGTGCAGGAAGGTGTCCCTTTCTACACAAAAACAGTCCTGCATGCAACGCAAACGCCCTTGCACCATGGCGCATGGGTGCCTGCGTTGGCGGTAGGCAGCCAAAACGCTGCAGTTGGAAGGGAAAGGAATACGCCGTATCGCAGAGAGACAGCGCATTTCTGCCCTTTCCTTTTGACGCAGGCAATGCAGCACGATGACTTGCCGCGCTTCCCTGTGCCAAACTCTTGTGAATTTGTCCCTCAGAGCGCAGAAAGTGCTCCATTATCACCTGGTTCAATATGTAAAATATAACATGGGCTAGCGGGAATCACGTGTTTGTAAAAAGCCTGATTGCAAAATGCAACCTGAACATTAGACCAATGTCAAAATTGGAGCTTCTGGCTCAACTCAGGGGCCCCTCGTCCATTCTGCAGGGTGTCCCCACTTTCATAGGAGCCCGGAGCAGCCCCTTAGGTGTCGCACGGGGTGTCCTGGTGAGCAGGTGAAGGGCAAAATTACTCATGTACGGTACAAATGCAGCCAGAGGGTCCAAGGTGCAGTGGCACCGGGGCCTAGAGACCTGAGGAGCCCACTGAACTCTGAATAATGCTGTATTTTACAGCTCAAACTACGGCCAGAAGGCCATTTCCTTCTTGCTCTAGTGCCCATGACACAAGTGCTTTAGCCCTGGTGACTACAGGTGCGACAATCTTTTTCGGGGTCCCATGACCTCCTTCTTGGACCCCCCCTACTACCACCTGGCAAGAGAGTCCCCATCTCTCCACAGCAACTCTCTCACATACATTTAATTTGTTTTAAAGCACTGTTAAAGGCTGCCTTTACTAATCACTCCGCAATCCACATAAAATACGGATCTGTTCTTAACCCTCTGCACTACTTTGTGGTGAATCAAAACTACCACTAGACAAAACTCTGATCTCTTTCTCTAGCAGGAACATTAGACACAAGAGTCATCTTGACATTTTGATTGTTGTCTGAATGCTGGACACGCAAGGTACTCTGCAGCAGGTGGCACTGAGCAGCCACCCCACCCGCGGCGCATCTGGATGTTTTTACGCAGTTTACGCCGCTCGCGCAGCCGGTAGACTGCTCCAGACTTCGCGTGGGCGAAGAGACTGCTTCCCGCCTAATTAAGAGAGCGGAACATCGCAGAATGTGCCCAGAGGTAGGACTTGGCTCTGCGTGGCGGGGGGAAGCCGTCCTCGAGCGCGCCTCACCAACAAATAAAAAACAGGCGACTTGGACACGTTTGAGCATGTTTTATATTTTCTATTAAAATAATGAACAAGATCAGATCGTGGAAAAAGCAAAGGGGGAGCTGAGACGCCCGAGTGAGGATGCTGGCAGGAGGGGCAGAAACTTACATGATCCACCTTCGCATCAGGTGGCACACGTGGGCCAACAGATGCCACGGGCCCAGGCAGAGAGCGCGGGCCTAGTGTGTAATGTAGCGCCACGTTTGCAGGGTGTCGACACCGCTCATCTGGGAGCTAGGTAACCATTAGAAATTGTTTTAATACCAGACCTCTAGTGCACTAAAGGTGCGAACGAGCACGTCTGACGTTTTCCAGGGGAGTTCCGGCATGCTGTTTTTAAAAGTGAATAAATAATTCATTTTACTGCGCAACTGTAACTATTTTTACCAGCAATATCCCCCGAGCTCAAGTAAAAAATGAGATTACTTTTCTCTATTTTAACCAGGGCCACTGGAATTATGTGGCAGGAGAGGGCCAAATTATGCCGCAGGGTTGAGGAAATTATACAGCAGGAAAAGGCAAATTATGCGCCACTTTTTGTGATAGTTTGACTTAATTATTTGTCATTTTTAAACTTGTTAACACAGTCTGGGCATTAGTTGCACCCAAATATAGCAATAAGCTACAGGGAGGTGACCAGTGACGTGTTGTGACGTTTTTAGTAACTTTCGAACTGTCTGAGCTGGAAACTACATTTTTTAGTAAAATCTGCAGACTATGCAACAGATGATGGATTATCTGGCAAATGCGGTGAATCTATAATTATGTGAAAATCGCCACAGCTGCACAATCACATAATTCCAGTGGCCCTGATTTTAACCCATTTTAATTCCAGAGAATGGGCACAGACAAAGCAAAATGGATTTTTTTATCAATCCCCTTAATGGCCTGATTGCTTACCTTTGTTACCCCTGCTCTTCCTATTCCCATTGATTACTCATGAGGTGGACCCATCTTAGAGAGGAAGTTCCAGGACATGCTGAGATGCAAGTCCTGCCCACCCAAACCTGGTGCCACAGCAGGGCTGGCATTCCCAGCATCCTCCCGGCGTCCCAAGTCAAGATGCAAGCTGGAAAATTAAGGGAAAGTTTGGTTGGTCCTAATTTAGAAATAGTGGTTTAGCAGGACAGTAGAAGTGACAGCCATATTCATGCTCAGTACTAACCCAGGGTTATCAGTGCTTATCCATAGTGTCAGCGTGCAAACCAGCATCTCATTTAAAGTCCGGTACACACCAACAACTGGACCGGGAGCGGTGTAGCCCCTGTCGGAGTTTGGTGCTCCCCTCTGGTTCCCTCACTCTTTTAGTTAAATCTTACACATGGAATGTTAGATTGGAAGCTTTTCTGCTTAAAGAACGACAGACAGGAACTTAAGTTTAAAGATTTACTCAAAGAATATCAGTTAAAACAATGCACAATGTGGGCGAACAGTTAGATCAATAAACATACATATCAATAATACCTGTAAACCCGAGGACTCTAAGTGTGCTGGAGTAAGCAACTCTCGCTTTCATTTCCCTTCAAAGAGTGGGGAAGGGGCTTCCTTAGCTTGGGGGAATCACATTCTTATACAGGACTTCAAGCAAATGATTTCAAACATTCAGTGCATGAGCACTGTAGGGAGCTGGCTTCTCCCCTCCCCCACTTTCTGCCTGAATTTTAGATGCAACTTTGACTGAAGTGCACTGAGCTCCCTCTAACCAGGTCCCTAGTGCCAGCGTCCCTTCCCTAAAACAAGACACCTGGTCACTTTACCACCAAGTGGCCAGGCCCTTTAGAACCTCTGTACGTCCCTAGCAAGTGGTATCCCTGGTACCTAGGGCATGGGTGCCGGAGGGGGCCCCTCTGAGCTGCAGCACAACTTGTGCCCCTCTAAGGGACCCAGCGCCAACCTTATACAGACTGCCATTGCACGCTGCATGACAAGGTGCGCCCAAAACTGAAAACAAGACAGCACACACTTGTGTACCAGGCCCCTTAAAACACTGCTTGTAATATCTGTAGGTCACCCCTACAGCAGGCCTTCAGCCCTAAGGCAGGGTGCATTATATTACCAGTGAGGGCATATATGCAAAAATGCCCCTATTGTGTCTTTATCAATTCTTAGACATAGTAAGTGTGCAGGGAAACCATTTTAAATACACGTGCTGGACAATGGTCAGTACGAGTTCCCCAGCTATATGATGGCTTCTCTCAACCTAAGGATGTTTGGTATCAAACATCTCGTATTAAGAAACCTTCACTGATTCCAATGATGGATTTATTAATACATATACCTAAAGGGCAACTTAGAGGTGCCCCCTGAAAAAACTACCAACTACTGGTGAGCTCACTGACCGGTTTTGGCCAGCTTGCCACCAACAGATAAGAATCTGACCTCCCAGGGTGAGAGCCTCCACTCTCGAGAGGTCAGAAACAAAAGCCTGTCCAGGGTGGGGTGTTCCCTCCCACAGTGGCGGCTGGTAAATTTAAGAGGGAGCGGGGTGGGACGCACACTCACACTCATTCATTCATTCACACAGACACGCAAGCACACACGCGCGCACACACACACACACACACACACACACACACACACATCCATTCACAGCACTCATTATCAAATATTGCAAACATACACTCATGCCTGCACTCACCAAACATTCATTTTAAAAAACACACACTCTTACCTTCAGCTCTGCCTTGGAGGTCCCAGGAGGGTTGGGGCTGCTGCCTTCCCTCATTGGCTGACCTTAGGCGAGACTTCTGACCCCACCCCACTCTGGTCATGCCCCTTGAGAGTGAGGTTGCTCCGCGAGGCCACCTACGAGCCTTCCGTTGTGAGATCTACCATTGATGAGGACACTGCAACGAGTAAAGATACCCCAGGAAATACGGCTCACTTCTGCTCTGTGGATCCGTTTGTCCGCCCAACACTCGACTTAACATCGGACGATGTTGACTCATTTTTGAGATCCTTGACTGGTGTCTTCGATGACATTCTTCAAGATCATGCGTATAACAAATAATTTGATAAATTGACTTGCCATTCCCGATTCCAAATTATGCATTCAAATTGACATATTGCTGTTGCACGCTGTACTTGTCATAGTTGACATTAACATCTCTGTATGTATTTTAAACAGATTTGTTTTTACATATTTTTAACACATGCGAATGTTCAGAAGCAACTTTTAGCATTTGGGTTCCTGTACCTTCATCATACCTGTTACGGCAATGGGGAGGGTGTAGTGAATCCTAGTTCGTTTTAATGGGATAACAGGAGTTAGCTTAGCCTCTGGCTTGTAGACTCGTGCCCCCGTCACCTAGTGACTTTTAACCTACTTAGCTTGCTCTGTCTTAGCCCATTTAACTATTTATTTCTTCTAAGATGGCTGCCTTGTTTATAGTTAGGCCACTTGTTATGAGTTACATTATCAGTGTCACCGCGCCAAGGCGTCAAGATCAAGCATCAAAGACAAACAAACAGTAGGTGTTCACACTTAGGGATTTTCTCTCTCTATACTTCCGAGGGATTGTTTATATTAATTGCCGTCCCAAGCATGACTGATATCTATTGTTTGGGAATACACCTACGTCAGGGGACCTTTGTAGATCTGTATAAATACATCACACTTTAGACAGATAATCAGAGGGATTCCGACCAGAGGGCATCGCCACCATCGCTGATACCGATGCTGCAGTCGTCTTGACACTGACCCAGTCTTCGTGTCCCTGCGGAGTCTGGGATAGAGACC
Source organism: Pleurodeles waltl (assembly GCF_031143425.1). NCBI lineage: Eukaryota > Metazoa > Chordata > Amphibia > Caudata > Salamandridae > Pleurodeles > Pleurodeles waltl. Next base: position 1,528,933,144 of record NC_090446.1, on the reverse strand, counting down.
TCATTCCAAGGTAACGAGGGTTGGGGGCTCCTCTCATGGAAACGGCATTGGCAGATTAGGTTTAGCAAACCCAGCTCTCCTTTAGGTAGGAGGTTAGGCCTATTCACATTAGGGTATTAGGGCATATTCCATATCATATATCTCTTTCATGTATTGCAAAATGTTGGGTGTCTTCGTAACAATAACTCTCGTCTTCACAATACTGTTACTTGCTATATTCATTATCCTAATCATTGCATTCCATGCAACTTATCGCAAATTGCAGTTATGTTAAATAAAAACTATTATAACTTCACTGCATCTGTGTCATTGCCTGTGTTTGTATGAGACATAATATATCTGTGAGAAAAGGGTAATCTCCGTTTAACCCCGATATTCCCTGAGATATCTTATTTTCGAGTCCATGCGTAAAACGGCTGCCATAAATCACCTTTTACTATTGTGGTTCTGGTGAGGTGCTGCTAGTGAGCCGGTAAGGTTGGGACAACAGTTGCGACTTGTTGTAGGAAAGACGCAGTCGCCTATAAACAAAAGTACTGTCATCCTTAAACCAGCAGTCTTGCTCAGAGCAAGAGTCCAAACTACGACATGACGCCACCAACGATGGTGTTTAGGCACTAATTTACGGATACCCTGACTATCACTGTCTCACAGACAACAGGTACCCTGAGTACCATTATACGGAGACGTCCGTGGTCTTTGGGAAAGATCCTCCTCAGCTGAAAAGGTAACACCTGATTAAGCTGCAGGTTGTTCGAGCTCGAACTCATAAAAGGACTAAAAACTTCCCATTTCCGGTGTTCCGTTTCTCAAAAAAATATGGCTGATGCCATAGACATTCCTGAAAATGCTAGACATGCACTAACACAACATTTATTAACGCATGGCCTTACAGATGAGGGCGGGGATGTTACTCTGATAATAGAAGCTAATGAAGCATACCAAACAGAAACATTTTACTGTTGGGTCACCTTTCCTGAGGTTAACAAAAGAACGCACACATTTCACACATACGAAGTTGCGAACGTACCTTTACGGTACCAAGCATACCAGTATCATGAAATATCGCTCACGTACCAAGAGCATCAGAACTGGTTCGAAGGCGCCCTACCACATGTACTACGAAGAGTGAGGTTAGGTCCCTTAAGTAATGATGGACCTACGTGGCCTATGTTCGCCACATACACACCTCACCCAGGCATACAGAATATGCCGATAGCAGATTTACGAGTTTTATATAATGAATTAGTGGCATTATATAGACGATTGGTTCAGTTCGTAATGCGAACATTGAACACAACACCAGCGCATCCAGCACCGCCAGTAGCTGGTGGTTATCAATTGGCTACTGGGATTAATCCACATACAGTGCATACTATTATGGGTAAAGTGCCCACGGAACGGGAAAAAATACCGTTCTGGATTGCCCAGAAAACGAATCAGCTGGAAGCTGTGTTTCCCCATACGGGACCACAGGAAAAACATGGACTTCTCACAATGTGCTTGCCTTTTGGGATGGTTCCCTCGGTGGATAACAGCGCCACATGGGGTACAGTCTTCGCTGCCATATATACTACCACACATGGTACCCCGACACTTGCCAACTTGCCGGAAGTGTTAAAACAGATACAAAATGAGCATGGGGCTGCACCAGCCCTGGATCTGGGGATGAAATGAATGCGTAACTTTGACGCCGTATCATCAATTATACTAAGTAATATTAAAGGGGAAGTGGTAACTGGCAATTCGCCAGCGTCTCCGGGAAACTCCACACCAGGAACAAGAGAGACAGCTACCGAAAATAATGTCCAGAAAATAATTTCAGATACCTATACTAGTATAGGATGGGATAGTTTGGGAGCCAAACCTAAAATATTGGAAATACAAGGTACCGCCCACAAGGAGGGTACAAATCAGGCACAAGAGGGCTCAAAGAAGCGCTGGGACAAACACAAAGATTTCAAAGAAAGAAGGAATAAGAGAGCTGATTCTCCACACCCGGAGAACTCTGAAAGGAGATATAGGGCCTGATTACAACTTTGGAGGAAGGTGTTAATCCGTCCCAAAAGTGACAGATATACCACCAGACGTATTACGAGTCCATTATATCCTATGGAACTCGTAATACGGCTGGTGGTATATCCGTCACATTTGGGATGGATTAATACCTCCTCCAAAGTTGTAATCAGGCCCTTAATCTCAGAAATAGGGAGAACATTAAAACTCCAGTCAGATATACTGATTCACGTCCCTCTCGTTCCTTTCAGGATGCACCGGATAGACGTAGCGAGAGAGGGGGCCGTCAAGATCGACGTCCGGAATACGTGAAAGAAAAGAAAGACTTACAACAGTCTACCATTAAAAAAGAAGAAAAGACTGCTCAACAAAAGCCACAGTTTAAAAAGAAAAAGGTGGCAGCTCTGACAGTTAAAAATGCCAGTAAAATTGAGAACGCTGTTGAGGAACAAGAGGTGGACAGTGACTCTGTTGGACAGCGCAGCAGAGGTCACGATATGTCGCCAGAGTCTGAAAGATCATCTGGATGCGACAGCAACTAGCGATTACATCGCGGTTGAAACAGCGGATGGCTGCGTTCTCCCCCCGATAGGGTTTATGATTTAAAAATTCAGATAGAGGGAGTAGTGGAGCGCACTATTAGTGTGATATTTTGGGATGAACTTTCTAGTGATATCCTATTGGCCGAAAGAGATTGGCCACCTGAACACGTCCGCAAGCTCCCGCATGGGGAAGATGTCATTTTGCCTTCTTTCTCCGATCTTGTTCCAGAAGCAGCAAAAGAAGCCTATGCTGCTGAATGGGCTTTAGCGCAGGCACCTGCACTATATCGGAATCATGTAGGTTGGGACAAAGAGTCTCCTTGTCATAGTATTCCGGTTAGGTCTACACCCCAACCGCAGCCCCGTGCCCCGTGCCCCCGTCACCTAGTGACTTTTAACCTACATAGCTTGCTCTGTCTTAGCCCATTTAATTATTTAATTCATCTAAGATGGCTGCCTTGTTTATAGTTAGGCCACTTGTTATGGGTAACATTATCAGTGTCACCGCGCCACGACGTCAAGATCAAGCACCAAAGACAAACAAACAGTAGGTGTTCAAACTTAGGGATTTTCCCTCTCTATACTTTCGAGGGATTGTTTATAATAATTGCCGTCCCAAGCATGACTGATATCTATTGTTTAGGAACACACCTACGTCAGGGGACCTTGTAGATCTGTATAAATACATCACACTTTAGACAGATAATCAGAGGGATTCCGACCAGAGGGCATCGCCACCATCGCTGATACCGATGCTGCAGTCGTCTTGACGCTGACCCAGTCTTCGTGTCCCTGCGGAGTCTGAAATAGAGACCTCATTCCAAGGTAACGAGGGTTGGGGGCTCCTCTCATGGAAACGGCATTGGCAGATTAGGTTTAACAAACCCAGCTCTCCTTTAGGTAGGAGGTTAGGCCTTTTCACATTAGGGTATTAGGGCATATTACATCTCATATATTTTTCCTACACATTGCAAGATGGTGGGGGTCTTTATAATAATGACTCTTGTCTTTACAATTCTGTTTCTTGCTTTATTCATTATCCTAATCATTGCAGCCCATGCAACTTATCGCAAATTGCAGTTATGTTAAATAAAAACTATTGTAACTTTACTGCATCTGTGTCATTGCCTGTGCTTGTATGAGACATAATATATCTGTGAGAAAAGGGTAATCTCCGTTTAACCACAACACTCGCTGAGATATCTTATTTTCGAGTCCATGTGTAAACGGCTGCCATAAATCACCTTTTACTATTGTGTTTCTGGTGAGGTGCTGCTAGTGAGCCGGTAAGGTTGGGACAACAGTTGCAACTTGTTGTAGGAAAGACGCAGTCGCCTATAAACAAAAGTACTGTCATCCTTAAACCAGCATTCTTGCTCAGAGCAAGAGTCCAAACTACGACAAACCCCTGTGCCTGAGGGCCCATCTGGCACCTGGACAGGTGGGAAAATTAGCTATGCAGGAGGAGTGTCACATTTCCAGACTGGGAGCACCCCTAGGGTGACTAGCCTGAAGTGGACATGACTTAGTAAGTTCTGCCATCTTAAAAACTCTTGTCAGGGTAATGCCACTCCCCACAGGAAGTGGTCATCTAGGGGGTGTAGTGACCCCAAGGGTATGTAGCCCCTTGGCTACTACCCTTCACTTCCCTCAATGCCCCATAAATTGAGAATTTATGGGACCCCTGGTGCCAGATCCTCAGATCCTCACTGGACACAATAAAAGGAGTGGACAAGAAGCCTGCTGAACCAGTGAACTGAGGAGCATGACTGACTTTGCGCCAACGCTGCTGGTCTGCCTGCTGCACCCGACCCTCAAGAAGCAACTGACCTGTCCTGCAACTTCGGCCTCCAGGAAACAGGGAGAGCTGGCAGTGCTTCACCAATCACCAGGAGGAACTCACTTGGAGTAGAGGACTTGCTGCCCAGCATCCACAGGCACCCAAGAAAGACCTGAGAGGACCTGGACTGACAGAAACCCAACAACGGACATTACCACTGTACCTGAGCTGCCCTGCCTGTGTTGGAAAGGGCCAACGGTGTCAGCGTGGGCCCCGGGCCCTCCAAGAAAGAAGCCCACCCTGTGCTTGCCCACTGTGGACTTTCCAACAGCATCTGCAGACTGTTTCTGCAGACCCCTCTGTAACCGCGAGTGACCAGGAGACAAAGACCTGATGCCTTGGGACACCTCTGCACCTGTCCACCCCGCATCCAGGAGAAGGAAACCAAGGGTGTCTCCACGCCTCCCCACCTCGTGAGACCTGAGCTAACTTGTTGCCTGGGGTGGATTGAACCCCTAGCCCACACCTACAGAGTGTTTCTGCCACCCCCCCTGCAGCTGCAAGGAACTCCAGTACTGGACCCGTTGCCAGAAGACAGACCTGCAGCCGCACCCGACAGCCCGAGAATGAGTGGACTGATGGTGTCCGTATGTACCCGAGGACCTCAAGGGTTGAGCCCCCCTGTGGATTCCCCTGGACTGTCCTTCCAGTCCATCCCTGCCATAACTTTGTAACCCGACCGATCCCCATAGATGTGAATGGGACACCCAGTGCCATAACACACCTCTGCACCGGTGCGCGCCAGAGCTTCCTGAGGTGTCCTGTTGGTGTCCTGTTGGTGTGGCCTTGAAACTTGCCCCAAACTCACCTTAAGTCTAGGAGATTGGTCCCGTAAGTCGTTGTACTATACCTGGTTTGCCATCTTTGTTTTATACCATAGGATTGCATTGCAGCTTCCTGAAAAATGTGTGTCTACTTTTGAGATCTCTAAAAATTCATAACTGGAAATCTACTCACCTGACACCCAGCCGCAGCCCGTCCTTTAGGGCAGATGGGCCACGCCCCACTACCACTTGCCCCTCATGAAGAGTGTCTGTCAGGCTGAGCATAGGTCAGCCTAACAGACACTCTTCATGTTCAGCTCAGGCAGCCAGGAGTAGACATGCGCGATTGGTGCAGACTCCTGCCTGCTTGAGCTGAACTTTGCTGCCCTGAAGAGGTCACAGCTCCTATGGGCATGACCTCCTCAGCTCAGTAAAGGTGCCTCGAGGCCCTTCACCTCATTGACTCCGACCTGGGCGCTTCAGGTATAAGCCTCGAAGTGCCCAGGACAAGTGTCAGTGACACCTCGTCACAGACTGAGGTGGGGTCCGAAGTCTCAGTGACCCCATCCCCCTCTGTGATAAAGTTGGGACTGCTGCCTTCCCTCATTGGCTGACCTAAGCTGTCCCAACCCTCCTGGGACCTCCAAGCTGAAGGTAAGTGTGTGTGTGTGTGTGTGTGTTTTTAAATGAATGTTTGGTGTGTGCGTGTATGTTTGAATGTTGATGAGCATTGTAAATAGATGTGCGTGCATGTGTGAATGAAAGTAAGTGTGCTTGGCCGATGGGATACTCAATCACAAATGTGACAGATATCCCGTCCGCGGTATTACTAGTTCCATTATATCCTATGGAACTTGTAAAACAGCGAACAGGATATCCGTCAAAATCAAGCATGTAGTTTTACTATTGCTCCAGCTACACTTTGTAGCCATTTACCTATCTTGGTAAATTTGTGTCCGATAGATCCCTATACAGAGACTATTCCTTCCCAGTTCAGTTAGTTCATAGATGATATCAGGGATAGCGGCAATGTAGCTGTAAATCTGGTTATCTGTATTAGGGATGTACATGCAACATTTTCTAATGTGAATTACCTTGCAAAAGCCACCTTTCTTTGCAAGTAGCATGTCTAAAGTGAGGCGATTCTGGATTATCATGGCTCTCATTGCAAACAGTTAATTTTTAATAACCGTCAAGGCACCTTCAGTATTAGTGGTTTATCTACTAGGGTTCACAGTTTTCTAGTCTTAACATCGTTCAAAGCCACGCCCACTAAAGGTATCAGTGCTCCAAAGATATCACTTATGATTTGCTTGGAACTACATTTGCTGTGTCTAATGTAAGTGTCAAGTTTGTGGTCTGTGCTATCAGTGTAATAAAGTTTTGGGAAAAGTAAAGCTGCATAGCAACTACCTGCTGAAACAGACGGCAGCTGAAAGAAAGCTGACTTATCACGTACGTAGTATTTGCCTTTAATACTTACCTCAAATGCAGCAAAAACTCTATCCTGGACTAAATAGCTATGTTCACAACTACTCCATCCTTCGGCTTCTACATTCTCACTCCCTTCTTAACTATGTACCATATATAAGGTTCCCTTCTTTGCATGGTTAGCGCTCAATCTTGGTGGTGGATCTTCAATATTTACCTTGTAAACTCTTCTAGTTCCTTTTTGTTTCAGCTCTTCTCTGCCTTTTTCTTTATCTTGTATTATTCTTTCATTTAATTCATCTACAAAAGTTCTCTCAACTTTGCGAATCTTGCAAGTTAGATTATGCGCACCAAGGTTAATGAAATTTGCATTAGTTGAAGGGGTAAAGAATTTCATTATATGCTCAAACTGGTCCATCCATTCGAAAGCTTTAGAAAAATGGTTACCATGCTTAGTGGCCTACAGATACATGTTCGATTCTCTTATAAAGGCTAAATTTTCTAAAGGGCATTCATAATTTGTATAAAACAGTTTAATTGAATGCTGCTGATAAAACAGATGAAGGAAAACACTACATGCAAATGTACATAACAGTGGCTAGTGGGCACATGCCGACTCTTTGGATGCGGAAGCTGGAAGTAAGAACAGACAAAACAATTCTCAATCCGCATTACTTTAACATGTTCAGCAAGCATTTGATAGTGTACGTTACAGCTATAAACATTCTCAGAAGAAGTCTACCCACATGCATTTCCTTCTTAGTTATAGGTTTAATGGTTTGCTTATTTTGTTGGATTGAAATATTTCCCTCCAGCAGAGAGCTATCCAACATCCACCCAACTATGGAAACGGCGCTTTACTAATACTACTAGGACAATTTTGCAGCATTGCTGCGTCATGTTGTATTAGATCAAGTGAAGAGACTATACTTTAGTTAAGGAAATTAGCCCTTCTAAAACTACACTGTAGTCACCACCCTATCTTCAAATCTATAGCGATTTTTGTTCTGTCAGTTGGATGTGTAAGGGGCCTATAGTCCTCACACGTTGCCCTAAAAATCTTTATCTTTCAGCTTTGCCAATAGTCACTCTGTAAGTTGAACCCTTTTGTCTCGTGTTTAAACTCATGGAAGTTTGTCAACGTGCATCTGACAATCGTCAGATTTGATGTCAGTCTTTGTGAACTATGTCCAGTCAAGACCTGAATACTTGTGATTTGTCTTTCTCTCCCTTTCAGATCTTTTTGGGATAAGTGACTATGGCCCTCATTATGACCCTGGCGGACGGGGGAGAAGTGGTGGTAAAACGGGCAACAGGTCGGCGGAAAAAAAAATGGAATTATGACCATGGCGGTTACCGCCATGGTCATCTGCCACTTCTCCACTCAGACCGCCAGAGGGATGACGACCGCTGGGCTGGAGACTTCGGTCTCCAGCCCTGCGGCCGTCACCAGACCACCGGCGGTATCACGACCCTGCATACCGCCATGGATTTCTGGTGGTTTGGAACCACCACGAAATCCATGGCGGTAGGCAATATCAGTGCCAGGGAATTCCTTCCCTGGCACTGATAGGGATCTCCCTCACCCCCTCCCCCACCCGAGTCCTCCCCCCCACACCCCACACCCCCCTGCCACCCCCCAAAGGTGGCAGGACTCCCCTCCCCCCCACCCCCAACATGCACACATACACTACAACAACACATACACGCACACATACAACAGACATGCACACAGACCGACCCGCACACATTTCCCATACACACAACACCCCCCGCATGCATACATGCACTCACACACCCCCTTTACATACTCACACGCACGCCCCCATGCACGCACACAACACCCCCCACCCCCTCCCCTAACGGACGATCAACTTACCTGGTCCGGTGATCCTCCAGGAGGGAACAGAATCCATGGGGGCTGCTCCACCACCAGCTCCCCGTCACCAGAACACCACCACACCGAATCATGGAACGTGATTCGGTGGGCGGTGTTCTGATGACGTGGCGGTGGAGCAGCCTCCACTTCCCCGCCGACCGCCAGTATGGCTGCTGGCGGCTCTCCGGAGGGCTGCCAGCAGTCATAATACGCTGCGCGGCAAACTGCCTGCACTGGCGGTCTTCAGCACGGCGGTTGCTGAGGTTGTAATGAGGCCCTATATGTCCTCCTCACAGATGTCTTGGAATGCTTGGTGTTCTTGTTTCTCTAAGTTGCTTACTTAATTGTCTCTGGTCTCTTAACGTTTGCCAATAGTCTCTTTCATCTATTACTGGTCTTTGGCCATAGTCTTTCCAGTTGCACTTGTTCCCTAGAGGTGCTTGTAATTTAGGCTTAGTTGAGGTTGATTTGTGTTTGCTTGTAGAACTTTCTATGTCAATTCCGCTCTCTGTTCTGGAGGAAATTGTCCCAGGCAGATCAGTCACTGCTTTCCACAGGTTCTTGCTCTTTCTACAGAGATGTAGCCTCAGTTTGGAATCATGAGTTTCAGTTGCACCTGAGGAATCTGTACTGCCGTTCTGCCCCTGTGGTTCTTTATGCTCTGTTGTAGAAGGCTGTGAAGTCTCAGACTGTCCCTCCTCTGCCTCTTTGGCTGCCTTGGAAAACTCAAACCTGGGAGGACTGAAAGGAGTCAGTGGATGTTGGTTCTGCTTCTTCCTCTGCTCGTCTCGCCCTCTTGGTATGGGAAGCATGCATCCAGTTCGGCAATCCGTCTCACTTTCCGGCTGTGTCCATCTTCAGGATTATTTGATATGTGTCTCTCTAGTGTTCCTCCAGACATGACTTGCAGATGTGTTTCTTCACATGAACCAAGTCACCAGGGCTCAAATCATGGCTTGGAACTCCTCACACATTTGGAGTTGTACCGTCACCCTGGTGAGAGCTAAAACGTTCAACATCAGCCGAAACCTTGCAGTACTTGAGTACCAGGTCAGCTGTTATAGTCACAGCAGCTGCAGCCTGGGCAGAATGAATTCTCATGGCTTCCCCAGTCAGCACCTCATGAGGGAATAGTACTGTTTCCTTGCTCGGATGCTACCAATGCTTATTTATACAAAGGAATATGCATCGGGCCATTTGAGGGATGTTGAGGCATACAAACAAGTATTAGACAAAATTAAAGGTCTAATTGGAGATTATCTGCCAGAAACAATTATTATTGACTTTGAACAAAGTATAATGAAAGCACATGGCAATGCTTTCCATCAAACCCAAATACAGGGCTTTTACTTTCACTTAGGGCAAGCAATATGGAGAAACAATCCGAGTAATAATTTCCAGGTAGAATATTGCAAAAATAGTTAACTTGCTTTCAACCTAAAACAACTGTGCGCACTAGCTTTTGTACCAGACGCATTAGTGTCAGTGTACTATAAAGAACAGCTCCAAGCAACATATTTGGAAGACCAAAAAAAATGCTAACAAAATTCCTTAATTATTTTGAGGGTACGTCGATGGATAGATTAGGAAGAACAGATCACAAGGACTCCAAAGTTTCTTTCCAGATGCGGAACTGTCACAGTGCAATGTTGGAAGGCCTACATAAAACAAATAACAGACTAGAGGGCTTCATAACAGTTTTGCACACTCAATTGGTGATGGAACTGTACAGCAAACATGATTTTCTTTGTTCAATAACATTTAGTTTGAAATTGCACATTTAAACAGTTTAAATGAACTCTTACCTGGTCACTTTCAAAGAAGCTTTATTCGTTTTTTTTAAACATAAAAATATGCAAGAATTGAAGAAAACAGTAAAATAAGTTAAAACAATCTTGTCCTAAACAATTACGTTTTTAGATTGAAAATAACTCTTACCTGGTATTCTTTCCAGCACACAACCTCGTTCATCATCCCTTTACGGGTCCACGTAAAGTTCCAGGTTACTAGAAAATCTGAAAACAAAATCCAACAGAATCCATGGAAACAAAAAAGAATCTGTGTAAATTAGAGATTATTTCTTCTGTTGTTCATGTGGAAAGTCGAAATCATCCTTCTTTATAACCACAGATTTCCTTGAAAAAACAGCAAAAATCTGAAAATGTGTGAATTTCAGCAAAAAAGATTTTTTTTCGCCCACTCTCCACATGTGATTACTGAACATGTACTCTTCAGAAACTCCAATTTTAGCAGCAAACACTATTGGTGAGATTCCAGCAGGAAACGTGTCCATTATGATCCCTGATAGGCAAACACTGTCCCAATGCCTGGCCTTTTTCAGCTGTCTTCTTAAATGACGGGGGCTTCATGTGACCTTTAACCTTTTAGCTGGTTTACAATACATTGCTCTGGAGTTCTATTTCCAGACACTTTGTTTTAAAATCAAACATTTTACAAGACTATGCCACACTTCTTAGCAATTGCAGTAAACGTTGGAATGTTTTAACTTCTTAAACTTTTCTTCCCCCACTGAGACCCGTTTCCCCTTGGTAAATATATTGCTTAAATCCAATGAACAGTTGCTTCAATGTTTCAAATAAAACAAAATACTAAGACACTAAATACTGTTATTATTGTTTGTACTGCATTATACGTTTTTTCCCCTGAAATTGTTCCCTTTAGTTCCGATTAAACTGGGTTTCCGTTCAAATTCTCTGTTAAGTTTTTAACTTAAATGTTTTTTTCCTTTTAAATGTTTCTTCTAATTTTTAAAAAATCTTTTCGTGTTTGGTTATAATTGTTTTTCCTTGGAAACAGTCCTGTGTGTGTTCCTAAGCAACAGTGTCTACTTTGGAATTTACATTAAAAGCAACATTGCTTCTCAGTCTGCACTTCTCATAAGTGCCCTCCACAGTCTACTGGAATCAAGTCACTCTGACTCTGAAAATGCGCTCCTGTCTTTTCCTTCTCCTGACCTGTTATAAAGCAAATAGCCCCTCCCACCTCGCCATATCGTGCGGAGCAACCATTATGCAAATCAAGGTTTCCACCCCTTTCATAATTTGCATCAGATTACCACTTGCTTTCTCTTGATACTAATTTGGGAGTCCTAAAAGTGGATTTTATGACTATGTGCAATTTGCAAACCATTAGTACATTCAAAAATAAGAAACACAAATTGATGATTGGTAATAGTTAATCAATTACTAATTCCAGTTGCAAGAATTGTGAGTCTCTGATTGTCTCCATCTGTATTTTTGTGATTGGAACCTAAATACTCATTGATAGATTCCAAACGTAACTTTTCCCTGCTGCTAACCTATTTGCGACATACTAACGATTCGCAAATTCTTCGTGCATCCGGCCCCAAATGCCTTCTTTTCCTAATGTACCTGCCAGTTATAGCCTATATGAATCAGAGCTGCAAAGCTAGCAATTCGAGCATCACATGATAACACTAACAGACAATTACCAGAAGAGCAGTGATAGCGAACACCGGCATCACTTGCCTGCTGTTGCTTTCCAAAAATGAAACCCTGAGCATTCGCATTCTTACAAACGGCAGATTCCTCAGACCGCACACGTGAGAGTACGCCGTCACTGCTCTTCGGCTCCTTCTCTCTGTGCAAATAAATGTTGTCAGTCTAACTCCTTCTCCAGTCACAGGCTTCCATCACTTACTTGGAAAAAGTTTATCCTTGATCATTAATGCTCAACACTAGGGGTCAGATTTACAAGGCCCTTGCGCCCCTTAGCGCCACATTTGCAGCAAAATGTGATGCACCACTTTCTTGTAAATATGGTCCTAAGTTACCATGCAGTTGAGGGAGTAGACCAAGAAAATGGTATGTTCCCATTGTCCCAATGTTCATGATGGCAGGAATTAGCTCACATCTGCCAGGCACTCTTCTTACCCCAAGCCAGCAGGGGAAGAACTAAGGCGGTATCAATGGTGGCTTCAGAAGCATTCCTGAAGTCCTGAGAGTGGCTGCCCTTTTGTGGCGCCCAGTTAAGTGGATGGGGATTGAATTCTGACAGTTTCCTGGAGTTTCCTGTCTCACGGTGGGATTCATTTCATGAGTAATGACTGGGATGAGAATGAAGGGCGTAGAGATAATTTGCTGACAATGATTTCCATTTGGTGCGACAACTACCACTGTTCTGTGGGCATGGAGCGGTGGAATTTTCTTTCCTTTCACTTCCACCTGTTAACTTCTAGAGTGAGGTAACCTTGCAGTTCTGTCCGGTGGCGTAGACTAGAGGCTGGACCACATGAAATGCAGTCAGGTGTATGTCTAGCTTTTAAAAATCCTCTATTCCCCCTTGTGTTGTGCTCTTCACTGCAAGGTAATGCAATGCAGCAGCTCTTTCACCTAGGTTAACATTCAGCTCACTGCACAGACAGATTAGGTGATATTGCGGGAGGTTGGATGTTGAGAGAGTCGGCCCGATATCTTCACTGCTAAATCCCTAAGACTTGGAAACAACGGCTGCTTACTTGGTTGAAGACACTGGGCCCGATTCACAAAGGTAAAGTTAGACCAAAGGTCTAACTTTACTACTCTTCGGTATTCACAAAAGTAAAGTTAGACCAAAAGTCTATCTTTCCTAGTAGTAAAGTCAGACTTTTGATCTAAGTTAGAATTTTGTTCTAACTTTACCTTTGTGAAAACCAAATTGTAGTAATGTTAGAGCCATATTTATGAAGGCCCTTGTGCCACCTTCCACCAAATTAGCATCTTTTGTTTGCGCTAATGTGGCATTAGGTTGGCAAAAAGGCTACGCCATCTTTACAAAGTAGCGCAATGCATGCACCACTTTGCAAACCCTTGCGCCATGTTATGCTTGCGCCAGGCATAATGTACTTGAGGGGGGCGTTCCAGCGTTAGGAGGCCCATAAAAATGGCGCAGTGGAATCTATGAGATTCCACTCTGACATTCTTAGCATAATTTTTAACGCCTGCCTAAGGTAGGCGTTAGAATGAGGCTCCAATTGTTTTCAGTGGGCCTCCTTTCCCTTTGCAGGATTAGCGTCAACATTTTTGGCGCTAATCCTGCAAAGTGCCACACCAGCATCAACATTTCTGATACTAGTTCCCTAACATGCACCATGGTGCACTGTTTCATAACTATGGCACATGCACGGTGGTGTTAGGAACCGGGAGAGTGGCGCAGAAAAAGTGGTGCATCAGCTCTGTCGTGCCACTTTTTCATAAATATATGGGCCTTAGACTTTTGGTCTAAGTTAGACTTTTAGTCTATCTTTACCTTTGTGAATACTGAAAAGTAGTAAAGTTAGACTTTTGGTCTGAGTTAGACAATATTTTCACCAGAATCCTTGAGCGATCATGAACTCTTTGGGCACATGACGCATAAGAATCCCTTCAACAACACACTCATGAACAATGGCAATACTCAGAATTCGCAGAGAGACTCAGAAGTGGAAATGGCCACAATAAGGATAGCTCAACCTCCCTTGACCAAAGAAGACCAATTTGTGTGCTTTCAGGGTCTGCCAGACAAACTTATATAGGCCTTTACTAAACAAATTCAAGTGGTAAAGATGGAAATGACGAAGCTCTCTCTGCTACCTCCATGGAAATTCAGCAGGCGGGGATGGAGCAGGCACAAATGAAGAAAACCATTTCTCCCTTGGGAGGTGACAGGAACCACACCAAGTGAAGGGTTGTGCTCTTGGATGAACAACTCAAGGGTCTGAATAATACATGTATTGACCTTGACAACCACTCATGGAGAGATTGTAAGGAATCATTGGAAGGGGAGGATCCACATGAGTGTCTGCATGGTCTGTTCAAGGGGAGCCAGTGGCAGGCTGATGTCAGGGCTCAGGGGCAAGGCAAACTGCACAAAGGAGAGGAGAGTCAGCCTTGGGAGATGCTGGCAAAACTGGCCTCGTCCCACTTACAGGAGTTACATTTCAAGAAGCTAGGAAACAGGAACCCATTTGTTGCTGTGGGGGTGAAGTCCAGTTGTTTCAGGACCTGTTCCAAAAAACTAAAGCAGAAAGGGGAAGTGCAGAAAATCACGAGTGGACTTTGCAGGAAGCAGATCAAATATTGTTGTCGGTTTCCTTTTATCCTTTTTGCTGTTTTACTGCAGACAGCTTTGTAACAATGGTTAAACATATACTTAAAGTAGACTTTGGGTCTGCCCTTGCTCGTAATTGGATGGAATTTGTCTCTATTCCGGTGTTTATCCTGCCCTAGAAAATGTAGATTTCATCTGATGTTTGATTGGTTGAGTGTATCTTTCTGCTGCTGACGTCAGAGAATGCAGTGGCTTTCTTTCACGTTCTTGCTTTTGCACTGCTCCTAACTCCAGTCTATTTTTTGATTGGATGAGATGTATCCTTTCACAGCTGACTTCAAGGATCAGCTTGTTTGTGTGTTAGCTCTCCATGGAAGTGCATGGCTTTACTCACTGCTCCTCCACCCACCTAACATCTGCTTTTTCTCGTTTTTCTGCTCTGTTTCCACCTCCAACCCTTCTCTTTTATCTTTAATTTTTATGTTTTTTTTCTTCTCCTATTTATGAAATGGAATACTCAAACTTCTGGACTATACCTCATGACATTGCCTTCAGTATTCACGCCAAAACCCCATCATTCAGGTTTTACACAGGCACTGCTGGATGGCCCCTTCCTTAAAGGGATATGGAACACCTTCAGAATACTTACTGACACTTTCAAGACAGGGAAGATCAAATCAAACAAGCATTGAAAAGCCAATAGTTCGCGCCTTAGCGGGCTAATTGGCTTTGCCAGTGTTTTTAGTGATACTGTACACCATGAGTACTCACACAAAAATGTTTCCAGGTGCCAAGAAGTATGGTCCTTGGTGTGGCAATGGGCCGCATTGATGCCAGCAGGATCGGGCCCAGAGGAAAGATGCGGTCTAAGGTGGATGAACGTGGAGTGACGCATGTGCATGGGAGGGACTGTCAGTCCTGGAGTTATTTTGAGGGTTTCATTCCATGCTGCCCTCTAAATGATGCCCCTGGCCTCTAGAAGAGACACAGATTTGACAATACTGTATTATGCTGTGACTGGCTTGCTATCCTTCTATAGTGTCCTGGGGTGAAAGCCTTCTCTGCTTCCTAACACCGCCTTTCGTGAGTCAAGTGTACAAAACAAGCAACTTGATTTAATTCAAATGAAATAGAAACATAGGCCTCACGATCTTCTTATTCCTTAAGGGCCAGATGTATCAAATGATTTTGCATTCGCAAACGGCGCGAACCGCAAAATTCCACCGTTTGCGAATGCAAAATGGCCTTTCATGATTTATGAAAGTCATTCGCAGTGCAACTTTAAGGAATCGCAAAAATAGTGATTCCTTAAAATTGCGACTCCATTTAGGGAATCGTGAATTGCGATTCTCTAAATAGGAAATCACAACTAGAGAATTCCTATTTGCGATTTCCAAAGCACATGTATCAAGCATTTCCTAAATGTGAATTGGGCATTTAGGAAATGCAATTACCACCAAATCCAATTTGGTGGTAAACATGTGCAATTTTTAAAAATGCATTATAAATGCATTTTTAAAAGTGACATGTAGTGCACACATGCCTGCAAATATTTTTTGGGGTGCATCAAAGGGTTCCTTAGGCCCCCAGCACCCTGGGGTTTGCATTACCAAATGTGTGAATTCCTAACAGGAATTCGCAAATTAGGTAATGCAAAACCATTCGCACCTGTGGGCCCACAGGCCCATAGGGATGAACGGAGTCCCATTCCCTAATTGCGAGTCGGTAATAGCGACTGCGAATTTAAAGAAATCGCTATTACTGACTCCCAATTTTCATACATCCCATTTTGCATTTCCGAAATAGCGATTTCTGCAAACCGAGATCTTGATACATCTGGCCCTAAGTCCCTAAGTTATGGGGATTTGGCATAGGGCAGCTCAGCAAGTCACCTTGCTGTGCTGTCCTACATCAAGGTGGAACGGCAGGAATGCACCGTATTTATCCAATACAGTGAGTTCCTGTCCTTTGCCACTGAGCTGGCTTCATTTTGGTGCCTAGTGCCAATGCAGGCACCCGTGCCCATGGTGTAAGGGTGCCCATGTTGTCAGCAGGATTGTTTAAGTGCAGGAAGGGGCACTGTGCTGCACAGAAACTATCCATAAAGGCGTTTTCATCTTTCTACGTGTGCTGCATAATGCAGGACACATGGGAAGAGGAAAAAAACGAGGAGAAATAAAGATATTTCTTCTCGTTACGCCTGCTCTGGGAAGGTGTAAGATTTTGAAGCATTCCCATGTTCACAAGTCCTTGTAAATCTGGGAATGTGTCAGAACCCCATGGAGTTGCATGGAACCATCTACTGCAATGCTCTTGGAACGCCTCCCTAGTGCAGAGTAAGGCGACGCAGCAATGTGCGCTGCCTTACTCCATATCTATGAGGCCATCCAAAACCACGCAAAGTGGCTTTACCTGGCTTCATAAATCTGATTCCGAGCCTTGCGTCACACACGTAGCACTTTGTGCAAGGCTCTCATAAACATACTGCTTAGTCTCTTGTCTGTAAACTTTAGGAATGCTTAGAAACAGGCTCATGTAAGGTAGCAAATGTTTTAAAAGTCTATGACAGAGACCCACTGTAGGAGGCTGGCCTGGCTTATAGTGGGTACCAATGGTACTTACACCTTGTGCCAGGTCCAGTTATCCCTTATTAGTAGAATAGAGGTGTTTCTAGCAGCTTAGGCTGATAGAGGTAGCTATAGAACTAGGAAACATCCAAAGCTCCTACTATATCACTTATATCTTATAGGTACTATATCATAAGAAAGACAAAGGTACTTTATTTTAGTAACAATGTGCCAAAAATATCTCAGAGGATATACTCCCTTAGGAGATAAGTAAAATGCACAAAATATACACACAAACCAAAACCAGGTAAGTAAAACAGTCAGAAAGTAGTGCAAACACTGTAGAATACAATAGGATGCAATAGGCCTATGGGCAACACAAACCATATAATAAGAAAGTGGAATGCGAACCACGTAGGGACCACAGGCCTAGAATAGTGTGTAGAGGGTTGCTGGGAGTGTAAGAAAACACTAAGGGTGTCCAAGATACCCCACCCCAAGACCCTGGAAAGTAGGAGTAAAGTGCTACTATTTCCCCAGAAACACACTAAAGTCTTGATAGAGGATTCTGCAAAGACTACAACAGCACTGAAGACGGATTCCTGGACCTGAAGACCTGCAAAGGAAGGGTACCAAGTCCAAGAGTTGTGAAAGTGTCCGGGAGGGGCAGGAGCCCACTAAACCCCGGATGAAGGTGCAAAATGGCAGCCTCTGGATGGAAGAAGCTGAAGATTCTGCAACAACGAAAGATGCTAGGAATTTCTCCTTTGTGCAGAAGCTGTCCCACAGTGTGATGGAGGATGCAGGGTTCTTTCCTTGGCAAAATACCGCCAACAAGCCTTGCTAGCTGCAAGAGTCATAGTTAAAGAAAAAGGGTGCTGCTCGGGCCTAGGAAGGACCAGGATGTCGTCACTTGGGAGAGGAGACAGAGGGGGCACTCAGCAAAGTAGAGAGCCCATGCACAAGATGGTAGCACCCGCAGAAGTCCTTAAACACAAGTTCAAGAAGTCTGAACATGGCAGTTGTCTCAACACTGCAAAAGAGGGTCCCACGACACCGTAGATCCACTCAGGGAGCTGAGCATCGGAGGACAGAGTGCTGGGGACCTAGGCTTGGCTGTGCTTGCAGGATTTTGTGGAAATGTGCACAGATGCCCTTGTAGCTGCAGTTCACGCAGTGCACAGGATTACTGTCTGGAGAGGGGAGGCAAGGACTTACCTCCTCCAAATTTGGACAGTTGGACCACTGGACAGTCTGGGTCACTTGGGTCCACCACCTGAGTTCCAGGGGCCACGCTCGTCAGGATAAGAGGGGTTCCAGAGTACCGGTGATGCTGAAGTTTGGTGCCTGCTGAAACAGGGGGAAGATTCTGTCGACCCACAGGAGATTTCATCGTGGCTTCCAGTGCAGGATGAATGCAGGCAGCCCCCAAAGCATGCACCACCAGGAAACAGTCGAGAAAGCTGGCAGGATTAGGCGCTACAATGTCACTGGAAGTCTTCTTGCTACTTTGTTGCAGTTTTGCAGGCGTCCTGGAGCAGTCAGCGGTCGATTCCTGGCAGAAGTCGAAGAGAGAGGTGCAGAGGAACTCTAGTGAATTCTTGCAAGTCGGTATCTGAGGAAAAGCCCACTGAAGAGACCCTAAATAGCCCTCAGAGAAGGATTGGCCATCTAGTCAGGTAAGCACCTATCAGGAGGGGTCTCTGATGTCACCTGCTAGCACTGGCCAGTCAGAGGCCTCCAGAGTGCCCTCACACCTCTGGAAACAAGATGGCAGAGGGCTAAGACACACTGGAGGAGTTCTGGGCACCACCCCTGGGGTGGTGATGGACAGGGGAGTGGTCACTCCCCTTTCCTTTGTCCAGTTTCGCACCAGAGCAGGGACTGGGGGTTCCCTACACTGGTGTAGACTGGATTATGCAAGGAGGGCACCATCTGTGCCCTTCAAAGCATTTCCAGAGGCTGGGAGAGGCTCCCCCTCCCCAGCCTTTAACACCTATTTCCAAAGGGAGAGGGTGTAACACCCTCTCTCAGAGGAAATTCTTTGTTCTGCCTTCCTGGGACTGGGCTGCCCAGACCCCAGGAGGGCAGAACCCTGTCTGTGGGGTGGCAGCAGCGGTAGCTGCAGAGAAAACCCCAGGGAGCTGGCTTGGCAGTACTGGGGGTCCATAGTGGAGACCCGGGGGAGCATGGAATTGGCTCCCCAATACCAGATTTGGAATGGGGGGACAATTCCATGATCTTAGACATGTACATATTCGGAGTTACCATTGTGAAGCTACATATAGGTATTGACCTATATGTAGTGCACGCGTAATGGTGTCCCCGCACTCACAAAGTCCGGGGAAATGGCCCTGAACTATGTGGGGGCACCTTTGCTAATTCAAGGGTGCCCTCACACTTAGTAACTTTGCACCTAACCTTCAGCAAGTGAAGGCTAGACATATAGGTGACTTATAAGTTACTTAAGTGCAGTGAAAAATAGCTGTGAAATAACGTGTGCGTTATTTCACTCAGGTTGCAATGGCAGCCTGTATAAAGGTTTGTCTGAGCTCCCTATGGGTGGCAAAAGAAATGCTGCAGCCCATAGAGATCTCCTGGAACTCCTATACCCTGGGTACCCAGGTACCATATACTAGGGAAATATAAGGGTGTTCCAGTGTGCCAATTGAAATTGGTAAAAGTGGTCACTAGCCTATAGTGACAATTTTAAAGGCAGAGAGAGCAGAAGCACTGAGGTTCTGATTAGCAGAGCCTCAGTGACACAGTTAGTCACTACACAGGGATACACATTCAGACCACAACTATGAGCTCTGGGGCCTGGCTAGCAGGATCCCAGTGAGACAGGCAAAAACAAACTGACATACATGTAAAAATGGGGGTAACATGCCAGGCAAGATGGTACTTTCCTACACCCACCACTTTGTCGCTGCTTTGTCACCACTTTGTCAACGCTTTGTTGAGATTATAAGCAAGGCCACTGGAACTATACGGCCTTGTCCAGAAATTCAGAAAGTGTAGTCATATATAACAAAAGACGATTTTTCGGTTCTGTTTTCCAGGAGGTTTGCTTTTCCTCCGAGATAAATCTTGGAGCGCTGCAGACATTCCTCAGTGCCTCCTTGGTATATGACCACCTGCGGTGTAATGGCAATGCCGAGCGAGCCACTGATATTGTGTGTATTTAATTTGCTACTTAACACTGCGTGTTAAATGGGAAACAAACGCAGGAAACAGTATGTACTGCAGACAGAAAACGGTGCCCAACAGCGTTCTCAATACACGTTCAAACTAATTTACCAGATGCTGCATTCATGAAAAATTGCTGTTTTTTGTTCTTCCTGGTTCTGAAGGCGTCCTTACAAATCCCTGAAAAAACCCTCAGGAATATGTTAATCGACTGCATTGTATCTGTCACAGATAGGAGGGGTGTAGGGTAAACTGTTTGTTCAGTGAAACCAAATGTCTCGCAGCATGCTTTACCAATAGTAGTTCAACTGAAGTGTGTCGTTTTTTTTTTTACTAAAGACAATGCAGAATTTACCCGAGTTTTAGACTTGCTGTTCAACTAGACAAATATAAGCTCTACCACCACATGCTGCTAATGTTGCAAGTCTAATCTTATAAACCAAACTTGTAAGCTAGTGGCAAATTCACCCTTTTTCTTATCACAGACTGACGTTTTATATATAACCTGATGCTTATGACCTCTCACATGACATCACTGATGACATGTTCTATCACATCATTTATGACCACTGATGACATCTCAAATTGATGACATCACTTATGACATCAGTGATGACATCATCCAATGAGTGTTCCAGTTTTTTTATATTTTAAATAGATGTGGATAACTACTATATAACTTTTGCACTTAATTTTGTACAGTTTGGGTCTAGCTAATGGTTGTAAGTGATTACAAAACGCATGTGCTCTTAACGCACCACAGCTGCATAAAGGTACTGAACATGTTATAAATCTTTGTATTCAATAGTAATTCAGTGAGTAAGTGGCAGTTGACTTGTGTTGAGCATGTTCCTCACAAGTATTTTGGTTCTGCAGAAAAAGGTTTCAACAAGGGAAAATTCTATGTAGCAGACACTAAGGCCCATATTTACAAGCAGGCTGCACCACTGGTGCGTCACTTTTTGTGACACACCAGCGGCTCAAGCTGCTGACCCATATGTACCAGGCCACGCAAAGCCACTTTGCATGGCTTTTATGGTCTTGTAGATATGGTGTAAGGCAACTCAGCGCAAATCGCAACATTGCCTTACTTTACATGAGGGAGGCATTTCCATGGTTGTTGCATGGGTGTTCCCACACAACATCCACAGATTTTGACACATTTCCAGATTTGCAAGGTTTTGTAAACCTGGGACTGCATCAAAAACCTACACCACCCCAGGGGTGGTGTAAGTGTGACGCAACAGTGAGAAAAAGCTTTATTTCTCCCCATTTGTTCCTCTTTCTATGTGTGCTGCAGAATGCAGCAATCAAAGAAGGAAGAAATCCTCCATTGATTGTTTGTGTGCAGGAAGGGATGCCTTCCTGCACAAAAACAATCATCCCCACAACGCAAGCACCCTTGCACCATGGTGCAAGGGTGCCCGCGTTGGCGCATGGCAACAGTTTGTGTGCCAGCTCAGGGGGAAAGGACAGAAATGTGCCATATCTTGTAGATACAGCACATTTTTGCCCTTTCCCAGTTGTGCATAGCGGTGCAGCAGGGCACCTGCTGCACCATCCTGCACCACAGGCCGTGTAAATTTGGCCCTAACTTTAGTAAGGAGCCTTGAGTTATTATACAGAATCGTCTCAGCATGACATTTTCGACTTAACAGAGACAAGCGTGTAGACCAGGTACTAAGCTAAGAATGTGTGCTAGTTTTACCAGAAAAGATGAGCTATTTGTAAAGTTTACACCAAAGTATGAAGGGCGCATGCAGTATATTCTTTAGCACCTATAAACTGTGGTTGTTTTTAGCAAATAGTGCTTTTTTAACAACTGTCGCACAGAGTGTACATTGTTCTTAGTAGATAATACTGTGTTTTTTTACTTATCATGAGTTTCACTGTCTGCAAACAGTGTGGTACGCAGTAAACTCTCCCCATAGAGTGAATACTGTTCACAGTACTAACTTCTCTACTCATATTAACTATACTTCTAAATATAGGTTCAGTGGGTGCCATTGGTTTGATAAATATTAACGGTATATGTAGTAGTCTATGTTGTTTGGACTGGCATTCACTGTCTTGGAGTTCTCTCAACAATTGTATAGATATTGAACATTGCAGTCAAGTGTTTCTCCTATATCAGTGGCCAATTGGTCATTTGATCTATGTAAAGTGTATGCTGTAGGCTCAATGTTGCACATAGTGTGTGTTTTTACCATCTAGGTGAGTTATACCTGTGGGGGCAGTTGTGATGGAAGATTTTCTCCAGAGTGATTTTGTTCAATATGTGTGAAACTGAAGTTTGGATGATGTCATCTGTGATGCCATCAATAATGATGTCAGAAATGATGTCATCAAACATGTCATGAGTGATGCCATATGTGAGGCCATAAGCAGTGCATGGCAGGGATGCAAGCTATAGTTAGTGCTGCTCGGATGACAGGTATGCATAGTAGGGTCTGGGAAGAACTGTCCTCTCTTGTCAGACCTCTCTCTCAGATGACGGATTTGTGCAGTAGGGTGTGGGTAGGGACTGACATCTCCTTTCAGAACTCTGTCTCTGATGATGAGTGTGCATAGTAGTGTGTGGAGAGGTACTGACCTCTCCTGTCAGACCTCTCTCAGATGACGGGTATTCATAGTAGTATCTGGGGAGAGCTGGCCTCTCCTTTCAGACCTCTGACTCAGATGATAGGTGTGCATAACAGTGTGTGGAGATTGACCTGCCTGCACTTTCAGTCCTCTCTCTGATGGCAGGTGTGAGTAGTGGTGTGTGGTAACAGACCAGTCTCTCTAGTCAAACCTCTCTCTCAGATGATGGATGTGCGTAGTAGGGTGCTGGGAGGGACTAGCCTCTCCTTTCAGACCTTTCTCCCTGATGACTGGTGTGCATAGTAGAGTGTGGGGAGGGATTGACCTCTCCTGTCAGACCTCTCTCAGATAACAGGTCTGCATAGTAGGGTGTGTTGAGAGAGACTGACCTCTCTTCTGACATCTGTCTCTCAGATGACGGGTGTGTGTAATAGTGAGTGGAGAGGGCCTGTCCTCCCTGCTAACACCCTTCTCTCTGATAATGGGTGTGCATAGTAGGGGGTGGGAAGAGACTGTACTCTACTCACAATTGTTTACCAAGCCGAAGGGCATCAATAGTAGACTCTGATAAACACCATCTCCAATAATACTCCTTCCTACAGAAGCAATTGTGCATACATTATACTCAAACATCACCTACTCCTTTCTACTTTTCACGATCCCACCAGAGTCTCGCAAGATCATATAAAAAAAAAAAAAACTTTTACTCATCTCAGTACTTATTTCTTACACACTGCCCCTCAATAATAAGGACCACAATTTGCATTTCTAACAGTAGAGTGTATTGAGAACTGACATACTCTTTTTTATTATTTAGGATCCCGTGATAGTCCTTGAGATTGTAAAAATTTGTAAAAAACAATGTACATTTTTAATCTTCACAGTAGTTATCCCTTCCACACCTCCTCTTGAACACTGGAGGGGAAGCATGCCTTTTTGCTGCCCCCTTACATACCATTTTTACCTAATTGCCACAACACATACAATTTTTCAAAACAGTAATAACGGCCCTTTCATTACTCACATTCCAGCAACCAGCCAATCACAGCATTCGTCAGACTCGCAGAAGCCTCTCACTCCTGCAAGAAGGCTCACTTGAAAAACTGGCCTTTCGACCAATCACAGGGCTCCACTTTTTTGTTTAGTACTCTCGCGGGAGGCTCGCAGGAATCTTGCAAGCCCAACTGTCAAAATATACTATTATTTTTCACCCTTAATTTCTCAAAAACTACTCAATGGATTTAACCAAATCACAAAGAACACAATCTGCGTACTAGGATATAGCTTCCTGCTGACTTTGGTGTAATTATGTTCAGCAGTTTTTGCGTAAACCTTTCTTAATGAAGTCTTTACGTTTTGGGACTCCCCATTTTTCTCGGCCGACGATTGATTGATCACCCTGAAACCTTCTGAGAAAGAGCCGAGATGGATGAACCTTTCTATCAAAATGTTTGTAAAGATTCATCAAGCTGGGCCAAAGTGATTAACAAACCAAAAAATGCTTAATCTATGGAAAAGCAGACCTAACTAGAACTACCTACTGCCTATAGGTATTATACTTTTATATATAGTCACCACTGTGTAAATATAGTTACTACAGAGTTTCCATAAGAAGAGTGTTTTTTATTTTTTGCTATTAACTTTGTTGCAGATTGACAAATCTTCACAAAACTTTCCCACTAACTGGTTCATCCATCTCAGCTCCATCCCGGAAAGTTTTGTGGTGAGCCGTCAAGCAGGGGCCAAGAAGATGCACTAAATATTGGTGAATGAAATACATAAAAGCGAACTAAAATATCCACAAAATGTGCAAATGTGCAAGTGATATATATTACGCATCGACCTGTATTCCCCCTTGTAGTTGGCGAGGGCATTGAGAGCTTTCTTGCTAGCTTCATGTGAATTAAAGCCTCTCAGGACATCCTCTGACTCACGTTCTCTGTCGGTGGCTAGTTGCCACTTGTTATACACTGCATTCTAATCATAATCTGTCAAAATCTGTCCTTGGGGTCTGCCCAGTTGATATGTCTGTTGTGACTCCAGGACGACCAGCTTATTCTCAGAATCGGTGTATGATTTAAAAGGTTGTGATGGTTTAAAATTCTTACCGAACATATCTAGGGGGAACATTATGGTTTTATGTGACTCGCTTGAACAATTTATATCTGTCTGCAGGGTGATACATTCTTTAACCATAGAATATTATCATTTAAACACACATTTAAACAAATATGAAAATCAGCCCACCTTTTCACCTGAAACATATGAGTGCTTGAACACAGTTGGGAGAAGTGTGTGGAGTCTAGAGAGTGTTGGGGCAAAGAAACACACAAGCGAGCATGAGCAATAGGGGTGCGGGTAGAAGCACTTGCTTGAGACAGTAATGTGGAGCAGAGAGTGAATGTATGGGGTGCACAGAAGCACACTGTGCTTGAAAGGGGTGCTGAGCACAGGGGAGGGGAGAGAAACATGGAAAGGAGACTGCTGAAAACATATGCACTCTCATGGAGTGCCTTAAGAAAAAAGAAAAATGGACTTCCCGAAAAATAACCTTTCATGGAAGAATAGAAGGAGCTAGTCAGACAGGTAGTAAACAGGCTATGCTCCAAGGGAGGGACAAAAACACGGTGGATGTCCTAAAACAGATAAAGCCAATGAACAGAAAGCAAGCAAATGTGAGTGACAAAAGACAAAGCCAATGGCAAGCAATGGGCAAAATGCATTTCTAGAGAAGCTTTGAGCATGTCCCCAATGTGTCTTTGCACTTTCTCGTAGACCTCGATAAAGAAGGAGATAGTGCAAGAGTTAACTGTCTGCACTGAAGCCATATGTCTCACTTCAGGAAAAAACTCACCCCATCTTTTGTGAACATATTCTCCTCCCAACCAGTACACACTGAGGCAATGTTCAGAACTGTGGTGTGCATGCATCTTCCTCATTTATAGGCCAGACAACACATTCCCAATACGAATAAGACATATGGTGAAAACAGGGCCGTAGTCAAGGAAGGAGTGACAGGGGAATCCCATTCTACATGTATGTTTCCCCCCCGAACCCCTACTGCTCACTTCAAGTCCTAACCTGGACAAAATGAACGCCACGGTGCATTACATGCCTTGCATTCCAAGAAAAACATTTCAAGAGGGAATAATGCTTTCCATTCTTTAAGTTCAGTAAAAACAATAAGAAAGTAGCAACTTTACCGTCAAAATGAGAGTGAGGTTGGCACTTGAACCTTATAAAAATGATGGGATTTAAGTGTAATGCTTGGACTGAAATGGATGGGGCCAGCGATTCCGTACCAAGATCCAAATACAACCTTAGAAGTTGCTGTATTACAACTATGCCGGGTAAAATATAAATTGTGCCCTCGTAATTTCAGGAATTTCGAGTTATGCTTTTTGCGTAAAATCCCCCAAATTGTGCTTTTACGCCATGTTGCGTAATTACGCAACTGTTGACACCAAAATTATAGTGCGGGAGCGTGGGAACAATGCAGACAACAATATTGCGAATGACTGTTGTTCGCTGTGCTCGTTTTTTTGTGCTTTTCTAGTGCAAAATGTGTCTTTGTGTTAAGAACTGATGAAAGTACACATTTCGTGCTAAAATATAGCGAACACTAAATGACGGTTGTGCATTTCATATAGATGTTCATACTTTTGTGTAATTTTCCTGAAATTTTGTATAACTGTGCAAAAGTGCTGCATGAATTTCGCACAGCTCGAATTACAGCCCCATTCTGCATGAAGAAACCAGGTGCAGCCTCAAATGGTTTCAAGAAATGAAAAGATGTGACTAATAATTCACTTTATAGCACCATTTTATCAGCATGTGGGCCAAAAAGCCCCAAAAAACTGAAAGGCACATAACATTTTCCAACACTATAATGTCTGGCAAGCTCCAGGCATATTTTTTCATAGCAGCAAACCACTGATTGCATCATTGTTGGAGTTTTAGCTGCATGTTGCACCTAGGTTACATTGAAAGCAGCCCTGATTATAAAGTGCCACCATGCCTGGCGGGCCCGCCCACGTTCCCAAGGCTTTAGAACCCGAGAGATTGCCACTTGGTCCTCCTATGAACAGAAATGCTGGACAACGTCTTAAGGCTAAACGCTTTAAAAACAACTCTTTTCATGTTGCGCATTCTTCCACAGATATGCCATGTTATAGTGCCGCAAATGTTGTAATGAGTCAACTCCATGACACCCGGTTTTTCTACCATGTAAAGATGGACCGCTAGGTTTGCCAAGCTGAGATTTCAGTGGTTACCATCAGATCCTAAGCGGATCTCTGCTGCTAGAGACTAACAGAGGGCCTGATTTAGAATTTGGCGGATGGGTTACTCTGTCACAAACGTGACGGATATCCTGCCCACCGTGTTACGATTCCCATAGGATATAATGGGATCGTAATACTGTGGATGGCATAGCTGCCAACCTGTAAATCAGGCCCTTAGTAAGCTATCCAGAGATATTAGTAGATCTGCTTTTTACAAAGATAGAAGAAACCTGACTTCGCTAGTGGCCAGAGTTATAAGGTGTTACCTGCCACCACCTCCTTCTAACACCTTCCAGGAACACCGGGGTCTTCATAGAGGTAGACAGACTATTTTAACATTGACCCTACAGACAGTGTGAAACCATAGGTGCCCTGAATGTTCTAACACCTGAACCCTGAGAGGTTCAGAGAAGGTTTTAGTCGTGTTCCCTAAGCATTGTTGTGCCCCCAACTCTGTAAAGGATCCAAGTATATTTGAGTCTTAAGCATTTGAGTTAGAGGACCCCTGAAAGTATTAAAAAGTGTTTCCATTGCCACCGGTAGTTTCATAGCTCAGCCCTGTATCACACTTGGTGACAAGATGCTTTCCAACCTGGAGGCTCCTAACAGTGCAGAAAGAGGCCCCTAATTCTTTCTAAAGGTGGCCCTATACCCTGGCGCACTTCTGCAGACATACAACGTCAGAAGCACAGCACAGCACACATACATTTTAATATCCAATTATTTCTAGTTGCTGTTTTATAAGTTGCAGCTCAGGAATAGATCACACAGTTTGGGGGTCATTCTTACTTTGGCGGGCGGCGGAGGCCGCCCGCCAAAGTAACCCCGTCAGAACACCGCACCGCGGTCGAAAGACCGCTGCGGTGATTCTGAGATTTGCCCTGGGCTGGCGGGCGGCCGCCAAAAGGCCGCCCGCCAGCCCAGGGCAAATCAACCTTCCCACGAGGACGCCGGCTCAGAATTGAGCCGGCGTAGTGGGAAGGTGCGACGGGTGCAGTGGCACCCGTCGCGTATTTTTGCGGGGCCCTCTTACGGGGGCCCCGCGGCACCCCCTACCGCCATCCTGTTCATGGCGGGTTTCCCGCCATGAACAGGATGGCGGTAGGGGGTGTCTGAATCCCCATGGCGGCGGAGCGCGCTCCGCCGCCATGGAGGATTCAGAAGGGCAGCGGTAAACCGGCGGGTGACCGCCGGTTTACCCTTTCTGACCGCGGCTGAACCGCCGCGGTCAGAATGCCCTTCGGAGCACCGCCAGCCTGTCGGCGGTGCTCCCGTGGCCGGTGACCCTGGCGGTCACCGGCCGCCAGGGTCAGAATGAGGCCCTTTATTTTTTACAATCGTCAGACTTTGATAACTAGTGTAAAGAAATGCCTCTTTTTGCATGTTCATCCTCACATTTTTGCACTGATGCTGCTGTTTTTTTGACTCTGGGAGTGCACTGAGGCCTGCTAATCAGACGTCAGTGCCAGTGTTGTGACCCAATACAAATTGCATGTTGAATTAGATACACCCAATTAGCAAAGACTGACTTACTTATAAGTTCGGCATATATGGTACCCAGGGCATGTAAGGCAGTGCCCACCCAAGGCTGAAGCACTGTTTTTGCCACGCTGAGTGTGACGAGGTACAAAATGGCCTTCAGCCTGCCACTGTCAGTTCGACTTTGCCATTCACTCCAATTAGAAAGTCACCCTATCCCTTAACAATATATGTAAGTCTCTCCTAACGAGCCCTATGAAAGGGATCTGTATTTTGTTGCATAAGACATATATTTTTGATATGTGTTAACAGCAACACTTCTGAATTGTCATTTTGCTGTGGATAAATTAGTAGCCCAATTGGCTAACACGGTACCCGGTTTGCATTCCAAACCGGCTAACTCCTGAATGGGACTACCTAACTGAGTCATTTAAGGTATCAAATTAATTGTGGCATTAAACCCGACCTGAGGCCCAGGTTGGATTTAATAGCACTATAAAAGGTAAGCAACTTTTAGAAAGTTGCAACTTTTTGCTCCAGCTAGCCCAGCGGCCTCACAAAGACTGTGGCACACAGACAGCTTTCTGACTGCCTGGGGAGACATGTGAACGACTCCCCAGCACAGAAACAAAGGCAGTTGCTGCTGAGAGAGGTGTCACCTCCTCCCCCGGGATGGCCACTCAGGTTTTTAGCCCAAAAGATGAGCTTCAAAGGTGAAGCCGCCTTTGCGAGGGACGTAGCGCCAACACCTCTGAGCAGGATGCCTTTTGTTCCTGCAGAGGAAGTGGAGACAGGGTCAAGGAGGGAAAACCTGCCCTGTAGGAGGCTGGCCTGGCTTGTAGTGGGTACCAGAGGTACTTACACTCTGTACCAGGTCCAGTTATCCCTTATTAGTGTAGAAGAGGGGTGTCTAGCAGCTTAGGCTGATAGAAGGTAGCTATAGCAGAGCAGCTTAGGCTGACCTAGGAGACATGTAAAGCTCCCACTATACCACTGGTGTCATATGCACAATATCATAAGAAAACACAATACACAGATATACTAAAAATAAAGGTACTTTATTTTTATGACAATATGCCAAAAGTATCTCAGTGAGTACCCTCAGTATGAGGATAGCAAATATACACAAGATATATGTACACAATGCCAAAAATATGCAGTAATAGCAAAAGGAAGTAATGCAAGCAGTGTAAAGTTACAGTAGATTGCAATAGGAGCACATAGGTATAGGGGCAACACAAACCATATACTCCAAAAGTGGAATGCGAACCACGAATGGACCCCAAACCTATGTGAGCTTGTAGAGGGTCGCTGGGACTGTAAGAAAACAGTGAGGGTTAGAAAAATAGCCCACCCCAAGACCCTGAAAAGTAGGTGTAAAGTGCACCTATATTCCCCAGAGAGCACAGAAGTCGTGATAGGGGAATTCTGCAAGGAAGACCAACACCAGCAATGCAACAGTGGATTTACGGACCTGAGTACCTGTGAAACAAGGGGACCAAGTCCAAGAGTCGCGACAATGTCGAGAGAGGGCAGATGCCCAGGAAATGCCAGCTGAGGGTGCAAAGAAGCTGCCACTGGATGGTAGAAGCTGTGGATTCTGCAAGAACGAAGAGGACTAGGAACTTCCCCTATGGAGGATGGATGTCCCACGTCATGAAGAAGCTTGCAGAGGTGTTCCCACGCAGAAAGACCACAAACAAGCCTTGCTAGCTGCAAGGGTCGCGTTTAGGGTTTTTGGATGCTGCTGTGGCCCACGATGGACCAGGATGTTGTTACTTGGATGAGGAGACAGAGGGGGCGCCCAGCAAGTCAGGGAGTCCTCACAGAAGCAGGCAGCACCCGCAAAAGTACCGGAACAGGCACTTGGAAGAGGAGTGAACTGGAGTCCACCCGAAGTCAGAAAAGGGAGTCCCACGACGCCGGAGGACAACTCAGAAGGTTGTGCACTGCAGGTTAGAGTGTCGGGGACCCAGGCTTGGCTGTGCACGAAGGAAATCCTGGAAGAGTGCACAGGAGCTGGAGCAGCTGCAAATCACGCGGTACCCAGCAATGCAGTCTAGCATGGGGAGGCAAGGACTTACCTCCACCAAACTTGGACTGAAGAGTCACTGGACTGTGGGAGTCACTTGGACAGAGTTGCTGAGTTCCAGGGACCATGCTCGTCGTGCTGAGAGGGGACCCAGAGGACAGGTGATGCAGTCTTTTGTTGCCTGCGGTTGCAGGGGGAGGATTCCGTCGGCCCACGGGAGATTTCTTCAGAGCCCCTGGTGCAGAGAGGAGGCAGGCTACCCCCAGAGCATGCACCACCAGGAAACAGTCGAGAAGGCGGCAGGATAAGCGATACAAGGTTGCAGTAGTCATCATTGCTACTTTGTTGCGGTTTTGCAGGGGTCCTGAGCAGTCAGCGGTCGATCCTTTGGCAGAAGGTGAAGAGAGACGTGCAGAGGAACTCTGGTGAGCTTGTGCATTTGGTATCTGAAGAATTCCCCAAAGCAGAGACCCTAAATAGCCAGAAAAGGAGGTTTGACTACCTAGGACGGAGGATAGGCTAGTAACACAGGGAAGAGCCTATCAGAAGGAGTCTCTGACGTCACCTGCTGGCCCTGGCCACTCATAGCAGTCCAGTGTGCCAGCACACCTCTGAATTCAAGATGGCAGAGGTCTGGGGCACGCTGGAGGAGCTCTGGGCACCTCCCCTGGGAGGTGCAGGTCAGGGGAGTGGTCACTCCCCTTTCCTTTGTCCAGTTTTGCGCCAGAGCAGGGCTGAGGGATCCCTGAACCGGTGTAGACTGGCTTATGCAGAGATGGGCACCATCTGTGCCCATCAAAGCATTTCTAGAGGATGGGGGAGGCTACTCCTCCCCAGCCCTGACACCTTTTTCCAAAGGGAGAGGGTGTAACACCCTCTCTCTGAGGAAGTCCTGTGCCCATCAAAGCATTTCTAGAGGCTGGGGGAGGCTACTCCTCCCCAGCCCTGACACCTTTTTCCAAAGGGAGAGGGTGTAACACCCTCTCTCTGAGGAAGTCCTTTGTTCTGCCTTCCTGGGCCAGGCCTGGCTGGACCCCAGGAGGGCAGAAACCTGTCTGAGGGGTTGGCAGCAGCAGCAGTGAAACCCCGGGAAATGTAGTTTGGCAGTACCCGGGTCTGTGCTAGAGACCCGGGGGATCATGGAATTGTCTCCCCAATGCCAGAATGGCATTGGGGTGACAATTCCATGATCTTAGACATGTTACATGGCCATGTTCGGAGTTACCATTGTGACGCTATACATAGGTAGTGACCTATGTATAGTGCACGCGTGAAATGGTG
Organism: Pleurodeles waltl; assembly: GCF_031143425.1. Classification (NCBI taxonomy): domain Eukaryota; kingdom Metazoa; phylum Chordata; class Amphibia; order Caudata; family Salamandridae; genus Pleurodeles; species Pleurodeles waltl. Next base: position 1,528,901,210 of record NC_090446.1, on the reverse strand, counting down.
TCCCCGCACTCACAAAGTCCGGGGAATTTGCCCTGAACGATGTGGGGGCACCTTGGCTAGTGCCAGGGTGCCCACACACTAAGTAACTTTGCACCCAACCTTCACCAGGTGAAGGTTAGACATATAGGTGACTTATAAGTTACTTAAGTGCAGTGGTAAATGGCTGTGAAATAACGTGGACGTTATTTCACTCAGGCTGCAGTGGCAGGTCTGGGTAAGAATTGTCAGAGCTGCCTATGAGTGGCAAAAGAAATGCTGCAGCCCATAGGGATCTCCTGGGTACCTCAGTACCATATGCTAGGGAATTATAAGGGTGTTCCAGTATGCCAATGTGAATTGGTGAAATTGGTCACTAGCCTGTTAGTGACAATTTAGAAAGCAGAGAGAGCATAACCGCTGAGGTTCTGGTTAGCAGAGCCTCAGTGAGACAGTTAGTCATCACACAGGGAACACATACAGTGCACACTTATGAGCACTGGGCCCTGGCTGGCAGGGTCCCAGTGACACATACACTAAAACAACATATATACAGTGAAATATGGGGGTAGCATACCAGGCAAGATGGTACTCTCCTACACCATCACTATAGCTGGGGTTCCTATGGACAATGTCAGTTCAATAGATTATTTGGGCGTTAGGATCTCCAATAAATTTCATTGGGAAGATCATATTAGTAAAAGTGTGTCTCTTCTCCAACATAGATCAGGTGCCATCTTGTGCTTACACAAAAGTACAGACACAAAAGCCGTCTCTCTGGCTCTAAAGATTTACCTGGCAAAAGCACAAAGTGCTGCTGCCTATGGTGCTGAGGTGTGGGGCTTTTTTAAAAATCACAAATTATCTGAGTGAAAATTGCTTCGCCAGAGCACTATTTGCATGTCGATGCAGTACCCCCCGGTTCCCATCTTTTTGGGTCTTGGTTTTAATCGTATCTCAGATATGTTAGTCCTAAAACCCCTACTTTTATGGGTAAGGATTTGGTCTACTCCAGCGGTCACCACTTAGAGGGACTCACTTGTTGATCTTTTAAAAAGACCTAATGTAGCTTCTATCCCATGGTTCAGGCATGTGTCAAATTGGTTTTGTATTTTGGGTCTCTGGAGCTATTGGGAGAATCCTCAGGATCTAAGGAAGGCCCAGAAGCAATCTTTGAAATTATTCTATTGGTCCTACGTTAGAAATAATTATCTCCTTGATACAACTCATGGGTGGCTGACCAATCAATTTCTTGATTTCAAATGGTACCCCCAGTACGAATCCTTTTTAGATGTCATCCCTGGCTCCTTAGGCAAGAGCCTGTATGCCCGTTTTCATTACTGGTGTTTGCCGCTAATGTCTTTTACTAGTTGTTGGAGGGCACCGTCTGTACTTATGCCTGGCCTGTGGTGGTGCCCATGAATCGGTTGAACATTTTCAGTTTTTTTTGCACAGCTTCTGCGCAACCCAAGTTGATTTGTCCAATTTGCCAGAACCTGCTCATTAGACAACATGTTATTGTCCTTAGGATTTTAAAGAACGACACTTCAACTGTCTTGGTTCATGCAGTTAGCAAGTTCCTTGTGGCTGTATGGCATACATGTACTCGCCTCTTGAAATACCAGTAATAAGTATTTCTTTTATACATGTATGTTTGACCAATGGTGCCAATTATGTATGCTCTAGGGCATGGACTTGGAGAATCAACAAATTTTTATTGTTAGTATTGTATGATGATTTTAATAGTTTTATCTATTTTTATCTATTTTGTAATTATATGGAGTACTATGGCTGTATGCTTTGATGGTTTTATGACTGAATAAAGCTTGTTTTGTTGGGTGTCCTGCATTGCCTCCGTAAGGGGGATATGTCTCAGGCCTGAGGCTGGTTGCTTGTGTCACACTTGCCATATTGGAGGGACACATTTTTGCCTCACGGTCTTCCTAATGTGTACTGGGAGGGCGCGCCTATGATCTCCCCTATGGAAATGTTTTCTTCCTATGCGCATTCATGATGATGTCGGGGAATTCATAGTATTATGTTTATTTGGACATGTGCATTGCTGGTGATCATGACCACCTGACTACCGCTTATGTTGCAGAATAACCAGTAACCTCTGTGTTTATTATGACTACTGTTCGCCTTTACAGAGTAACAATACCTAAGTAATGTTCTGACAACTGCTTGTGTAGCAGGGTATTACTGATACATGTTGTGTTTGGACTAATGATGTTTTGTGCAATATAGTTTATTTTGATATAATTTGGTGTTGTGTTTCCTTTGTGGTGTATTTACCAGTAAGGCCCCACAGCCGTATCATACAGTACACCCAGATCCTCACTGTTATGAGAATCAAAATATTCCAAACACACTATTGAAAAAACAATGTCATTTTTCTTCTATTTCAGCATAAAGTGATTCATTCAGTTTAAAAACAGAGGTGGTCATTATGAACACGGCGGAAACAACCACCGTGTTCATGCTGGCGGTCAAAACACTGACCGCCAGCGACGCTGTAACCCCGCCGGCCAGATAATGAACATATCTGTGAGCCGGCGGGTGGAAACCTTGTTTCCGCCCGCCGGCTCACAGAAAGGCTCGGCCGGGACATTGACGGCGGCTAATGCCTCTGTGCGGTAGGTGCAGTTGCACCCGTCGTGCAGATCACTGCCCGAAAATCGGGCAGTGACCTGCGCGACGGGACTCTGCACCGTGGCCCCTGCACTGCCCATGCAAAGTGCCCCGGGGCACCCCCTCTGCCAGCCTTTTCCTGGTGGAATATCCCGCCAGGAAAAGGATGGCGGGAAATGAAACTTTATCCGCAGGGTAGCGCAGCTATCCTGGCGGATGGTGTTTCAACCCGCGGCCAGGCTGCCTGACGGCGGGAGCCTGGCAGTGGGTGACCGTGCCACTGGCGGCCGTCACCATGTACATTATATGGCGGTTTGGCCCGCCATGATCATAATGAGGGCCAGAATTTCTAATTACTCAAACTGCAAGTGCAACCAGTGCCTTACACTTCAGAACCTTTCAATGCCTCTTCCTTGCTGCCTTCCAGGCACTTCCTTTGTGTAGTGATGCCCCTCACAGTAGGGCGGTCTCCAGCCTGCAGCACCCAACAGAGGCACAAAGCGGTGTGAAGGTTCTGCACTGAAGTGTGATGAAGGTAGACAAATGGCTTGGCCTCTCCTAAATGGTACCAACCAACCTTCAGCTCCACCCCTCCTCACCCATAGTGTCTAGAGAAGGGAAGTGTTTGAGCCAGTCTAAAAAAAACAGCCATTTGGTGATAAAGTCTTCTGTGAATTTGTAAAAGGAGCCCTTTCCCCTTTTCTACACTTACACCAGTATTTGCATCTCCTACCCTCTGGGACATCAAATGCAGGCAATATGATTCTGCCGTCTGGGAAGCTGTCCTCACCGCCCACCTGGTGTCAATGCAAACCAGGTCCATTCAAATGGATCCCACATTGCTGTGTAATTAAAACTTTGACCCGTTTTGCTGCTGGTTTGTTCAACAAGTGCATCACGGGTGATACAGGGACATGGACACACAGAAATGAACGTGTACATTGGAATGTTAGAGTGATGCCTTGAAGTAACAAGTGCTGTGCATACTCAACCTTTCTATGAGTTTTCCCTGATGTAGTCCCTTTTTAGGATGCGAAACGCTTTGGCTGGGCTAACATCTGTTATTATTGCAACTAAAGTGAAGACAGAAGAGTAAAGGATTGGAACATACATCTGTCTTTGTGGCATTTTAAAGTGATGAATGGACTGAATGAGGACATTTTTATGGCCATCACCTTGATTATATAATGAATTGGTCTTAGAAAATACAGGTTACAGTAATTCCTGATTATCAAGTTGTGCTCTATTGAGTTGTTTTAGTTACCATTGATTCACTGGAGGAGGTTTGATGACAGTCAGACCTCAGGGAGTTAGCACCCTTGGTACTGGGATTCATCAATGGTGCAGTGTGGTGCAATGGGACCATCACTGCCTTTTGTATTTCTTATTTTAAATACTTTAAGCCAAACCTGAAGATGAAAACCAGAAAACATCCACTTAAGCATTTGCAGAATCTCCTTTGCAATGTGTACATTGTTTCCCATGTATTTTCTCATACTGCTATGACCTCGCAGCTACTGCTTCCGAGTGCAGCCTAAAGCCCTCGATATTTCTCGACATCTCCATCCAGCCATGGTTTTTGACTTTCAGCCCGTGCGCTGATCACCTGATCTGGCCGGCTCCGTGGTCTACTAGTAGCCTGGAAGGGAACAGATGGTTTGTGAATCTAGTACCTATCAAAAAAAATCCCTAATATAACACAATCTTCCCAAGCAAATAATGTTGCTTCTGTCTCCATTCTTGCATCCTCAAACTGCATGCTGTCCCAGAAACATTCTCTACAGTCCTTAAATGAAGCACAAAAAAGTGACCTTTAATTAACTCATTGTTTTTTGTCCTTTCGCTCCTTTAAACGTCCCTCTCCCTCCCTGCTTCCTCTCTCTGAGCACAACCTGCTCGGACCCAAGTGTGTTTGCCTTGTTCTCTATGATTGCATTTCCGCAAATTGCCCACAACTCATTTAAAAGATCACAATCTGCTCCTTCTTCTGAAAGTCATAGCTCTGCAGTCTAACAGTACTTCTTCTCTTGTAACTCATCTAATAATCCCACGTACCATGTGCATGAGCTCACACCCCCTCTAATTATCCAAATCACCAATTCATTATTAATCTAGTCCACCATAAAGAACCTGCAGTGACTGGATTGAATGGTTCAGTTGAGCGCACAAGACTAATTCCAACAAGTAACACTATCCAATAACACTTGACTAACCACTATACTTGTGCCACCTGGCCTAAAGCGCTTCAACGCTTCATCAGGGGTAGTAAGCGATATATGCATGCACTTACAGTTGTGTGCAGTTCTCTCAGAGTTGCTTTCAGGCCTTAACAAGTAACCATACTTCAGTCATTTCAGTCCTGACAGCAGCCTCCTGTCCCAACAAATGAGTCCAATTAGTCAGCTCAGCTGTTGTTGTCAATTTAAAAATGCGCATGCCTCAATGAAAAAAAACTTAACTCCCACTCATACCTGCGTAATTTACAACGTAGACACAGAAGGGAAAATCTAACAAGAAGTTACTCTGCTGAATTGTATGCAAGGGAGAGCGCAGGACTTGGAGTCCAATGGACTGTCCTTAAAGGGGTTTTCATGTTCCTCGAGTTATCCATAGATAAATGGGATGCCAGTGGGTTCCTGAGGGTGTGCCAGGAAGAGCCAGGACCGAGGTCCTAAGATTGCCAGAAGTGGGGTCTTGGGTAGAGGCTCACCCCAAAAACAGAAGACAGTGCTACTGAATGTGTGCCCATATATAAAGCACTGAAGGGTGGTTCTGCGCCATGCACTGACAGTGTGCAAGAGCGAATAATACCGAGGGCCATTTTAATGACCCGGTTTGCGTCGCTCTTGTGGCACGCAACGTGGTGTAAGAGTGACACGAACTTTAAGTCAGAGTTTTGAAGCCATGCAAAGCCACTTTGCTTGACTCTGAGTGGCTTTTAAAAATTTGGAGTAAGTCATTGCAGCGCAAATCGCTGCCCTACCTTACTTTGCGCTAGGGAGGCATTCCATGGGCATTGCGTGGGTGATGTGCCAGCTTGGCTCAATCAATCAATCAATCAGTAGATTTGTGGAGCTCTCCTTGTCACCCGTGAGGGTTTCTAGGCGCCTCCAAGGGTTGGCCCGATAGCTGGACCAGGGCAGATGCCCCCTGCAACCTTCATCCGTCTGGTCATGATGGTTCATGCTTGTGTTTCTCTAATCCCTTACTGGACTGGAATCAGTATCAGCAGCAGTAGTGAGAGTTTGTAAAATCCATTACGCGTGCTCATGGCTCTAATGACTTACAGTTCTTTGCTTTATTTAGGGTGACTGCTAAGACAGCTTCAAGGATGTTGTTTCACCACATCAATGAAAAGGAACATCTGAACCACAGGATGGAAAAGGTTTCTGCTCTGACCACCTGCAACATGTGGTAAAAGTGCAGGTTTGATGACACAAAGTAAAACATTAAACGTTTTTATCTGGTCATTGTTAAAGCATGAGCTAAAGCCCACCCAAAACATCATTTCTGATATGCCCCTGTTTACTACGGTACTCTAGAGGTGGTGCTCTAGAGAAGGTGCTCCGGAAGAGGCGCGCTATAGAAAGTGCTCTAGAGATGGTGTACTAGAGTCAGTGCAAGAGAAGAGGCGTGATAGAGAAGTGTGCTCTAGAAGAGGTGCTCAAGAGAAGGAGTGCTAGAGAAGGTGTCATAGAGAAGGTGTTCTAGGAGAGATATTCTAGATAGAGTGCTCTATAGATGGTGTGCTAGAGGAGGTGTACGAGAGAAGGTGTGCTACTGGATGTGCTCTAGTAGTGGTGCTCTAGAGAAGGTGTGCCAGAGGAGGTGCTCTAGAGAATATGCTCTATAGAAGGTGCTCTGAAGAAGTTGCTCTATAAAAGGTGCTTTATAGAAGGTACTATAGAGATGGTGTGCTAGATGAGGTGTGCTAAAGGAGGTGCTGAGGAGCAGATCCTCTAGAGAATGTGCACTGGGGAAGGTGCTTCAGAGAAGATGCACTAGAAGAAGTGCTCTAGAGAAGGTTCCTCAGAAGAGATGCTGTAGAGAAGGTGCTCTAAAGAAGGTGGTTTAGAGACAGTGTGCTAGAGGTGGTGCTTTACATACGTTGTGCCAGAGGAGGTGCTCTAGGGAAGGTGTCCAGAAGAGGTGCTCCATAGAAGGTGCTCTGGAGACAGTGTGCTAGAGGAGGTGCACTAGAGAATGTGATCTATAGAAAGTGTTTCACAGACAGTACTCAAGAGATGGTGTGCTAGAGGAGGTGTGTGAAAGGAAGTGCCCTAAAGAAGATGCACTAGAGGAACTTCTCTAGAGAAGATACTCTAGAGCTGGTGTGCTAGAGGATGTGCACTAAAGGAGGTGCATTAGAGGAGATACTGTAGAAAAGGTGCACTAGAGAAAGTGCTCTAGAAAATGTGCTCCAGAAGAGAGGCTCTATAAAATGTGCTATAGCAGTGGTGTGCTAGGGGAAGTGCACTAGAGGATGTGCTCTGGAAGGGATGCTGTAGAGAAGTTATGCTAAAGGAGGTGCTCTAGATAAGATACTGAAGAAGAGACGCTCTAGAGAAGGTGCTCTATAGAATGTGCTGTAGAGATGGTGTGCTAGAGGAGGTGCAAAAGATGAGGTGCGCTAAAAGAGGTGCTCTAGAGGAGGTACTCTAGAGAAGATGCTCTAGAAGAGGTGCTTTAGAGAAGATGCACTGGAGGAGGTGCTCTAGAGAAGGTGCTCCAGAAAAGCTGCTTTAGAGAAGGTGCTCTATAGAAGATGCACTAGAAATGGAGCGCTAGAGAAAGTTCACTAGAGAAGGTGCGCTACAGGAGGTGCGCTAGAGGAGGTGCTCTAGAGCAGAGGTCTTCAAACTGGGAGGCAGGCCCCCCTAGGGGGGCCTCAAGTGATTCCAGGGGGGGGGCCCAGACTCTGGCCAAAATAAATATTATACAGATAACATGCCTTTGTTTTAAGCAGAAGCATGTTATTGCAGTTTTAAAAAGATAACAGTACTTAACTGCAATGTTTAAATAGGTTTAGACATATTTAAACATTGCCATGTTTATAAAATAATTGTGAAAAATTCTGAGGGGGGCCCAATGATTTTTATTTTTCAACTGGGGGCGGCGCGGCATTAAAAAGTTTGGAGACCTCTGCTCTAGAGGATATGCTCTAGAGAAGTTATGCTAGAGGTAATGCTCTGGAGAAAGTGTACTAGTGTAGGTAGTCTAGAGAAGGTGCTCTAGAGAAGATGTAGAGATGTTGTTATAGAGGAGGTGTTCTAGAAGGAGTGCACTAGAGCAGGTGCTTTATAGAAGGTGCTCTATAGAACGTGCTCTAGAGATGGTGTGTTAGAAGAGGAGCGCTACAGGAGGTGCTCTATAGGAAGAGCTCTAGAGGTAGTACCCTAGTGACAGCTGAACTAGAAGAGGCGCTCTAGAGAAGGTGCGCTAGAGGAGGTGGTTTAGAGGAGATACTCTAGAGAAGGTGCTCTAGAGGAGGTGCTCTAGAAGAGGTGCACTAGAGCAGGAGTACTACAGAAGGTGCTCTAGAAGAGGTGCTTTAGAGAAAGTGCTTTAGAGGGGGGGCTCTAGAGGTAGTTCACTAGAGGGGATGCTTTCAAGAAGGTGCTCTAGAGGATGTGATAGAGGAGGTGCTCCAGAGAAGGTGCTCCAGAGGAGGTGGACTAAAGGAAGTGCGCTAGAAGGGGCACTTTCAAGAAGGTTCTCTAGAGTATGTACTAGAGGAGGTGCTCTAGAGAAGCTGCTCTAGAGAAGGCGTTCTAGAGGATGTGCTCTAGAGAAGGAGCTTCAGAGGAGGTGCGTTAGAAGAAGTGCTCTAGAGGAAATGTGCTAGAGCTGTTGCCTTCAAGAAGGTCCACTAGAGGATGCAATAGAGAAGGTACGCTAGAGAAGGTGCGCTAGAGGAGGTGGTTTAGAGGAGATGCTCTAGCGAAGGTGCTCTAGAGGAGGTGCTCTAGAACAGGTGCACTAGAGCAGGTGTACTACAGAAGGTGCTCTAGAAGAAGTGCCTTAGAGAAAGTGCTCTAGAGTAGGTGCACTAAGCACACTAGAAGGGGTGCTTTCAAGTAGGTGCTCTAAAGGATGCACTAGAGAAGGTATTCTAGAGGAAGTCCTCTAGAGCTGGTGCTCCAGAGGAGGTGCTCTAGTGGATGCACTAGAGGAGGTGCTGTAGAGAAGGTACTCTAGAGGGATGCCCTAGAGGAGGTGCAATAGAGAAGGTGCTCCAGGGGATGCACTAGAGGAGGTGCTCTAGAGAATGCACTAGGGAGGTGCTCTAGTGAAGGTACTCTAGAGTATGCGCTAGAGGAGGTGCTATAGAGAAGGTGCTCTAGAGGATGCACTAGAGGAGGTGCTATAGAAAAGGTGCTCTAGAGGAGGCACTCTAGAGGATGCACTAGAGGAGGTGCTCTAGAGGATGCACTAGAGAAGGTGCCGTGCAGGATGCACCAGAAAAGGGGCTCTAGAGATGGTGCTCTAGAGGAGGTGCTCTACAGAAGGTGCTCTAGAGGCGATGCTCTAGAGAAAGTGCTCTGGAAGATGTGCTCTACAGAAGGTGCTCTAGAGGAGGTGCACTAGAAGAAGTGCGCTACAGAGGCTGGTTTCAAGAAGGTTCTTTAGAGAAGGTGCTCTAGAGAGGGTGCTCTAGAGGAGGTGCTCTACAGAAGGTGCGGCAGAGGCAATGCTCTTGAGAAAGTCCTCTAGTCCTCTACAGAAGATGTTCTAGAGGAGGTGCACTAGAGAGGCTGATTTCTAGAAGGTGCTCTAGAGGATGTGCTCTACAGAAGGTACTCTAGAGGAGGTGCACTAGAAGAAGTGTGCTACAGAGGCTGGTTTCAAGAAGGTGCTGTAGAGAAGGTGCTATGCATAAGGTGTGGCAGAGGCGATACTCTAGAGAACGTGATCTGGACGATGTACTCTACAGAAGGTTCTCTAGAGGAGGTGTGCTAAAGGGGCTGATTTCCAGAAGGTGCTCTGGACGATGTACTCTACAGAAGGTTCTCTAGAGGAGGTGTGCTAGAGGGGGTGATTTCTAGAAGGTGCTCTGGAGGATGTGCTCTACAGAAGGTGCTCTAGAGGAGGTGTTCTAGAGTGGCAGGTTTCAAGAAGGTGCTCTAGGGGAGGTGCTCTAGAGAAGGTGTTCCAGAGGAGGTGCTCTAGAGATGGTGCTCTAGTGATGGTGCTCTAGAGGATGTGCTCTACAGAAGGGGCTGTAGAGGAGGTGCACTAGAAGAAGTGCACTACAGAGGCTGGTTGCAAGAAGGTGCTCTAGAGATGGTGCTCTAGAGGAGGTGCTCTACAGACGGTGTGGCAGAGGCGATGCTCTAGAGAAAGTGCTCTGGACGATGTACTCTACAGAAGGTTCTCTAGAGGAGTTGCGCTAGAGAGGCTGATTTCTAGAAGGTGCTCTGGAGGATGTGCTCTACAGAGGGTGCTCTAGAGGAGGTGCGCTAGAGAGGCAGGTTTCAAGAAGGTGCTCTAGGGGAGGTGCTCTAGAGAAGGTGTTCCAGAGGAGGTGCTCTAGAGATGGTGCTCTAGTGATGGTGCTCCAGAGGAGGTGCTCCACAGAAGGTGCGCCAGTGGATGCGCAGAACCAGATGATTATCGAGAGAGATCTCTTAACCATAGGCCTCAAGAAGAATGCATGATGCCTCAGACTTCAGGATTTATTTTCTAGCCTCGGTGAATTCTGAAGATGCTACCATAGAAAGAACTGGAGACAAGCCCCTTGAGTATAATACAGTTGGCAGGGAAACAGCAAAGGGACTCTAGCTTTATAAGTCAGGGCGAAATATTCTCTGCAGTGCTGTAACCAGGTAATTTCTACTATTTCTCATTAACCGCTTCTGTGCCTTGGACGAGGTGACCTTGTCGAAGGCTACAGTTCCCTTGTGCCTTGGACGAGGTCACCTCGTCCAAGGCACAGGGGAACTTGGGGGAGCGCTAGCGCACCCCCCCGTGCACCCCCCTCCCCCTCAAGGCGGGGATGGAAGGGGAAGACCTTCCCCTTCCACCCCCCACCACCCCCGTGACGTCAGCGCGCGAGCGCGCGCTGATTAGTCACAGGGGCCTCCCCTGATTGAAAGAGAAATGCTAAGCATTTCTCTTTCAATCACGTGGGGGAGGCCCGGAGGGGCTTCAAAGGGAAGGAAATGTATTTCCTTCTCTTTGAAGTCTCTCCCAGGGTTTCAAAAGCCGGATTGCTTGCATTCCGGCTTTTGAAACCCCACTAGACAACAGGGATTTTTTTTGTGTGAAATTTACATAAGGGAGCGACCCCTTGGGCAGGGGGGGCATTTTTCGGGAAGGCCTTTTCTGCCCCCCCTGAGGGCAGATCGGCCTATTATTAGGCTGATCTGCCCCCAGGGGGGGCAGAAACCTCTATGCACCAGGGATCTTTTTTTTTTTTTAATGTTTTATTTTATTTTTTTAGGTGGGGAGCGACCCCTTAGGCAAGGGTCGCACCCCTTGGGGGGAAATTATTTTTTAGGCCATTTCTGCCCCCCTTGGGGGCAGATTGGCCTATTTTGATGAGGCCAATCTTCCCCCAAGGGGGGCAGAAACCACTAGACACCATGGGAGTTTTTTCTTTGCGTGAATTTCACGCAACGGGAGCGACCCCTTAGGCAAGGGTCGCTCCCCTGGGGGGGGGAATTTATTTGAGGCCATTTCTGCCCCCCCTGGGGGCAGATTGGCTGATTTTAGGTCAATCTGCCCCCAAGGGGGCAGAAACCACTAGGCACCGGGGATTTGTTTTTTGGCGCCAATGTCACGCAGGGGGAGCGACCCTGTAGGCAAGGGTCGCTCCCGGGAGGGGGGGTTGGGGGGGATCGGCCTATTAGGCTGACCACTCCAGGGGGGGGCAGAAACCTCTAGGCGCCAGGGGACATTTTGTTTTGTGTTTTTTTTTTGTTTGTTTGTTTTTTTAGAGATGGGTAGCGACCCTTCAGGCAAGGGTCGCTCCCCTGGGGGGGCAAATTGTATTTGGCCGATTTTAGGTCAATCTGCCCCCAAGAGGACACAAACCACTAGGGACCGGGGATTTGTTTTTTGGCGCCAATGTTACGCAGGGGGAGCGACCACGTAGGCAAGGGTCGCTCCCGGGGGGGTGGGTGGGGATAATTTATTTTAGGCCAGTTCTGCCCGCCCTGGGGGCAGATCGGCCTATTATTAGGCCGATCTTCCCCCAGGGGGGGCAGAAACCTCTAGGCGCCAGGTGAATTTTATTTTTTGTGTTTTTTTTTTTTGTTTGCTTTTTTAGAGATGGGGAGCGACCCATCAGGCAAGGGTCGCTCCCCTGGGGGGCAAATTGTATTTAGGCCATTTCTGCCCCCCCTGGGAGCAGATCGTCCTATTATTAGGCCGATCTGCCCCCAGGGGGGGCAGAAACCTCTAGGCGGCAGGGCAAATTTTTTTTTTGTGTTTTTTTTTCCGTTTGTTTGTTTTTTAGAGATGGGTAGCGACCCATCAGGCAAGGGTCGCTGCCCTGGGGGGCAAATTGTATTTAGACCATTTCTGCCTCCCTTTGGGGCAGATTGGGCGATTTTAGGTCAATCTGCCCCCAAGGGGGCAGAAACCACTAGGCACCTGGGATTTGTTTTTTGGCGCCAATGTCACGCAGGGGGAGCGACTCCGTAGGCAAAAGGGTCGCTCCCGGGGAGGTGGGGGGGTTTGGGGAGGCAAATTTATTTTAGGCCATTTCTGCCCCCCTTTGGGGGCAGAAACCACTAGGCACCTGGGATTAGTTTTTTGGCGCCAATGTCACGCAGGGGGAGTGACTCCGTAGGCAAAGGTCGCTCCCGGGGGGGGGGGGGGGTTGGGGGGGCAAATTTATTTTAGGCCATTTCTGCCCCCCCTGGGAGCAGATCGTCCTATTATTAGGCCGATCTGCCCCCAGGGGGGGCAGAAACCTCTAGGCGCCCGGGCAAATTTTTTTTTTTTTTTTTTTGTTTGTTTGTTTGTTTTTTAGAGATGGGTAACGACCCATCAGGCAAGCATCGCTGCCCTGGGGGGCAAATTGTATTTAGACCATTTCTCCCTCCCTTTGGGGCAGATTGGGCGATTTTAGGTCAAACTGCCCCCAAGGGGGCAGAAACCACTAGGCACCTGGGATTTGTTTTTTGGCGCCAATGTCACGCAGGGGGAGCGACCCCGTAGGCAAGGGTCGCTCCCGGGGGTGGGGGGGTTGGGAGGACAAATTTATTTTAGGCCATTTCTGCCCCCCCTGGGGGCAGATACCTCTAGGCGCCAGGGCAATTTTTTTTTTTGTGTTTTTTGTTTTTGTTTGTTTGTTTTTTAGAGATGGGTAGCGACCCATCAGGCAAGGGTCGCTCCCCGGGGGGCAAACTGTATTTAGACCATTTCTGCACCCCTTGGGGGCAGATTGCGCGATTTTAGGTCAATCTGCCCCCAAGGGGGCAGAAACCACTAGGCACCGGGGATTTGTTTTTTGGCGCCAATGTCAAGCAGGGGGAGCGACACCGTAGGCAAGGGTCGCTCCCGGAGGGGGGAGGGTTAGGGGGGGCACATTTATTTTAGGCCATTTCTGCCCCCCCTGGGGGCATAAACCTCTAGGAGCCTGGGCAATTTTTTTTTTTTTTTTTTTTAGAGATGGGGAGCGACCTATCAGGCAAGGGTTGCTCCCCTGGGGGGCAAATTGTATTTAGACCATTTCTGCCCCCCTTGGGGGCAGATTGGTCGATTTTAGGTCAATCTGCCTCCAAGGGGGCAGAAACCACTAGGCACTGGGGATTAGGTTTTTGGTGCCAATGTCACGCAGGGGGAGCGACCCCGTAGGCAAGGGTCGCTCCCGGGCAAAGGGGGTTTGGGGGGCCGGCTGAGCTAGAGGCCAAACTCCACAGGTATGCACTTTGCAAAAATCACCTCTGTTTTCTTTAAAAAAATTGGATGTGTCCACGTTGCGCTTTGGGGCGTTTCCTGTCGCGGTCCTAGGCCTACCCACACAAGTGAGGTATCATTTTTATCGGAAGACTTGGGGGAACGCTGGGTGGAAGGAAATTTGTGGCTCCTCTCAGATTCCAGAACTTTCTGCCACAGAAATGTGAGGAACATGTGTTTTTTTAGCCAAATTTGGAGGTTTGCAAAGGATTCTGGGTAACAGAACCTGGTCCGAGCCCCACAAGTCACCCCATCTTCGATTCCCCTAGGTCTCTAGTTTTCAGAAATGCACAGGTTTGGTAGGTTTCCCTAGGTGCCGGCTGAGCTAGAGGCCAAAATCTACAGGTAGGCACTTCGCAAAAAACACCTCTGTTTTCTTTAAAAAAATTTGATGTGTCCACGTTACGCTTTGGGGTGTTTCTTGTCGCGGGCGCTAGGCCTACCCACACAAGTGAGATATCATTTCTATTGAGAGACTTGGGGGAACGCTGGGTGGAAGGAAATTTGTGGCTCCTCTCAGATTCCAGAACTTTCTGCCACAGAAATGTGAGGAACATGTGTTTTTTTAGCCAAAGTTTGAGGTTTGCAAAGGATTCTGGGTAACAGGACCTGGTCCGAGCCCCACAAGTCACCCCATCTTGGATTCCCCTTGGTCTCTAGTTTTCAGAAATGCACAGGTTTGGTAGGTTTCCCCAGGTGCCGGCTGAGCTAGAGACCAAAATCTACAGGAAGGCACTTTGCAAAAAACACCTCTGTTTTCTTTCAAAGAAATTGGATGTGTCCACGTTGCGCTTTGGGGCATTTCCTGACGCGGGCGCTAGGCCTACCCACACAAGTGAGGTATCATTTTTATCAGGAGACTTGGGGGAACGCTGGGTGGATGGAAAGTTGTGGCTCCTCTCAGATTCCAGAACTTTCTGCCACAGAAATGTGAGGAACATGTGTTTTTTTAGGCAAATTTTTAGGTTTGCAAAGGATTCTGGGTAACAGAACCTGGTCCGAGCCCCACAAGTCACCCCATCTTGGATTCCCCTAGGTCTCTAGTTTTCAGAAATGCACAGGTTTGGTAGGTTTCCCTAGGTGCCGGCTGAGCTAGAGGCCAAAATCTACAGGTAGGCACTTCGCAAAAATCACCTCTGTTTTCTTTAAAAAAATTGGATGTGTCCACGTTGCGCTTTGGGGCGTTTCCTGTCGCGGGCGCTAGGCCTACCAACACAAGTGAGGTATCATTTTTATCGGGAGACTTGGGGAAACGCTGGGTGGAAGGAAATTTGTGGCTCCTCTCAGATTCCAGAACTTTCTGCCACAGAAATGTGAGGAACATGTGTTTTTTTAGCCAAATTTTGAGGTTTGCAAAGGATTCTGGCTAACAGAACCTGGTCCGAGCCCCACAAGTCACCCCATCTTGGATTCCCCTAGGTCTCTAGTTTTCAGAAATGCACAGGTTTGGTAGGTTTCCCTAGGTGCCGGCTGAGCTAGAGGCCAAAATCTACAGGTAGGCACTTCGCAAAAATCACCTCTCTTTTCTTTAAAAAAATTGGATGTGTCCACGTTGCGCTTTGGGGCGTTTCCTGTCGCGGGCGCTAGGCCTACCCACACAAGTGAGGTATCATTTTTATCGGGAAACTTGGGGGAACGCTGGGTGGAAGGAAATTTGTGGCTCCCCTCAGATTCCAGAACTTTCTGCCACAGAAATGTGAGGAACATGTGTTTTTTTAGCCAAATTTGGAGGTTTGCAAAGGATTCTGGGTAACAGAACCTGGTCCGAGCCCCACAAGTCACCCCATCTTGGATTCCCCTAGGTCTCTAGTTTTCAGAAATGCACAGGTTTGGTAGGTTTCCCTAGGTGCCGGCTGAGCTAGAGGCCAAAATCTACAGGTAGGCACTTCGCAAAAAACACCTCTGTTTTCTTTAAAAAAATTGGATGTGTCCACGTTGCGCTTTGGGGCGTTTCCTGTCGCGGGCGCTAGCCCTACCCACACAAGTGAGGTATCATTTCTATCGGGAGACGTGGGGGAACATAGATTATTAAAACAAGTGTTATTGCCCCTTGTCTTTCTCTAAATCTTTTCCTTCCAAATATAGGAGAGTGTGTAAAAAAGACATCTATTTGAGAAATGCCCTGTAATTCACATGCTAGTATGGTCACCCCGGAATTCAGAGATGTGCAAATAACCACTGCTCCTCAACACCTTATCTTGTGCCCTTTTTGGAAATACAAAGGTTTTCTTGATAGCAATTTTTTACTCTTTATATTTCAGCAAATGAATTGCTATATACCCGGTATAGAATGAAAACGCACTGCAGGGTGCAGCTCATTTATTGGCTCTGGGTTCCTCGGGTTCTTGTTGAACCTACAAGCCCTATATATCCCCGCAACCAGAGGAGTCCAGCAGACGTAACGGTATATTGCTTTCGATAATCTGACATTGCAAGGAAAAGTTATAGAGTAAAACGTAGAGAAAAATTGATGTTTTTTTCACCTCAATTTCAATATTTGTCTTTTTCAGTTGTTGTTTTCTGTAGGAAACCCTTGTAGGATCTACACAAATGACCCCTTGCTGAATTCAGAATTTTGTCTACTTTTCAGAAATGTTTAGGTTTCTGGGATCCAGCATTGGTTTCATGCCCATTTCTGTCACTGACTGGAAGGAGGCTGAAAGCACAAAAAATTGCAAAAATG
The DNA here is from genome assembly GCF_031143425.1 of Pleurodeles waltl. Taxonomy (NCBI): domain Eukaryota; kingdom Metazoa; phylum Chordata; class Amphibia; order Caudata; family Salamandridae; genus Pleurodeles; species Pleurodeles waltl. Next base: position 1,528,885,012 of record NC_090446.1, on the reverse strand, counting down.
GCGAATGTCCCAGTAAAATGCCAAAATTGTGTTGAAAAATTGGGTTTTCTGATTCAAGTCTGCCTGTTCCTGAAAGCTGGGAAGCTGCTGACTTTAGCACCGCAAATCCTTTGTTGATGCAATTTTCAGGGGAAAAACCACAAGCCTTCTTCTGCAGCCACTTTTTCCAATTGTTTTGAAAAAAACGAAAATTTTCACTGTATTTTGGCTAATTTCTTGGCCTCCTTCAAGGGAACCCACAAAGTCTGGGTACCTCTAGAATTCCTAGGATGTTGGAAAAAAAGGACGCAAATTTGGCTTGGTTAGCTTATGTGGACAAAAAGTTATGAGGGCCTGTTAGAAATGGGGTTTTTGGTTGGCAGTCAGGTTACCCCCTGTCCAAGCAAAAGCCCTCACTCTAGTCAGGGTAAGTCACACACAATCCAAGATTATCCTGTGCCCACCCTCTGGTAGCTTGGCACGAGCAGTCAGGCTTAACTTAGAAGGCAATGTGTAAAGTATTTGTGCAATAAATCATACAATACCACCATATAGCACCACAAAAATACACCACACAGTGTTTAGAAAAATATATAATATTTATCAGGATAATTGTAGGTCAAAAGAATAAAGTTGCAATGGAAAATTGTAGAAATATCACAGGACAGTGATATAAAGTGTCTTAAGTCTTTAGAATATAAACAAAGTCTCTTTTAAGCACAAGTACCTGGTTGGGAGTGGAAAAATCTCCTCAGAGGGCCACCAGAGAAGAGGTGCGTGGAAAAAGGGTGTGTGCGTCGATTTCTCCCCAGCACACACGGACTTGCGTCGTTATTTTCCACGCTGGGAAGTCGGCGTCGTTTTCCGGCACTCGGACAGTCTCTTTCTGTGGATCGCGGGGATTACCAGATGTCCAGGGTCTGTGCGTGGATTTTCCTGCTGGTTCTCCGGCTGCGCGTCGGTCTGCGGGGCTGCGCGTCGAAATTACGATCTCACGGCAGGCGTCGCGTCGATTTCTCCTCTGGATGTCGATCTGCGGGGCTGCGCGTTGAAATTACGATCTCACGGCAGGCGTCGCGTCGATTTCTCCTCTAGAGGTCGGGCGGCGTTGTCCTTGCGAGGCCGTGCGTCGGATTTTCGATCGTCCCAAGAGCGTCGCGTCGATCAGCGTCGGTGTGCGGCGTTTTTCTCGCCGCGGAACCAGCTGTGCGTTGAAATTTTCAGCGCACGGAGCGTCCAAATAAAAGAGAGAAGTCTTTTTGGTCCTGAGACTTCAGGGAACAGGAGGCAAGCTCTATCCAAGCCCTTGGAGAGCACTTTCACAGCCAGACAAGAGTTCAGCGAGGCAGCAGGGCAACAGCAAGGCAGCAGTCCTTTGTAGAAAGCAGACAGGTGAGTCCTTTGAGCAGCCAGGCAGTTCTTCTTGGCAGGATGTAGTTTCTGGTTCAGGTTTCTTCTCCAGCAAGTGTCTTATGAGGTAGGGCAGAAGCCCTGTTTTATACCCAAATGTGCCTTTGAAGTGGGGGAGACTTCAAAGAGTGGCTAAGAAGTGCACCAGGTCCCCTTTCAGTTCAATCCTGTCTGCCAGGGTCCCAGTAGGGGGTGTGGCAGTCCTTTGTGTGAGAGCAGGCCCTCCACCCTCCCAGCCCAGGAAGACCCATTCAAAATGCAGATGTATGCAAGTGAGGCTGAGTACCCTGTGTTTGGGGTGTGTCTGAGTGAATGCACAAGGAGCTGTCAACCAAGCCCAGCCAGACGTGGATTGTAAGGCACAGAAGGATTTAAGTGCAAAGAAATGCTCACTTTCTAAAAGTGGCATTTCTAAAATAGTAATATTAAATCTGACTTCACCAGTCAGTAGGATTTTGTATTACCATTCTGGCCATACTAAATATGACCTTCCTGCTCCTTTCAGATCAGCAGCTGCCATTTCACCAGTGTATGAGGGCAGCCCCAATGTTAGCCTATGAAGGGAGCAGGCCTCACAGTAGTGTGAAAACGAATTTAGGAGTTTTACACTACCAGGACATTTAACTTACCAGGTACATGTCCTGCCTTTTACCTACACAGCACCCTGCTCTAGGGGTTACCTAGGGCACACATTAGAGGTGACTTATATGTAGAAAAAGGGGAGTTCTTGGCTTGGCTAGTACTTTTAAATGCCAAGTCGAAGTGGCAGTGAAACTGCACACACAGGCCTTGCAATGGCAAGCCTGAGACAAGGTTAAGGTAGCTACTTGAGTGGGTGGCACAACCAGTGCTGCAGGTCCACTAGTAGCATTTAATCTACAGGCCCTAGGCACAGGTAGTGCACATTATCAGGGACTTATAAGTAAATTAAATAGCCCAATCAGGTATGATTCCAGGTTACCATGTTTTATGGGAGAGAGCATATGCACTTTAGCCCTGGTTAGCAGGGGTAAAGTGCGCAGAGTCTATAAACCAGCAAAAACAGTGTAAAAAAAAATGGAGGGAGGCAGGCAAAAAGTTAGGGGTGACTACCCTAAGGCTGTCAGGTCTAACATGTGTCCCCCCCAGCTGAAAGTGGGGAGAGCTACCCGACCTCCTGGGAGCTCTCATCGCTAAGGCGGAAGTACCTGGAGAGACCATCAGCATTGGCGTGGTCAACCCCTGGGCGATGTTCCACCGTAAAGTCCATCCCCTGTAGGGAAATGGACCACCTCAAGAGTTTTGGATTCTCACCCCTCATCTGCATGAGCCATCTGAGGGGCCTGTGGTCTGTCTGAACCCGGAAGTGAGTCCCAAACAGGTAGGGTCTTAGCTTCTTCAGTGCCCAGACCACAGCAAAAGCTTCTCTCTCAATAGCACTCCACCTCTGTTCCCGTGGTAATAGCCTTCTGCTAATAAAGACTACCGGTTGATCTCTGCCCTCCTCATTCAGCTGTGCTAGGACTGCCCCTATGCCATGCTCTGAAGCGTCTGTCTGCACAATAAATTCCTGGGAGTAGTCAGGGGCCATGAGTACGGGGCCGTGCACATGGCTTCCTTCAGGGCGTCAAAGGCTTTCTGACAAGCCTCTGTCCAATTCACCAACCTAGGTTGTTTCTTGGAAGTGAGTTCTGTCAAGGGTGTTACAATGGTACCATAGCCCTTGACAAACCTGCGGTAGTATCCTGTGAGGCCTAGAAAGGCTCTCACCTCAGACTGTGTTCGTGGGGGTTGCCAGGCCTTGATAGTTTCAATCTTGGCCTGGAGTGGCTGCACCTTGCCACCACCCACTAGGTGTCCCAAGTACACCACGGAACCCTGCCCAATCTGGCACTTACTGGCCTTGATGGTCAGACCTGCCTGTTGCAGGGCCTGAAGCACCTCCTTGAGGTGAAGCAGGTGTTCCTCCCAGCTGGAACTGTAGACAGCTATGTCATCCAGGTAGGCTGCACAGAAGGCATCCTTGCCAGCTAGGACCCTGTTTACCAATCATTGGAAGGTAGCGGGGGCATTTTTCAACCCAAACGGCATCACCCGGAATTGGTAATGGCCATCAGGCGTTGAGAATGCGGATCTTTCCTTGGCCCCCTCAGTCAGGGTGATCTGCCAGTACCCTGAAGTAAGGTCAAACGTACTCAGGAACTTGGCAGCGCCTAGTCTGTCCACGAGCTCATCAGCTCGGGGGATGGGGTGAGCATCAGTCCGGGTGACTGAGTTGAGACCCCGGTAGTCCACACAGAACCGGAGTTCTGGCTTCGCACCTGGGGCAGTAGCCTTAGGGACCAACACCACTGGGCTGGCCCAGGGACTACTGGATTTCTCAATAACCCCTAGAGTCAACATCTTGGAGACCTCCTCCTTGATGCTGGCCTTCACCTTATCCGACAACCTGTAAATTTTGTTTTTCACAGGGAGACTGTCACCAGTGTCAATATCATGAACACAGAGGTGGGTCAGTCCAGGAGTAAGGGAGAACAGGGGGGAGAACTGCTCCAACAGCTCATAGCAGTCTCCTTTCTGATTTAGAGTCAGGGAGTCAGACAGAATGACCCCGCGTACTGACCCATCACCTTCTTGGGCAGAGAGGAGGTCGGGGAGAGGTTCACTCTCCTCTTCCGTTCCTTCATCTGTGACCAGAAGCATGTTGATCTCCGACCTCTCAAAATGAGCTTTTAGTCGGTTCACATGGAGCACCCTTAGGGGATTCCTAGGGGTTTGGAGGTCCACTAGGTAAGTGGCCTCCCCTTTCCGCTCCTTTACTTCAAATGGGCCAGACCAGCGGTCCTGGAGAGCTCTGGGCTCTACTGGCTCCATTACCCACACTTTGTCTCCAGGTTGAAACTCTACCAGGGTGGCCTTCTGGTCATACCATTGTTTCATCACCTCTTGACTGGCCTCAAGGTTATCTTGGGCTTCTTTCCAGAAGCGGGTCATCTGGTTGCGGAGGGCCAACATATAGCTGACCACATCCTGAGGGGGTGTCTTTGGAGCTTTCTCCAATCCCTCCTGGACAATGCTTAAGGGTCCCCTAACAGGGTACCCGTAGAGAAGTTCAAAGGGACTGAACCCTACCCCCCTCTGGGGGACCTCTCTGTAAGCAAAGAGAAGGCATGGTAAGAGGATGTCCCACTTACGCCTCATGGCCTCAGGGAGGCCACCAATCATGCCTTTAAGGGTCTTGTTGAATCTCTCCACAAGACCATTAGACTGGGGGTGATAGGGTGTGGTGAACTTGTAAGTTACACCACACGCATCCCACAGAGACTTCATGTATGCAGACATGAAGTTAGTGCCTCTGTCAGACACTATTTCCTTGGGGAATCCCACACGGGTAAATATCCCCATCAGGGTTCTGGCCACCACCTGTGCAGTTACGGTCCTCGGAGGGATTGCCTCTGGGTACCGGGTGGCATGGTCCACCAAAACCAGGATGAACCTGTTGCCTAAGGCAGTTTTGGGGTCCAAGGGACCAACAATGTCGATGCCCACCCTTTCAAAGGGGGTGCCAACGACAGGAAGTGGAATCAGGGGGGTTTTAACCCTTTTTCCTGCTTTACCACTGGCCTGGCAGGTAGGACAGGATCTGCAGAACTTATCTGAGTGTGTCCTCATTTTGGGCCAATAAAAGTGGGTGACAAGCCTGTTAAAGGTCTTGCTCTGCCCCAAATGTCCTGCCAGGGGAATGTCGTGAGCCACACCCAGTAGGAAGGTTCGGTAACATTGGGGGACCACCAGCATACGTGCTGCCCCAAAGCCCGGAACCTTAGGCTCACTGTAGAGGAGATCATTCTCCCAATATAGGTGGTGATCGCCAGAGGCGTCGCCTGCTGCCTGGTTTGAGGCTTGTTTCCTCAAACCTTCCAGAGTGGGACATTCTTTCTGCGCCTTGCATAATTCCTCCCTGGTGGGTCCACCCTCAACTTGCCAGCCAGCAAGCTCAGGTAAGTCACCTAGGGCGGCAATGTCTTCCCCAGTTGGCTCGGGAGCCTCCTCCTCAGGAGCCCCGTCAGCCACGGTGGGAACTTCTGGGGCCGGTTTCCCGCACCCCTGGTCCCTCCTCCTGGCAGCTCTCTGGGCCATTGTTCCAGGCTCCAGATGCCCTTGACTTCCCTCTCGGTCAGCCATGGACCGTGTGGTCATGCAGACCCACTCAGGTAACCCTAACATCTCCAGGTGAGACCTGAGCTCCACTTCTTTCCAAGCAGTGTGCTCAAGATCATTGCCTAACAGACAATCTACAGGCATGGCAGGACTCACAGCTACTTTCAGAGTACCAGAGACCCCCCCCACTCAAAGGGAACCAGAGCCACCGGTAGGTGACTCTCGCGATTGTCAGCGACCCTGACCTGGTGGAATGTATTAGGTACTATCTGCTCCGTTGACACCAGCTGACTCTTGATAGTAGTCATACTGGCTCCTGTGTCACGCAGAGCCTCCACCTTCTGCCCATCAATGGTGACCCACTGCCGGTACTTGGAAGTATTTCTGGGCATGTGGGCCTTGGGCACCATTTCTCCTTCTCCCAGGGACACTAGGGAAATCTCTACCTGCTCCCCAAAGCTATTTGGGTCCATCTCCCCCCGAGCGCTACACTAGTCAACCCAGGTGCCTGTCCGGTAGTGGACGGTGCCCTCTTGGGGCAAAGGGGATCGCCTTTGTAGTGACCATATTGGTAACACTCCATGCATTTGGGGCTAGATTTCCCTGACTTGTCATATGTCCCTGGCTTTTTCCCAAATTTGGAAAAGGAAGGGTTGCCACCCCCTCCCTGGGAATTCTTTTGGGGGCCTTTAGAGAGTTCCTTATCTGCAAGTTTATCTCCCCCCTCTTTCTTCTGTTGGGAACCCTGACCACCTTTGTGAGAGTCCCCCCCAGGTACCTTCTTGGACACTCTGGTGCTAACCCAGAGGTCCGCCTCCTCAGCAAGCTTCCTGGGATCAGTCAGCTTACTATCCACTAGGTGCTGGCGCAAATCTGTATAAGTTACATTAAGCATATGCTCTCTCAGAATCAAGTCATATAAACCTTTATAATCTGCTACTTTGTTGCCCCGCACCCATCCATTCAGTGCCTTACTGGAGAAATCAAAGAAATCTACCCATGTTTGTGTGGTTTGTTTGGTGCTGTCCCTGAACCTCTGACGGTATCCCTCAGGGGTCAGCCCAAACTTGGCAAGTAAAATGGCTTTCTGAAGTGGGTATGTGTTTTGATCCGGTTGATCCAATGTGAGAAGTGTGTCCCTCCCCAATGGCGGCACATAACCCCACATAGCTACCCCCCATTGCCCTTCAGGAACCTCATGAGCCCTCAGTGCAACTTCATGAGCAGCTAACCATTTATCTATGTCATCTCCCACCACAAAACTGGGCACCACATTTTTGGGTATACGAACCTTCTTTTCTCCAGCAGGTCCTGTCTGTATGCTGCCACCATTATTGCTGGATTCAGACTGTCTTGCCTTGATCTCCAGCTCCTTGAGACTCAGTTCATGAGCCAACAATAGTTTCTTTTCAGCCAAAGCTCTTTCAGCTTCCACTTGTTTGGCTGCTCTTTCAGCTTCAATCTGTTTGGCTGCTCTTTCAGCCTCAGCTTGTTTGGCTTCTCTCTCTGCCCTTCTCTCCTCCTGTTGAGCCTCAATTTTCAGTTTTGCCATTTGCAATTGGAATTCCCTTTCCTCTCTCCTTTCCTCTGCGGTCAGGCTTTGCATAGAGACACTGCTCCCTGGTCTGGAAGGGGGCACAATTGCAGTGGTAACACCATCCACAGATAGTGAAAATTCCTCTGAGGTGCCATTTTCTGGCTCCTCTTCCTCATCATCCTCTAAATGGGCTTCTGCCCAGGCCCTCAGCGCCACTTGAAAGTCCTCCTTTCTGGAGGCCCCTTGGATGGGTACCCTCAGTGCCCTGCAGAATCCTCTTAGTTGTTTGACCGTATATGTATCCAACTGGACTAGGTCAAAGTCCCCTGTCTGAGACCCAGTCAGAGACATGTTGAGTGAGGATTTAGTTTTTGAAAATTGTCAGGAAAAAAATCAGGTTTTCAAAAAGAGATAAAAAACCAAGTTGACCTTCAACTGTGGGTAGGTAGTGAAATACTTAGCTACTGTATGTTACTGCATAAATACAAGTCCTATCCTCACCGCTGATCATCAATGTTAGAAATGGTTTTTTTGGTTGGCAGTCAGGTTACCCCCTGTCCAAGCAAAAGCCCTCACTCTAGTCAGGGTAAGTCACACACAATCCAAGATTATCCTGTGCCCACCCTCTGGTAGCTTGGCACGAGCAGTCAGGCTTAACTTAGAAGGCAATGTGTAAAGTATTTGTGCAATAAATCATACAATACCACCATATAGCACCACAAAAATACACCACACAGTGTTTAGAAAAATATATAATATTTATCAGGATAATTGTAGGTCAAAAGAATAAAATTGCAATGGAAAATTGTAGAAATATCACAGGACAGTGATATAAAGGGCCTGATTCTAACTTTGGAGGACGGTGTTAAACCGTCCCAAAAGTGGCGGATATACCACCTACCGTATTACGAGTTCCATAGGATATAATGGACTCGTAATACGGTAGGTGGTATATCCGCCACTTTTGGGACGGTTTAACACCGTCCTCCAAAGTTAGAATCAGGCCCAAAGTGTCTTAAGTCTTTAGAATATAAACAAAGTCTCTTTTAAGCACAAGTACCTGGTTGGGAGTGGAAAAATCTCCTCAGAGGGCCACCAGAGAAGAGGTGCGTGGAAAAAGGGTGTGTGCGTCGATTTCTCCCCAGCACACACGGACTTGCGTCGTTATTTTCCACGCGGGGAAGTATGCGTCGTTTTCCGGCGCTCGGACAGTCTCTTTCTGTGGATCGCGGGGATTACCAGATGTCCCGGGTCTGTGCGTGGATTTTCCTGCTGGTTCTCCGGCTGCGCGTTGGTCTGCGGGGCTGCGCGCCGATATTACGATCTCACGGCAGGCGTTGCGTCGATTTCTCCTCTGGATGTCGATCTGCGGGGCTGCGCGTTGAAATTACGATCTCACGGCAGGCGTCGCGTCGATTTCTCCTCTAGAGGTCGGGCGGCGTTGTGCTTGCGAGGCCGTGCGTCGGATTTTCGATCATCCCAAGAGCGTCGCGTCGATCAGCGTCGGTGTGCGGCGTTTTTCTCGCACGGAACCAGCTGTGCGTTGACATTTTCAGCGCACGGAGCGTCCAAATAAAAGAGAGAAGTCTTTTTGGTCCTGAGACTTCAGGGAACAGGAGGCAAGCTCTATCCAAGCCCTTGGAGAGCACTTTCACAGCCAGACAAGAGTTCAGCAAGGCAGCAGGGCAACAGCAAGGCAGCAGTCCTTTGTAGAAAGCAGACAGGTGAGTCCTTTGAGCAGCCAGGCAGTTCTTCTTGGCAGGATGTAGTTTCTGGTTCAGGTTTCTTCTCCAGCAAGTGTCTTATGAGGTAGGGCAGAGGCCCTGTTTTTTACCCAAATGTGCCTTTGAAGTGGGGGAGACTTCAAAGAGTGGCTAAGAAGTGCACCAGGTCCCCTTTCAGTTCAATCCTGTCTGCCAGGGTCCCAGTAGGGGGTGTGGCAGTCCTTTGTGTGAGAGCAGGCCCTCCACCCTCCCAGCCCAGGAAGACCCATTCAAAATGCAGATGTATGCAAGTGAGGCTGAGTACCCTGTGTTTGGGGTGTGTCTGAGTGAATGCACAAGGAGCTGTCAACCAAGCCCAGCCAGACGTGGATTGTAAAGCACAGAAGGATTTAAGTGCAAAGAAATGCTCACTTTCTAAAAGTTGCATTTCTAAAATAGTAATATTAAATCTGACTTCACCAGTCAGTAGGATTTTGTATTACCATTCTGGCCATACTAAATATGACCTTCCTGCTCCTTTCAGATCAGCAGCTGCCATTTCACCAGTGTATGAGGGCAGCCCCAATGTTAGCCTATGAAGGGAGCAGGCCTCACAGTAGTGTGAAAACGAATTTAGGAGTTTTACACTACCAGGACATATAACTACACAGGTACATGTCCTGCCTTTTACCTACACAGCACCCTGCTCTAGGGGTTACCTAGGGCACACATTAGAGGTGACTTATATGTAGAAAAAGGGGAGTTCTTGGCTTGGCAAGTACTTTTAAATGCCAAGTCGAAGTGGCAGTGAAACTGCACACACAGGCCTTGCAATGGCAAGCCTGAGACAAGGTTAAGGTAGCTACTTGAGTGGGTGGCACAACCAGTGCTGCAGGTCCACTAGTAGCATTTAATCTACAGGCCCTAGGCACAGGTAGTGCACATTATCAGGGACTTATAAGTAAATTAAATAACCCAATCAGGTATGATTCCAGGTTACCATGTTTTATGGGAGAGAGCATATGCACTTTAGCCCTGGTTAGCAGGGGTAAAGTGCGCAGAGTCTATAAACCAGCAAAAACAGTGTCCAAAAAAATGGAGGGAGGCAGGCAAAAAGTTAGGGGTGACTACCCTAAGGCTGTCAGGTCTAACAGGGCCTAAGCGCGAACTGCCCCAAATAGGCAAAAAAAGGCCTGGCACAGGAGGGGGAAAAGGCCTGGCAGCAAAGGGGTTAAGGAAGTGATGGCCGGTGTTATGGCATTACTCTACTTCATGTAAATAAAGTAAAACGCCTATTGCTTGAAGATGGAAACGATGCAAGAAGGGTTTACTGTTGTATTCTATTCAAAGGAATCTTAGTGGGCTGCTTAGCAACTGGGAGGAAACTGGAATGTTATGATTAGATTGTAAGGCAGGCAGTTGTTGATAAGACCTGCCAGGGTTGGATGTGTATTTCTTATCTGAAGAATAAAGAAGAAAAAGAAGCATCTGTGGTGCAGCGATTTCTTTACAGTGGCGACGAAGGATGGGATCATAAGGAATAAGACGTGGACCAACCCTGGCAGCGGTGTACTGTGACTGGTGGTGCGAGAAAGCGGTGATCTTAATGACCATAAATTGAATGGTGGATTTTGTGATGGATTCCGAACTCGGTTTGTCAAGTTGACCGAGTTGTGGAGGTAGCGCGTTTTTTTTTTCTTTCTTAAAGAAAAAAAAAAAGAAGAAAAAAGTTTGTACTGTTGGGTTGGCATTTTGAATGAGGCACTTACCTGAAGAGTCTCGCGGACGCTGCCCAGAGAGTCCTCGTGCTGCATCCACACTGTGGATGATATCCGGTTTCCGTTGGATGTGACGTCAGCGGTGTTTGCGGCAAAACAAGGGAAACCACTTGTAGAAAGAGGTCGAAGCAACAGTAAAAACATAACAACTGTAACATATTGCCTTCGACTTTTAACTTTGCAGCGCTTTCAAATTTCAACTCTGCAGTGCTGTATTTTAGTTTACTCGACGGTGACAACGGAAACAATCAGCCTGAGGACGATGACAACGGTGACTACTTTATTTATGTTAATTTTTTTTTTTCTCTTCTCTCGTCATATTTCATTAGTTTTTTAGATTATTTATGGGATTATTTATGCTCATAATAGTTAAATAACTTACGTAGCAGACATGCAGTCGATTGCACCACCACCTATATTTTTGAGCATGCCTGGCGAACCAACCATGTCATGGGAAGATTGGAGGGAAGCGTTTGAAACATATTTAGAGGCTTTGGGAGGTGCCATTTTTACGGACAAAAGGAAGTTGGCTTTGTTAAAACACAATTTGGGTGTGGAAGGTAGAAAGATTTTGAAAACGTTGCCATTTGCAAATTTTGTAACGAATAACGATGGAAGGTCTGAGGATGAGGAGAATGACAGTGAGGACGATGTGTATATGATGGCGTTGGGGGTGTTGGAGGAGCATTTTAGCAAGAAAGTAAGCATTGTTGTAGAACGCCACAATTTTTTTTCTAGGACCCAAGCGTCTCATGAATCGGTCGATCAATTTGTGTGTGCGTTACGTACGCTGGCTAAATCGTGTAGATTTAAAGACTTGCATGAAGAAATTATTAGAGATCAATTAATAAATAGTACATGTTGTTTGAAAATTCAGGAAAAGTTGTTAAATTTAAAAGATCCATCTTTGGAGGAGGCCATAGCAGTGGCTAAACGTGTTGAAAACACATCTAGGTATGTTAAGGAGTTAAGTAGAAATGATACAGAGGCTGCACTAGTACAAGCTGTAAATTCTGTGAAAATCAGCAAAAATACGACTGTAATGGATGAAAGAAAGAAATGTTTTAAATGTGGAAGCATAAAACATCTGGCATCCTCGATGAATTGTCCTGCAAGAGAGGCTAAGTGTTTCAAGTGCGACAGAAGGGGACATTTTTCGAAAATGTGTAATCAGAAAAAAAGTACTTACAACAGAAGAAATGTAAATTGTTTACAAGATGGTAATCAAGGACAACAATCGTATTCTAACGGTCAGATGTTGTGTTCCGGTGAAGAAGTGGATAACCATTTTGAAATTTTAATGCTTAATGTTTTATCCATGGAGACTGCTTATAAACCTCCTAAGTGTGCGATAAGCATAAATGGTGTGGTGATAAACATGTGGGCTGACTCATGTTCACCTTATACCATAATTGACAAAGCAACGTGGAAAGCAGTGGAGGGTGGCGAATTGGCTAAAGCAGAAGTGGATGTGGTGGGTTATGGAGGCAACAAAATTTCTGTGTTGGGATATTTTCAAGGGGAGGTGTTATTTAATCAAAGACAGGCAATATGTGATGTGTATGTGGTTGAAAATGGTCGATGTTTGTTAGGATGGAATGAACAAAGAACGCTGAAGATTGTGTTAGATCCAAATAGTGAAAGACAGGTTTTGTCAGTAGGGGAAGAGAGTTCAGAAAAATGGAGTAAGAAGTTTCCAAATCTTTTCAATAGCGAGTTAGGTTGTTTGCAGAAGTTCCAACATCGCATTGTGCTGAAAAGTGGGGCTGTTCCCAGTGTACATAAGGTCAGGAGTGTGCCAGTTGTTCTGAGAGATGCATTAAAAATTGAATTATCTAGATTATTGAGTTTGGGTGTGATTGAGAGAATTGAAGCGTCGGGATGGTTGAGTCCAGTGGTTTTGGCCCGCAAACCTAATGGCAAGATTAGAATGTGTGTAGATTTGAGGGACCTTAACAGTAATATATGGGTAGAAAGACATCCTATTCCTAATATTAATGAACTATTGAGTGGTATTCAAGGGGGAAAGGTGTACTCAACCCTAGATTTATCCAGTGCGTACCACCAAATAATGTTGCACCCAGAGTCCAGGCATCTCACGTCGTTTATAACGCCTGAGGGAGCTTTCAGATTTGTGCGCATGCCGTTTGGGCTTGCGTCTGCCTCAGCTGTTTTCCAAAGGGTTATGCCAAATCTACTGGGTGGTGTAAAGGGTGTGAGGTTTTTTCAGGATGATGTGCTAGTATGGGCAAAGGATTTACAAGAGCATGATACCATTCTGGAGAAAGTATGCCATATTCTTGAGAATGCAGGTTTGACTGTTGAGGCTAGCAAATGTAAATTTGCATGTCACAGTGTTGAGTATTTGGGCCATACTATTTCATGGAAGGGTATAACGCCCAAGGTTAATCTTATGGAAGCAATTGAGCGGGCACCTAGTTCAGTTAACAAAGATCAACTGAGATCATTTCTTGGATTAGCGGAATATTATGCTAAGTTTGTGAGGAATTTCGCTGACATAGCATATCCTTTCAGAGTGTTAATGAAAAAAAATCAAAAATATATCTGGTCGGATGAGTGCCAACAAGCGTTTGATAAATTGAAGGAAAACATTATAGAAGCAGTTGAATTAAACCCTTTTGTGGCTCATTATCACACTATAATAACAACGGATGCAAGCATGTACGGGTTCGGTGCGGTACTAATGCAAGTGCATAATGGAAAGGAACGTGTGGTAGCGTTCGCTTCACGTACATTGAAGGGAGCGGAAACAACATACTCTGCTGTAGAAAAAGAAGCTCTTGCTTGTTGGTGGGCCATCACGTACTTTAAAAACTATGTGTGGGGTAGAAGTTTTGAATTACGTACAGACCACAAACTGCTTGTGGACATTTTCACTACTTCAGGTGCAAGTCGTGCTTCTTCTAGGATTGCCAAGTGGTTATATAGGTTACAGGAATACACTTTCACAGTAAAATACTTGCCTGGTATAATGAATGTAAATGCGGACTGTTTGTCGAGGTTGCCATTAGAAAATGTATGTGGAGAAGAAGAGGAAGAATGGGTTGTGGCTGACCTGCAAGACATCAAGACAAAGGCTATCAGTGAGGAAGTTTGGAAGGCGGCGGTTCAGGAGGATACTGAACTTCAGGCAATAATAAGGAATTTGCATAAGTGTTGGTCTGAATTGGGTGATGAAACCAGTATGTTTTCAAATTTCAAAAGTGTGTGGTCTGAGTTGTCATTACAGAGTAATTTACTTAGGAGAGGTGATAGGTTGGTAGTGCCACATAAGTTGAGGCAGTCTGTTTTAGAGATTCTACATGAGGGACATGGTGGTATGTCGGGTATGAAGAGGAAAGCCAGGGAAGATTTTTGGTGGCCAGGCATGGACAAAGAGGTTGAAAGATTTGTTAGGAATTGTGTAAGCTGTGCTTGTAGTGACAAAACACACGTGTGTGAGAGGACACCTGTCATTCCTGTACCTTTTCCTGTTAAACCATGGCAAAAGATAGCAATAGATGTGTGTGGCCTGTTTGATTTTGGTGATGGTGGAAAGTTTTATGCCATGGTTATGGTAGATTACCACTCCAAATGGCCAGAAGTTAGTATCGTCAAAGACACTAAAGCTGGAGTGGTGACTGAATTTTGTGAGGAAATTTGGAAAAGGGAAGGTTATCCCGAGGAGGTGGTGACTGACAATGGGACACAATTTACTTTGTTTGAGTTTGAGGACTATTTAACATTGTGTGGAGTAAACCATGTGAGGACAGCTGTGGCACATCCAAGAGAGAATGGGTTAGTAGAAAGGTTTAACAGAGTGTTGTGTGACAATATTCAACTGTCAATTCAGACTGGTTTGTGTTGGAGGACTGAAGTGAAAAACATGCTATGGAATTATCGGACGACTCCGCATTCGACGACGTGAGAAACACCGTTTGTTTTGTTGAAGGGAAGGAAACCGTGTACCAAAGCTGTTCCTGGTTGGATGGGGAAAGCTGGTAAAAAACGTGTAAGTGTAAGGAATCTTGCATTTAGAGTGGAGGGGGTGCAAGAGAAGTATGACGAAAGTGTATTGGGAAAACCGAAGGAATGTGTGGTTGCAGTTGGGGACTGGGTGCGAACCAGAGTATGGCATGGTGGCAGGAAGGGTTTGTCAAAGTGGTCAGAACCAAAAATGGTTGGGGGAGTGAAGTGTTATAGTGTGGTTTTAAGCGACTGTAAAAGATGGAATATGGCTGATGTTGTCAGATGCAGTGAAATGGAAGTAGCTGAGTGGAAGAAGCAGGTTGGGTGTGGCCGTGGTGTCGAGGAGTCAAGAGGGGTGAGAAGGTCACAGAGAGTATTCAAGAAACCAGAATATATGAAAGATTATTATACAGAGTAGTTGTGTTTACGTGTTTTCTTGTGTTAGTTTATGTTATTTATTGTTTTTTATTGTTTTTTTCTTGTTGTTTTTAGATAATTTTGTTATTGTAAGAAGGGAGATATGTTGTATTCTATTCAAAGGAATCTTAGTGGGCTGCTTAGCAACTGGGAGGAAACTGGAATGTTATGATTAGATTGTAAGGCAGGCAGTTGTTGATAAGACCTGCCAGGGTTGGATGTGTATTTCTTATCTAAAGAATAAAGAAGAAAAAGAAGCATCTGTGGTGCAGCGATTTCTTTACAAGCACAAGCGTTGTTTTCAATGCCGGGCACTTGTAATCAACTCGGAATTAATTTAGAGTAGAATTTTTACCCACACAGACTGTTTAGGTAACTGTTCCTAGCACAAAATGCTCCTTTTTCTATTTTTTATTTTTTTAAGAGGGACTTGCGATACAGAGTAATGCTACTGTACATAGAGTATCAGCTTCCTGTCCCTGCCATGAAGACCCCTCCGTGTCATTCCTTGAGTCATTGGTCATTTTGGATTTGGATTCTGCAGGATAAGCATCACTCATCCTTGTCTGAAATCTCTGCTGCATGAGCCACCTTTGGAAGTTTTACATTCTGGTTGGGAAAATCAAGTAAAGTCAGTGCACAACTATGCAAAATGTTTAATGTTTGTTAGTTGCTGGATAGCCTGGTGGTTGGACTAGGAGAATTAAAGGCTAAGATGAAAGGGACATTGGGCATTTTGGGATGGTAGGGATGGGGTTATAATTCCACCTCTTCCTTGTGTTTTTGGTGTTTTACTGTTGGTGTCCTAGTCGTCTGTTGGTCATTGAGGTTGTTTTTAATAAATTGTTCACATCCTCTCTGCTGGTGTGTGTGTGTGTGTATGTGTGTTAGAGAGAGCGATAGAGAGAGAGAGATAGAAAAAGAGGAGATTGATTACATATATTTTTTCCAACTTTTAAAAAGCTTTGTTTGGGATTATTGTTGCTTAGGGATATCTGATTTTGGGGCATTTTAAGTTTTATTTTAAACAGTTTTATCAGTTTCTATGTTGTTGTGTTGTTATTGTTTTTCGTCTTTGTCAGAGTTTTTCTTATTGATGTTTGTACTTTCCTGATGGAGTATTGACCTGTAGATGGGTTCAAACACATTTTGGTTTTATACTTGTATATGAATTTCCCTGCAATGCTGCAGGTGTTTGGTGGAGGGGGGAGGAAGGGCTCCAGCTCGGCAAGCGACCATGTTCCCTATGTTCTCTATGCCTCCAAAAGGCTTGCCATACGCCTGCCCATCGGTCTATAAAACCAGTGTGTAACTGATAGGTTGCAATATTGTCTTTATTCCCCAGGCCACCTGCCTTGTCAAGTCATGTGCTTGTTCACCATTTTGTGCCTCACAGGCAGCCATCATGTTTTTGTGCTCCATGCCTTCTACCTCGGTGAGCTGTGTACTCATCCACAATTTGTGAAACCAGTGTGTTTGTCAGATCATGGTCCATTTGTGCCACTTGTCAAGCCTTCTGCACAGAACATTGTATGTTATGGCCATCTGGGAGTCCACCGATACATTTGCTCCCTTTCCTTTCTTTGTGTATATTTTCAGTTATTATGTTGTGGTTGTGGACTTCTTGTAGTGATGGAACTTTCCAGTGCCTGTTTGAGCCTATAAATGATTATGTGTAACAAAAAAGAGAAAGTGCAAAGGCCAGAGCTATGTAACTGGATGTTGACAAAGGAGTGTAATAGAGTATCTTGTCAAAATGCTCACACCTTCAATATTTTGACTGGGGACGTCAACCAGGAGGATTGCACCATGGGCCAAGCCATTCAATTGTTGCACTTGCTGCCGGCCTGTTTGCTAAGAGTGGAAGAAACAATCCCCAATATTAATGATGAAGCAGCTGGGTTGGTCAACAACAAAATCCTCCATATGGATACACATACCGGGCTGTAATAGGAGCTTGTGATCTCTGAAGAGTACATCCGCATCGCTACACTAGATCCACAGTACAACCAAGACTATCCACTATCATTTCTTTTTCAGCACTCAGGGGGTCATTCTGACCATGGCGGTAATTACCGCCATGGCGGAGGTCGGCGGTAACACCGCCAACAGGCTGGCGGTGCACCGCTGGCCATTCTGACCGCTGCGGTTCAGCCGCGGCCAGAAACGGAAAGTCGGCGGTGTACCGCCGACTTTCCGCTGCCCGTCTGAATCCTCCATGGTGGCGGAGCGCGCTCCGCCGCCATGGGGATTCTGACACCCCCTACCGCCATCCTGTTCATGGCGGCTCTCCCGCCATGAACAGGATGGCGGTAGGGGGTGCCGCGGGGCCCCTGGGGGCCCCAAAAAGTATTTCAGTGTCTGCCCAGCAGACACTGAAATACGCAACGGGTGCCACTGCACCCGTCGCACCTTCCCACTCCGCCGGCTCAATTCTGAGCCGGCATCCTAGTGGGAAGGTTGATTTGCCCTGGGCTGGCGGGCGGTCTTTTGGCGGCCGCCCGCCAGCCCAGGGCAAAAGTCAGAATCACCGCCGCGGTCTTTCGACCGCGGTGCGGTGTTCTGACGGCGGTACCTTGGCGGACGGCCTCCGCCGTCCGCCAAGGTCAGAATGACCGCCTCAATGTCTTCATTTATAAGTTCTGATTGTCAAAAAAGTGATTTAACTGGAAAATGAAAGACTGCAATGGCAGGGCCTTCCAACATCATTATTACAAATCACACATGCTACAACAGTAAGACCAGCAGCATTATTAGAACTATCCCCTGCGCTGAAGGGAGCATAGTAGAAATGTTACTGGAGTACTCGGGTAACCCAACAAGACTTCCAGCTGATCAAGATCCATTAAATTCATTGGTCTGAGAAAATGGAAAAGTGGTCAGAATTCAGCAGACTGGCAGCACAGATATTTAGCATGTACTGTGGCCAGCGTGTCCTTTGAACGGGTTTTCAGTGCAGCTGGAGCATTTGTCAAAGTCCGAAAGACCAGCCTCTCTCCTCAAGACTCACGATGATCAAAATGGATAAAAATTAAATCCCAAAATAAATATCAGGCACCAGAAGACACAACAGAGGATGAGAGTGACTTCTCTGACCGATCATGTTTGGCGAGTGGTCCTATTCTAGAGCGAGACCTGAGGTGAACTCAACAGACTAGATGTATGTAAACCTATGAGTAACTCAACATAATGTTTGTTGTAAATAAATGAATACATAACTACCTTGTTTGTACTATATTTGTTGTGCCACAAAATGTAATAAGCAATAATGGACCAGTATGGAAGGCACGGACCGAGAGTCAAGGACTCTTTCAGTTTGTCCTGGCAACTGAGTGGTGACTGGTGATAAACAAAGGCATCTAATTAAGCCTTAGGGTCACCCACAGCACACACTTTGCAATCAAGAATTGACTACAAGTCTCCATTGGATGATTCAGTTTTCCAAAAAACACAGTGAACCCCAAGCCTAACCTTTTCGTCCTATGCTTGATGGTCTTTAAGGATTGAAAGGACTGCACTGTTTCTGTGTGTGGTTTTCATCGAAAAAAAGATGCATACATAGATACCCTATTTTTTGTGAGACAGATGACCTGGGATGGTTATTGATTGACAAATGAATAATGTGATGGATGGGAGTTGGCCTAGCAAACCTGGTATTTTTAATGTTTTGATGGTCATTCTTGGTGCACAGTTGCACATTTCTATGGGGGTCATTCTAACCCTGGCGGTCGACGACCGCCAGGGCTAAAGTGACGGGAGCACCGCCAACAGGCTGGCGGTGCTCCAATGGGCATTCTGACCGCGGCGGTACAGCCGCGGTCAGAAACTGGAAACCGGCGGTGTCCAGCCGGTTTCCCGCTGCCTTGGGGAATCCTCCATGGCGGCGCTGCAGGCAGCGCCGCCATGGGGATTCCGACCCCCTTACCGCCAGCCTGTTGAACCTGGCTGGCGGTAACGGGTGTCGTGGGGCCCCTGGGGGCCCCACTAAGATTTTCAGTGTCTGCGTAGCAGACACTGAAAATCGTGACGGGTGCAACTGCACCCGTCGCACCGTTCCCACTCCGCCGGCTCCATTCGGAGCCGGCATCCTCGTGGGAAGGGGTTTCCCGCTGGGCGGGCGGGCGGCCTTCTGGCGGTCGCCCGCCCGCCCAGCGGGAAACTCAGAATAACCGCGGCGGTCTTATGACCGCGCAGCGGTATTCTGGCGGTTCCCGTTTGGCTGGCGGCGCCTGCCGCCAGCCAAACTTGGAATCACCCCCTATGTGTCTAGTTAGACTTTAGTTAACAGTGCTTATGCCAGTATGTGCTTCTCACACGTAGACCTTTCACACACATTTACACTGACTCGCACATATGATTGTCCTTTTCTTCTTCAACAGGTCTTCTTTTCTGCAAAGAACCTTCATGGCCGACCTGCTCTGTGGTTCAGCCCTGCTCCCAAAGTGGACAATGCATAATTTAGTGGCTCAATGTTTATGGAGTGCCATTTTAATTAATGCAAAATTGAAATGCAACTACTTTATAACTGTGAGTTCCTCTCCTATTTTGCATTGTAGCATGTGTAATTAATTTGGAAGCAGTCAGTGATTTGACAAAGCCTGCTTGAATTGTGTTAAATTAACTGTAATGTTCCCTGACAGCAGTGTTGCGCCCATGAGGGCAGCTGAATGCAGGGCCTGTCTCTCTCAACATTTCCCTTTCATTAATTTCCTACCCTCTTCCCTACTGGGAGACCTATTCTGCTGTAATCTATTTCCAACCAACTGATGTCACACAGGAGATGGGTAAAACAATTGTAAAGTTGCCAGCGCCATCTCTCCCACCCTGCTCATTCCACATTCTGGTGCTGAAAGTAAATGATAATACTGAATAGTTGACTAAGGCTGGGGAGAGTGGACTTTTTCATAATATATGCAGAGAATCCAGTTGCTGAAGTAACCACCTCCGGACCTATGTGTAGTATAATCCATACCATGCCTATCATTTGCATAGCTTATTTGATGTAATATTTGGGCTACATTTCTACTGCAAACATAACAGAGGGCTCTTGATTTAGTAACCTGCTCTAGACTGTGTTGCTTTATGCTGGCCTCTGGTTTGGATTTTCCACTCATTCTGTCTTCTTTAATTTTGCAGAATCCTTTAGCTCGGTGCTTCGTTCACTTTTCAGAACTACAAGCCCAATTTCTCGAACAACAAACGTTCGCAACCCATCTAGCTGTAAAGGGCATGAGGTGGGCCAGTGGGGAAAATGTTACTACAAAGAAATAACTCTGCTGTCTACTGTTGGGCCCTGCCGGCTGGTGCACAGGGCAGCTGTAGCATCATCATGCACAGTCTGGCAGAACACAATCAGATTATGAGCTGTGCTGCCAGTTTTCTTTTTTTAATGATTTTCACAGATAAATACAGACAGACAACTATTTATTCTCCTGTCTCTATTTATTTTACTGTAGAAAAATATGGAAAATAGGCCTTCTTTGGATGATTGTTTCTATTGGCAATAATGGGTGCCAGGCCTGTAGGTGAACAGACTCAGAGGTGGGGAGATGAAAAGAGACAATAGGGCCCATATTTATACTTTTATAGCGCCGCATTTGTGCCGCTTTTTGACGCAAAAACAGCGCAAACTTACACAATTGTATTTTGCAAGTTTGCGCCGCAGTTGCGTCAAAAAATTACGCAAATGCGGCACTAAATAAGTATAAATATGGGCCTAGATTTCCTAATTAAACTTAAGTGCAGATCAACAGTCATTTAGGCTGTTCTGCAAGTACAAGTGTTTTCAGACAAGGCTTTGCACCGTATACCTCTGAAACCTTTTGGACATTCAAGTGTGAGTATACAGTTATCAGTTAAACAAATGTGGAAAAACAGCTGTTGCAGCTTCATTTATACAGTGAACACAAAATAAAAATTGATAAATACAGACAAATTGTGCAAAAAATAAATAAGGATTAATACAGATGGAATGTCGAAAAAATAAATAAATAAAACCTGGAGCACTAATTATGAGCCATAGGAGCTTTCTTCATCTTCTGTTACAGACAATAAATGCGGGTATAGTCTGGACGACTAAAAGTGGGAAATTATGAGGCGCTCTGCATAATTATAGATTTGCCACATATTTCATCATCTTCTGCTTATTCTGCAGATTTTAACAAAAAAATGTTTGTAGCTCAAGTGGATCAAAAGCTAATAACATTGAGGCAACCTGTGTCGCTGAAGGACCTTTCCACATGTTGACTCGACATCTTTCAGGTGCCAATAACTGTATTTGGATGTTAAACTGGTACTAATGAGCTGAAACCTTTGCCCAGACAGTGTTAACATGTGAAAAAATGACAACATTATGAAATTATACCATCACAAAATGAGCAGCATTAGGTTGCACACTTTGGGGGTTATTACAACTTTGGATGAGGTGTTAATCCGTCCCAAATGTGACGGATATACCACCAGCCGTATTACGAGTTCCATAGGATATAATGGACTCGTAATACGGCTGGTGGTATATCTGTCACTTTACCGTCACTTTTGGGACGGATTAACACCTCCTCCAAAGTTGTAATCACCCCCTTTGCCTTTTCCTGCCACATAATTTGCTCCTTCGGTGTCTCATAATTCAAGTGACTCTGGGTGTAGTTTGCTTCTGACCTCTGTTTGCACAGAAGCTGGAATCATGCTCCTTTGTGATATGATACATGGATCTTCCTGACCTTCACAAAGTTGCAGCATCTGCTTTTCTGCTTTTGCAGAATGATTGCTTTGACCTGAGCTTGAGGCTGCAGCCTGCAGTGTCTCGGTCTTGTCAGCTGCACGTGCCTCGGGGTCAGAGAAGGACTAGGCACTCTACTTGCATGTGAGTCCTGCTGAAAGACCAGTAGGGCTGAGTCAGAGTCAGTCACATTTAAAGCGTCTGCCTGATTTATAACTCATGCTCCCCAGTTCTAATGCTCAAAATACTTTCTTTATAAAGTAAATGCAATATGACATAAGCAGATAGGTGCGTTCATGCTCCCAACTATTATGTTTTCTGCATTGTCCTATTTAAATCATGTTACAGCAAATTAACCACTGACCACATCTTAACACCAAATAGCGCAATGCCAAACACACACTTCACTAGGAAGAGAGAGTACCCATCCCCTGAGTCATTCTGCATTTCAAAGTATTTTGACCATCAGGACTGGAGAGGAGTGAGTGAGGAATCAAGTCCAAGCTTAAGATGTGACATATACCAGGATGTCCGCGACCCACCAAAAATCGGCTTCCGGCCCACAATTTGGGAAACACTGCTTGAACTGGTTCATCTGCTTTGCTGATAATAAGAATTCTCGTTTGCTGTGACATGATGTTTGTGCCTCTTATGGCCACCAAGTTTAGCCCATGGATAAAACTCATGCATCAACAGCTACCCGCAGGATTTTGGGGACTGGTGGATATCCCTACCAGATGTGGAGGAATGGGTTTGGGGTGGCAGCATAGTGAACGAGATGTCTCCTCTTTGAGGCAAAGTCACGAACAGAGTAAAGTGTTAGCTTAAAAGTGCTTAGAAGTGGTTGGGACCTGGGCTTAGTGGCAAGGAAGGAATACCGTGGTAGGGTTATCAGATGCGACAGTTGTCATTAAGAAAGGAACTTGACTTACTACTTGCTCAGGCAGCCACTCGCTCCTTTTTCACCCCGGTCCCCCTGTTCTTCCTCATCCTCCGGGGTAGGCTCTAGAAACAAAGCAAGCAGGGCCAGATCTCCAAAGGGTTTTGCCACTCAGAAATCCCTTTTGCATCTGCACCAAGCACAGTTTTCAATTCAGAACAGTTCTTCTGAATTGCAAAATGGGTTAAGAAGTTATTACCAAAATTTAATTTTGGAAGGGATGTGTTAGGGGCGTCTCTTCCCAATTTCGATTCAGTGACCCATCTATTTATGGTTTGTGGGTGTAACTCCTATTGCGAACATTGTTCAGTTACCAACTCTCAAATTAGTGTGGTAACTGATGCACCAAGTGGAAGGGGTCCTCTTTCGATCACCTCCCCTTTGGGAAATGGGGGTACCAGCTTAAGGGGGTGTGGGGGTAGGAAGTTGTGCAGGGAACCACTGCTTGCTCTCACTGAAGTTTTTTATGGATGTTTATACTGTTCCTCTAGAACCAACCTAGTTAAAAGGCAGCAGAGCACTGTCCAGAGTCAAAAACAAGCGTAAAGCTACCAAGTAACAGAAAGGCGTTGTGATGTAGTGTTCTTCAAAGAGGTGCGTCTTCAATGTGTTCATAAGTTGGAGCAGCGTTAGGATAGTCCTGGATGAGTTTGCCACAAAAGAAACTTTTTTTTTTTTTTAAGTGACCACAACCCTTTAAGGAACTCTGGCTATTTAAAAAAATCCATAATGGAATACAGTCACAGGACACGGGATATTCAGTCTGCTGTCCCTGGCAGGCCACCGTCACAGTCGTTCCAGCAGTTCAGACGCGGCCGACCTCTGAAATGAATATTAATTAGGCAGGTTGTTCTGCAGCGCACCACCACCCCCCCACCCAAGTTCAATATTTTGTGAACCAACCTATCAGTACATCGCTTGGTTCGTAAAAGAAAACCAGTGGTCACAAAATGCTTATACACAATTTGCGACCACTTGTGCCACCACTATTATAGTACATGTGAACCTAATTTAGCAATCTCACTCCTAACCACACTATTTGCACAAGTAAGAAGAAATGCCTAAGAAAAATGTTTCACTTTGAAAGGTTTACTTCTACATTTTAAAAAACAAATATTTAAAAAATGTATCAAAAGAAACCATTTGGAATTGGTGAACTGGCTAGGAAAGGATCAGGAAAACAATGGATTTGGGAATGAGATACACACTCAAAATATCATCTACAAAGACTGACCTCTAAAGGCAGCCACAGCGACACACACACACACACTCACACACACACACCCTCACTGAGTCGGCAACATGCTCATGAGTTCTTAGTCGTCTCACATACAGGGATATACAATCACACAGCACCACAAACCCAGACAAAGACACACGTGCTCATCAGTGCACAGTTGTATCTATAGGCTCACACCGGGGCCTGCATTCGCAGACCAATATTGACACACACACTTACACTCATGATATAGATGCACACAGGATGTACACATATAGGCTGACACAGGGACGTGAATTACCTCACAGTCACTGATTCCGATGGACACTCGTGTATTCAAAGGCAGTGACACACACACACACACACACAAAGACATGCACAGGAACATGAATTTGCCCATGCCACTAACTCACACACCAGCTTTACATATTTCTAGGTGACATACACACAGAGGCAAGCTCAGGGACACACATTTGCTCCCTGCCACTGCCTTAGACACTTACCAATGTACTCGTAGGCACACACACTCACATATAGAGGAACAAACAGGCACACATTCACACACCCTCATGTTCTGATAGATGCAGGTCTAGGCACTCAGGGTCACAGAGGGACACACTCACACACTGACTTCAGAAACACTCACAAATTCAGAGATACGTGGTGACAGTGGCTCTCTCACAAGCAAACATTCTCACACCACCAGTCACTCAGGAACACATTCAAGTAGTCATTGGCACACATACACACACACACATCGACACACCCACCCACACAAAATACAGCGGGATGCTTTTTTGAGGAGCCACGGACTCAGATACACACTTATGTCTCAAATAGGGACACTCTAACAAAGAGCACTGAAAATGACCCACATCTGCATACCACCAGGCACTGAAACATACTCTCTGAATCTTGCATGCACACTAACACAGAGGAGGACACTGAGAGAGAAACAACAGCTGTCACAGCAGAGATAATGTAAGCTAACAATTCTTTCCTTTAGAAAAGATAGAGAAGCTATATGATGAGTTAACTTGCTGAGAAAAGATAAGAAAACCTAGAAGGTAAGAAAGGGATTCATTTGTATGTGTGTGTGTGTGTGTGTGTTACCAAAACAACAGGTGCCAGCATGTGCACAATGCATTTGAACAAGCTCTTTGAAAAATCTGTGGTAGCTCTAAAAAAAACCATTGGGTTTTCTGGAATAGGAAGATGTGGGCACCAAAAACAAAAATAAATTAAAGAAAAAAAGACAAGCCAAAGTGCAAAAAGTCATGCAATTGAAATAAGGGAAAATGCTTGTGCATTAAAAGAAAAACCTGTTCACATAATAAAAATAAAAAAAAGTTAAAAAAAAATCTGAATGGTAGCTATTGGGTTGTTCCTGATCTGCAGTGATGCGCACACTTGTGGAAGTGACTCGACGAGCTTCCACCTGTCCACGTTTAATCCAGGACCTCCTAACTTTCAGAAAGCACCTCAAGACATGGCCTTTTGAGCAGTAAACGGCAACCCTCCACCCCCCTCAGTGCCTTGAGACCCTAACGGGTGAGTAGTGCGCTTAATACATTTTTTGATTGATTGATTGAAATGTAGAGAACTCCATCACCCTGTCCCCCACCATATCTGTGGCTGCAGCCACAGAAGATGGTGTTTGGAAAGAAAGCAGATTGACTTGCCGGAGGCGGATGCCATGAGCCATGAAAGAGGACCCGGTGATAACTCATGGTGGACACTGGGAACAAGTATCTCTTGGCCAATCCTCAGTTCAAATCTGCCTGTGTGTTTGGTTGGATCAGACACTGGGACTATGTGCAGGAATGAGGTGTGCCTTGATCCTGTGAAGGAAGTGCAGAAGGAACTCCTGTCTCTTCTCCCCCTTCCAGGCCCCCCATTGAAGATTCTGTTGCTGCCGCTCCAGGTGATGGCAGATGAGGGCCTAGACCAGCCAGTGGCGTCACTGCAGGCAGGACAGGTGGGGCACCTGAGGAAGTGCTACAAAATATAACAACAAAAAGCAGACTTTGAAGCTGACATTCGATGTGCGATTCATTTGAATAAAACAAGGTCATTACATAAAATGGGACGGTGGAATGGGCATGCACAAAAGATAAGTGAACTGCAAAATTAGACAAGTGCTATAATTAGGGAAATATGCATCAGAAACCAGAAAAAAAAGGCAAGAAAAAACAGGAATATTGCTTACATTCACATTACAGCAGGCACTTTACAAAACATGTGATAGTGTTTATACTTGCTTTGAGTACTGGCATTAGAGCTAGAGCGGGCTCCTCCCAGTGCTTTGTCCAGCTCCTGGTCACTTTTCATTTCTATTTGGCACTGAAAAGGATCACACACTTTTGTAGTGGCAGCAAGCAGCTTTAGGAGGGAGGGGGGTGGGCGGGAAGCACACACACACACACACACACTCATTCTTTCACACACACGCACGCACATCCATTAACAACACTCATAACATTCAAACATGCACGCATGCACCAAACATTCATTTTAAAAGATCACACACACTCATTCTTTCACACACACGCACATCCATTAACAACACTCATAACATTCAAACATGCACGCACGCACCAAACATTCATTTTAAAAGTTCTCACACACACTCATTCTTTCACACACACTCGCATACACGCATGCACATCCATTATCAGCACTCATAACATTCAAACATGCATGCACGCACGCACCAAACATTCATTTTAAAAGATCACACACACAAACACACACTTACCTTCAGCCTCGGAGGTCCCAGGAGGGTTGGGACTGCTGCCCTCCCTCATTGGCTGACCTTAGGTCCCAGCTGCGTCACAGAGTGGGATGGGGTCAGTGAGACTGCTGACCCCACCCCACTCTGTGACGAAGTGTCACTGATTGACACTCACCCTGAGGCTTCAGGGCTTAAACCTGAAGCCCCCAGGTCGAAGTCAATGGGTGACGTTTTCCTTGTCACCCAGAGGAGGGCTTTGAGGCACCTTTGCTGAGCCGAGGAGGTCACACCCATAGGAGCTGTGACCTCCTCAGCCCAGCAAAGTTCAGCTCATGCAGGCAGGAGTCTGCGTAAATCATGCATGTCTGCCTGACCTGAACATGAAGAGTGTCTGTCAGGCTGATCTTTGTTCAGCCTGCCAGACACTCTTCATGAGGGGCAAAAGGTGGGGGGGGGCACCTCCGCCCTAAAGGACGGGCTGCACCTGACTCTTTGTCTGCTGCATATATAACATTGGATTTAGGGCTTTGTGCCTCAGTTAGATATTGGGGGACGCGTTACTCCATCACAATGGTGATGGATATCCCTTCTTCTAATATCTAAATCCCATAAGATATAATGGGTACAATGGGATTTAGATATTGGCGGACAGGATATCCATAGCCATTGTGACGGAGTAACTTGTCTTCCAATATCTAAATCAGGACGTATGTTTTTGTGATATAACAAGGAAATTAAAAAACTCTTGTATATGGGTGTTGTTTGTTTGATAGATGGCATGCACCAGTATTTGTACTTTTATTAAATTTTTTAAGTTTATTGTGATGGGTGGTCTGCATTTTCAGTAAGGGTCTAGTTATTTCTTTCATTTAATTTTTCATCTTTGCAAAGGAAAAATGTTTCACAGTTCAGTACATTTTCTTCATGTTTGTTAAATTTGCAATATTTGTTTATTTTACTATGTGGCCTAGTCTACCAATGATCCATCCAGCCAGTAGTAGTCATGGGTGCATGAAAGCACTGTTTCTGTGGTAAATGTTGTATTTGTTTCTATTTCATGTTTTTTTCTGCAAAAAGTGTATATGTGGGGTAGTACTTGATGCCTTGAGCAAATGTGTGTTGTTGAATTTTTTTTTTATAGCTCAGATCATTTTCGTTTTTGGCATTTCTGAATTAATGATACTGTTTTCTTCCGTGTTACCATGTCTCCTTTGTCTGGCCTGTGCATGTGTGCGTGGGTGTGTTTGCCATAGACCAACATTCGTCTTTGTTCTCCATGCCATGTGGCCAGGGGCTATTCCGTGTAGTCAATGTCCATAGGTCTGCATGTGCTCTTTGTCCCCATGCCTCATTCCTTGTTTGACCATGTGGCCAGCGACCATTTTGTGTAGGCAGGTAGTGTGCTTTGGCTGTAGGGCTGCATGCGTCCTCAGACCTGCCAAGTGCCACGCATCAGCTGTTAGACTAACCTCTTTTAATGTGGTGGTACGCATCACTGCTTGAAAATGCATTAATCTTGCGTTGTCAGCCCTGGCTTAACCCCCTGCGTGCTGAAGGTGAAGCAGGTAGAGTGACCGCGACGGCCGGGGATGCATTTACAGCAGTGCAGTGTCTGAGTGCTCAGTGAGGGATGGGGTAGCAGAGGCGGGCTGCACCTCTGGCTCCTGCGGCAGGGTGGCTCAGAAGAGGTGACAGGAGCATGGCTGTGAGCCCTGGAGTCGGCCTCTGGCGCTGCGGCCCGCTCTGTCATCTCATTCTCCACGTACCCTGCGCTTTCAACCCACTGCCGCCCAACCACGCACGGCCACCACCCGCCGCCGATGAACCAGACAGTGGCGGGGCCAGTGACTGCTGGGGCGATCAGGGATGATTAAAGCGGAGGAGCGCTGCTGAAGAGACCAGAGGTGGGGGCGGCTCAGTGCTGCCTGCACAGACCGCGTGGTAAGTACCACTAGTACTGTCTGCCCGCCGCGTGTCTCTGCAAGATAACTTTAAATAATAATGAAAATATCAGACTGACAGACATGTCTCATGATCATTGTTGAGATAACAACACTTAATATAATTTAATTTTAGCAGTCGCTGGCTGCATGGGCGTAGGAAGTGTGGGGGATGCGGGGATGTATCCCCCCCAGATTTTGGAGGGTGGGGGACACGGGGGACGAAGGTGGGGGGGACAAGGGGACACAATCATTTCCCCTCTCACATCTATTATTCAGAGGGCCATTAACGCACAAAAGCGCACTTATAATAGCCCTGTGCCGACCATCCTCCAATCTGATGGTAACAGAATGAAGGTGAGTCAGGAGGCCCCCTGCGCCCTCTGCTCTTTTGTTTGTCCTGTTCACACCTGTGGGCGTTAAGGGTGCTCATAAGAACAAAGGGCACGAGGAGGAGAAAAGAGTTTTGGATGATTACTGTCTGCATCACCTGCCGCCTTGAAGAGGAGAGCTACAGGACGCCTTCAAGAGGAGCTGCAAGACATTGAGCAAGATCTAAAGAGAGAAGAGAGTCCCACTCAGCCTGACACCTGCAGGCTAGAAAGGAGACTCTGTGAAACACAATGTTTGTATTTGCCTAAGATCACACCAGTTGGTGAAACAGTGAAGTCGAGATTGGGCCCAGATTTTACCTTTTCACACAACAATTTAGCTATTAGAAGGGTATATTTTTCTAATATTTATGTTTAATGTTTTGTTATCTAGGTAATGAAGGGCTTGATTATAGAGTGGCTAACAGAGAGAAGCCATATTTCATTTTGGGCCGTTATGTCTAGCGTTATTATTTATGTTGTTATCGTTACATATTTCAGCATATTGAAGTATATTATCTTTTCTCTATCTTTTCTTCACTCTACTCTGAAACAATCTACACTATGCCACTGCACCCTACACCACTTTTCTCTACTCTGTGCTACTCTATGCCACTGCAATCTATGCTGTACCACTCTACTCTACACCACTCTACTCTGCAGCACTCTACACTACGCCACTGCAATCTATGCTATTCTACTCTAACCATTGCACAATACACCCCTGCACGCTTTACCACTTTACTCAAAACCAATGCACTCTATGCCACTGCACTCTATGCCAATCTACTCTGCACCACAGCACTCTATTCCACTGCTTTCAATGCCACTGTACTCTGCGCCACAGCACTCTAGGCGACTGCACTCTATGCCACTCTACAATACAACACTGTACTCTGCGACCCTCTAATCTGCAACATTGCACTCTGCCACTGAACTCCACGCTACTCTACTCTGCACCACTGCATTCAATGCCACTGTACTCTGTCCCAATGCACTCTTTTCTGTACCACGGCACTCTAATCTACTCTACTCTACACCACTCTACTGTAGGCACTTAACTCTACTTTGAAATCATCTCCTCTATGCGACTGCAATCTACGCAACTCCACTCTATTCTATGCCAGTCTAATCTACCCTGCACCACTCCAATGTACCCTGCGCCACTCCAATCTGCTCTGCACCGCTCTATGCTACTGCACTCTACATCACTATGCTCCACTCTGCAACAATCTACTCTACACCACTATACTGTACTCTGCAGCAATCTACTCTATGCCACGGCACTCTATGCAGCTCTATTCTACTCTGCACCACTGTACTCTAAGCCACTCTTCTCTACTCTGCATCACTCTACATCACTGCACTCTACACCAATGCATTCTATGCCACTCTACTCTACACCACTGCCCTTTATGACACTCTACTCTGCAACACTGCACTCTGCCACTGAACTATACTCCTCTCTACTCTGCACCACAGCACTCTACTCTGCACCGCTCAACTATATGCCACTCTACTGCACTCTACACAAATGTACTATATGCCACTACACTATGCCACTCTACTCTGCATCACTGCACCCCACCATTGCACTCTTCACCAGTCTACTCTACCTTGCAGCACTCCACTCTACCATGCACCGCATCACTCTATGACACAGCACTCTGAACAACTGCAATCTATGCAGTGCCACTCCACTCTGCTCCCCTCTACTCTTCACCAATCTACGCTACTGCACTGTACGCTAAACCAGTGCTGTCTTCGTCAATGCACTCTACACCACTTTACTCAAAACCAACGCACTCTATACCACCACACTCTACACCAATCTACTTTGCACCACTGTACTCTATGCCATTTCACTCTAGACCACCCAACTCCACTCTATGACACATCACTCTGACATTACACTCCATGATACTAGACTCTGACACTCTATTCCATTAAACTCTAACACTTTCTCCACTCTGTAACTCCCTACACAACTCCCTGTACGCCACTCCATTCCACTTTACTCCACTCTATGCCACTCCACACCACTCTATGCCACTTCAATCTACGATACTCTACTCAACGCCACTGCACAACCCTCTATGCCACTCCAGTATACAACAATGTACTATGCTCAACAACACTCTACCCAACTTGCTCTATGCTAGTTCATGTTACTTTACTTCACTCTACTCCAGTTCACTCTTATTTATGCCTTTCCACTCTACGACACTCTGCCACTCCACTCTATTACACTGTGACACTACTCCACTCTACTACTACTTTATGGCATTGGCGCTTGATTAGAGATTCAGATCTCCATTGATTGCCTTGTCACTCATATGAGACGTGAGTCAGATTTATCTTCGCCGTTTTGGTTACAAGCACTATGTAACCCTTTTAACTCAAGCTTAACGAAGGCTTAGGGTGATCCTGATACCTGTCTAGGGGATCGAAATATCGTCGGCCAAAGTACCTTGACTTGAATTTGTGATATTGTACATAAGTTGGCATAAGCATAGGTACTATGAGCTAATCACTTCTTGATTCACTATTTGAGTCATTCATGTAAAAGTGGGTGTATAACAGCGTGTAAATCACTATTGTGGATGCTAACCTTGTAGAAAAGTAGCCTCCTTCTAGCTTGGTTACCTCCACATTTGGCCTGTTTGCCAGTGTGTTTGAGTGTGTCTACTGGGATCCTGCTAATCAGGACCCCAGTAGTTATGCTCTCTCCCTTAAATTATGGTTGTTGCATACTGGTAACACAGTATTTCACCCAAGATTGGCATACTGGTGCCCCCTTATAAGTCCCTAGTATATGGTACTTAGGTACCCAGGTGTGAGAAAGTAGCCTCTTTCTAGCCTTGTTACCCCCACTTTTGGCCTGTTTGTGAGTGTATGTCAGGGTGTTTGTCACTGTTTTCACTGTCTCACTGGGATCCTGATGGCTAGGCCCCAGTGCTCATAGTGAAAACACTATGTTTTCAGTATGTTTGTTATGTGTCACTGGGACCCTGTTGGTCAGGACCCCAGTGCTCATAAGTTTGTGGCCTATATGTATGTGTCACTGGGACCCTGTCACACAGGGCCCCAGTGCTCATAGGTGTGCATGTATGTGTTCCCTGTGTAGTGCCTAACTGTCTCACTGAGGCTCTGCTAACCAGAACCTCAGTGGTTATGCTCTCTCATTTCTTTCCAAATTGTCACTAACAGGCTAGTGACCAATTTTACCAATTTACATTGGCTTACTGGAACACCCTTATAATTCCCTAGTATATGGTACTGAGGTACCCAGGGTATTGGGGTTCCAGGAGATCCCTATGGGCTGCAGCATTTCTTTTGCCACCCATAGGGAGCTCTGACAATCCTTACACAGGCCTGCCACTGCAGCCTGGGTGAAATAACGTCCACGTTATTTCACAGCCATTTTACACTGCACTTAAGTAACTTATAAGTCACCTATATGTCTAACCTTTACCTGGTAAAGGTTAGGTGCAAAGTTACTTAGTGTGAGGGCACCCTGGCACTAGCCAAGGTGCCCCCACATTGTTCAGAGCCAATTCCCTGAACTTTGTGAGTGCGGGGACACCATTACACGCGTGCACTACATATAGGTCACTACCTATATGTAGCTTCACAATGGTAACTCCGAATATGGCCATGTAACATGTCTATGATCATGGAATTGCCCCCTCTATGCCATCCTGGCATAGTTGGCACAATCCCATGATCCCAGTGGTCTGTAGCACAGACCCTGGTACTGCCAAACTGCACTTCCTGGGGTTTCACTGCAGCTTCTGCTGCTGCCAACCCCTCAGACAGGCATCTGCCCTCCTGGGGTCCAGCCAGGCCTGGCCCAGGATGGCAGAACAAAGAACTTCCTCTGAGAGAGGGTGTGACACCCTCTCCCTTTGGAAAATGGTGTGAAGGCAGGGGAGGAGTAGCCTCCCCCAGCCTCTGGAAATGCTTTCTTGGGCACAGATGTGCCCAATTCTGCATAAGCCAGTCTACACCGGTTCAGGAACCCCTTAGCCCCTGCTCTGGCGCGAAACTGGACAAAGGGAAGGGGAGTGACCACTCCCCTGACCTGCACCTCCCCTGGGAGGTGTCCAGAGCTCCTCCAGTGTGCTCCAGACCTCTGCCATCTTGGAAACAGAGGTGCTGCTGGCACACTGGACTGCTCTGAGTGGCCAGTGCCACCAGGTGACGTCAGAGACTCCTGCTGATGGGCTCCTTCAGGTGTCAGTAGCCTATCCTCTCTCCTAGGTAGCCAAACCATCTTTTCTGGCTATTTAGGGTCTCTGTCTCTGGGGAAACTTTAGATAACGAATGCATGAGCTCAGCCGAGTTCCTCTGCATCTCTCTCTTCACCTTCTGATAAGGAATCGACTGCTGACCGCGCTGGAAGCCTGCAAACCTGCAACATAGTAGCAAAGACGACTACTGCAACTCTGTAACGCTGATCCTGCCGCCTTCTCGACTGTTTTCCTGCTTGTGCATGCTGTGGGGGTAGTCTGCCTCCTCTCTGCACTAGAAGCTCCGAAGAAATCTCCCGTGGGTCGACGGAATCTTCCCCCTGCAACCGCAGGCACCAAAAAGCTGCATTACCAGTCCCATGGGTCTCCTCTCAGCACGACGAGCGAGGTCCCTCGAATCCAGCAACTCTGTCCAAGTGACTCCCACAGTCCAGTGACTCTTCAGTCCAAGTTTGGTGGAGGTAAGTCCTTGCCTCACCTCGCTGGGCTGCATTGCTGGGAACCGCGACTTTGCAGCTACTCCGGCCCCTGTGCACTTCCGGCGGAAATCCTTTGTGCACAGCCAAGCCTGGGTCCACGGCACTCTAACCTGCATTGCACGACTTTCTAAGTTGGTCTCCGGCGACGTGGGACTCCTTTGTGCAACTTCGGGGAGCACCGTTTCACGCATCCTCGTAGTGCCTGTTCTGGCACTTTTCCGGGTGCTACCGGCTTCAGAGAGGGCTCCTTGTCTTGCTCGACATCCCCTCTCTCTGCTGGTCCAATTTGCGACCTCCTGGTCCCTCCTGGGCCTCAGCAGCGTCCAAAAACGCTAACCGCACGATTTGCAGCTAGCAAGGCTTGTTGGCGTTTTTTCGGCGGGGAAACACTTCTGCACGACTCTCCACGGCGAGAGGGATCCGTCCCCCAAAGGGGAAGTCTCTAGCCCTTTTCGTTCCTGCAGAAACCTCAGCTTCTTCTGTCAAGTAGAAGCTTCTTTGCACCCGCAGCTGGCATTTCCTGGGCATTTGCCCATCTCCGACTTGCTTGTGCCTTTTGGACTTGGTCCCCTTGTTCCACAGGTACCCTAGATTGGAAATCCACAGTTGTTGCATTGCTGGTTTGTGTCTTTCCTGCATTATTCCTCTAACACGACTTCTTTGTCCTTAGGGGTACTTTAGTGCATTTTGCACTCACTTTTCAGGGTCTTGGGGAGGGTTATTTTTCTAACGCTCACTATTTTCTAATAGTCCCAGCGACCCTCTACAAGGTCACATAGGTTTGGGGTCCATTCGTGGTTCGCATTCCACTTTTGGAGTATATGGTTTGTGTTGCCCCTATCCCTATGTTTCCCCATTGCATCCTATTGTAACTATACATTGTTTGCACTGTTTTCTAAGACTATACTGCATATTTTTGCTATTGTGTATATATATCTTATGTATATTTCCTATCCTCTCACTGAGGGTACACTCTAAGATACTTTGGCATATTGTCATAAAAATAAAGTACCTTTATTTTTAGTATAACTGTGTATTGTGTTTTCTTATGATATTGTGCATATGACAGTAAGTGGTACTGTAGTAGCTTCACACGTCTCCTAGTTCAGCCTAAGCTGCTCTGCTAAGCTACCATTATCTATCAGCCTAAGCTGCTAGACACCCTATACACTAATAAGGGATAACTGGGCCTGGTGCAAGGTGCAAGTACCCCTTGGTACTCACTACAAGCCAGTCCAGCCTACTACATTGGTTGTGCAGTGGTGGGATAAGTGCTTGAGACTACTTACCACTCTTGTCATTGTACTTTTCATAAGAGAAAAATATACAAAACAAGGTCAGTGTATATACACATAGCCAAAAAGTTTTGCATTTCCTCTTTTCACTCTTTTCTAAGTGCTGAAAAGTACTTCTAAACTTTCAAAAAGTTCTAAAAAGTTTTAAAAGTTTTTTTCTGTCTTTCCAAAAAGTTCTGAAAACTTTTTTCTCTTTTTCTATCACTTTAACTCTCTCTAAAAAATGTCTGGCACAGGCCAAAATGTTGATCTGTCCAAACTTGCATATGACAACCTTAGCTGGAAAATAGCAAGGAGTCTCTGTATAGAGAGAGGTTTGAGTGTAGGGAAGAATCCTTCCTTGGAACTGTTACTTAACATGCTTAGAGAGCAGGATAAGGCCATAGGTGCCTCATCTGTTGAAAAAGTACCTAATAGTTCTCAATCTGATTCAGGGACTCCCCCAGGAAAAGATTCAGGAAAGAAACTTCCTAGCCTGCCCATTACTAGACAATCTAGCATAGATGGTAATGATGATGAGCCACACCATATAAATAGTGTTGTCTCACATCATAGGAAAAGCATTTATTCTCACCATACTGGTAGTAATGTTTCTGTAAACCAAGCTGTTAGGGTGGCTTCTGTAAGGGACAGGTCTCCTTCTGTTCATTCCCATCATAGCTCTGTTTCTAGAAATGTCCCTCCCACCAACCCTGATGACAGAATGTTAGAGAGGGAACTCAATAAGTTGAGGGTGGAACAAACCAGACTGAAGCTTAAAAAGCAACAGCTGGATTTGGATAGACAGTCTTTTGAATTAGAGAAGGAAAGACAGAAGTTGGGTTTAGATACCCATGGTGGCAGCAGCAGTATTCCCCATAGTCATCCTGCAAAAGAGCATGATTCCAGGAATCTGCACAAGATAGTTCCCCCTTATAAGGAGGGGGATGACATTAACAAGTGGTTTGCTGCACTTGAGAGGGCCTGTGTTGTACAGGATGTCCCTCAAAGGCAGTGGGCTGCTATCCTATGGCTATCATTTAGTGGAAAAGGTAGGGATAGGCTCCTTACTGTGAAAGAAAATGATGCTAATAATTTCCAAGTTCTTAAGAATGCACTCCTGGATGGTTATGGCTTAACCACTGAACAGTACAGGATAAAGTTCAGAGAGACCAAAAAGGAGTCTTCACAAGACTGGGTTGATTTCATTGACCATTCAGTGAAGGCCTTGGAGGGGTGGTTACATGGCAGTAAAGTTACTGATTATGAAAGCCTGTATAACACAATCCTGAGAGAGCATATACTTAATAATTGTGTGTCTGATTTGTTGCACCAGTACCTGGTAGACTCTGATCTGACCTCTCCCCAAGAATTGGGAAAGAAGGCAGACAAATGGGTCAGAACAAGGGTGAACAGAAAAGTTCATACAGGGGGTGACAAAGATGGCAATAAGAAGAAAGATGGTGAAAAATCTCAAGATAAGCATGGGGATAAGGGTAAAACCAAAGATCCCACTTCAAATCTTAAACACTCTTCAGAGGGTGGGGATAAAACTAATTCTTCCTCTTCTTCTCAACCTGCACACATTAAAAAGCCTTGGTGCTTTGTGTGTAAAAACAGAGGCCATAGGCCAGGGGATAAGTCCTGTCCAGGTAAACCCCCTGAGCCTACCACCACTAATACATCAAGCTCTAGTGCCCCTAGCAGTAGTGGTACTAGTGGTGGGACTGCTGGCAACAGTCAAGTTAAGGGTGTAGTTGGGTTCACTTTTGGGTCCATAGTAGAAACTGGGGTAGTCAGTCCCAAGACAGTTTCTGTCACACCTAGTGGCATTGGCCTTGCCACACTGGCTGCTTGTCCCCTTACAATGGATAAGTACAGGCAGACAGTTTCAATAAATGGTGTTGAGGCCTTGGCCTACAGGGACACAGGTGCCAGTTTCACTTTGGTGACTGAAAACCTAGTGCACCCTGATCAACACATCATTGGACAACAGTATAAGATTATTGATGTCCATAACTCCACTAAGTTTCTTCCCTTAGCTATAATTCAGTTTAGTTGGGGTGGAGTTACTGGCCCTAAGCAGGTGGTGGTATCACCTAGCTTGCCGGTAGACTGTCTCTTAGGTAATGACCTAGAGGCCTCAGGTTGGGCTGATGTAGAGTTTTTTGCCCATGCAGCCATGCTGGGCATCCCTGAGGAATTGTTCCCTCTCATTTCTACTGAAATGAAAAAGCAAAGGAGAGAAGGCCTGAAAACTCAGGATCCCTCTCCATCAACAGGTAAAAAGGGTATCACAGTATCCCCTAACCACCCTACCATTCAGGATACCATTCCTGTGGTGGGAGAAACCTCTCCTGGGGTGGCACCTGTTCCAAGGGAATCATCAGCTGGCAAAGCTGGACTCCCTGAGGTAGAAGTACCTCGCTGTGGGATAACTAACATTGGTGACAAAAAGAGCACCATTTTAGTTAACATGGAGCATCCCTCCAACCCTCCCAGAGAAACTTTAGTGCAGAAACCCTGCACTGCCTCACAACACTTAGGACAGCATCCCTGCCCTAGTGTGGAGCTCATAGGACAGCATCTCTGCCCTGCTCCAACTCAAGAGAAACAGCATCCCTGTTCTCTCTTCCAGCCATATGGACAAAGTTTTTGCCCAGCTATGGCTTTTCTGAGACAGCATCCCTGTCTGGCATTTCCATCACTACAAATAGGTTCAGTGGACAATTCCCACTGCTCTAAACTAAAACTTACTGATAGAAACTCTGAAAATACATCTTCACATTGTTGCTTAGCTAAAAAACTTCAAACAGGGTGGTTTACATCCCCACAGGGAAGTAACCATATAGTGGATGATAAAGGGAGTAACCAGTCTATTGCAGAGCTACTCTCTACTTATCACCACTTAGACAATAAAGTCTCAACTGGCCAAGATTAGCCTTATTGTCCTTCGTTTGGGGGGGGGGGGGGGTTGTGTGAGAAAGTAGCCTCTTTCTAGCCTTGTTACCCCCACTTTTGGCCTGTTTGTGAGTGTATGTCAGGGTGTTTGTCACTGTTTTCACTGTCTCACTGGGATCCTGATGGCTAGGCCCCAGTGCTCATAGTGAAAACACTATGGGCCTGATTCTAACTTTGGAGGACGGTGTTAAACCGTCCCAAAAGTG
Source organism: Pleurodeles waltl (assembly GCF_031143425.1). NCBI lineage: Eukaryota > Metazoa > Chordata > Amphibia > Caudata > Salamandridae > Pleurodeles > Pleurodeles waltl. The sequence goes on along the minus strand of NC_090446.1, from coordinate 1,528,846,984 downwards.
GCGGATATACCACCTACCGTATTACGAGTCCATTATATCCTATGGAACTCGTAATACGGTAGGTGGTATATCCGTCACTTTTGGGACGGTTTAACACCGTCCTCCAAAGTTAGAATCAGGCCCTATGTTTTCAGTATGTTTGTTATGTGTCACTGGGACCCTGTTGGTCAGGACCCCAGTGCTCATAAGTTTGTGGCCTATATGTATGTGTCACTGGGACCCTGTCACACAGGGCCCCAGTGCTCCTAGGTGTGCATGTATGTGTTCCCTGTGTAGTGCCTAACTGTCTCACTGAGGCTCTGCTAACCAGAACCTCAGTGGTTATGCTCTCTCATTTCTTTCCAAATTGTCACTAACAGGCTAGTGACCAATTTTACCAATTTACATTGGCTTACTGGAACACCCTTATAATTCCCTAGTATATGGTACTGAGGTACCCAGGGTATTGGGGTTCCAGGAGATCCCTATGGGCTGCAGCATTTCTTTTGCCACCCATAGGGAGCTCTGACAATCCTTACACAGGCCTGCCACTGCAGCCTGGGTGAAATAACGTCCACGTTATTTCACAGCCATTTTACACTGCACTTAAGTAACTTATAAGTCACCTATATGTCTAACCTTTACCTGGTAAAGGTTAGGTGCAAAGTTACTTAGTGTGAGGGCACCCTGGCACTAGCCAAGGTGCCCCCACATTGTTCAGAGCCAATTCCCTGAACTTTGTGAGTGCGGGGACACCATTACACGCGTGCACTACATATAGGTCACTACCTATATGTAGCTTCACAATGGTAACTCCGAATATGGCCATGTAACATGTCTATGATCATGGAATTGCCCCCTCTATGCCATCCTGGCATAGTTGGCACAATCCCATGATCCCAGTGGTCTGTAGCACAGACCCTGGTACTGCCAAACTGCACTTCCTGGGGTTTCACTGCAGCTTCTGCTGCTGCCAACCCCTCAGACAGGCATCTGCCCTCCTGGGGTCCAGCCAGGCCTGGCCCAGGATGGCAGAACAAAGAACTTCCTCTGAGAGAGGGTGTGACACCCTCTCCCTTTGGAAAATGGTGTGAAGGCAGGGGAGGAGTAGCCTCCCCCAGCCTCTGGAAATGCTTTCTTGGGCACAGATGTGCCCAATTCTGCACAAACCAGTCTACACCGGTTCAGGGACCCCTTAGCCCCTGCTCTGGCGCGAAACTGGACAAAGGAAAGGGGAGTGACCACTCCCCTGACCTGCACCTCCCCTGGGAGGTGTCCAGAGCTCCTCCAGTGTGCTCCAGACCTCTGCCATCTTGGAAACAGAGGTGCTGCTGGCACACTGGACTGCTCTGAGTGGCCAGTGCCACCAGGTGACGTCAGAGACTCCTGCTGATAGGCTCCTTCAGGTGTTAGTAGCCTATCCTCTCTCCTAGGTAGCCAAACCCTCTTTTCTGGCTATTTAGGGTCTCTGTCTCTGGGGAAACTTTAGATAACGAATGCATGAGCTCAGCCGAGTTCCTCTGCATCTCTCTCTTCACCTTCTGATAAGGAATCGACTGCTGACCGCGCTGGAAGCCTGCAAACCTGCAACATAGTAGCAAAGACGACTACTGCAACTCTGTAACGCTGATCCTGCCGCCTTCTCGACTGTTTTCCTGCTTGTGCATGCTGTGGGGGTAGTCTGCCTCCTCTCTGCACCAGAAGCTCCGAAGAAATCTCCCGTGGGTCGACGGAATCTTCCCCCTGCAACCGCAGGCACCAAAAAGCTGCATTACCGGTCCCTTGGGTCTCCTCTCAGCACGACGAGCGAGGTCCCTCGAATCCAGAAACTCTGTCCAAGTGACCCCCACAGTCCAGTGACTCTTCAGTCCAAGTTTGGTGGAGGTAAGTCCTTGCCTCACCTCGCTGGGCTGCATTGCTGGGAACCGCGACTTTGCAGCTACTCCGGCCCCTGTGCACTTCCGGCAGAAATCCTTTGTGCACAGCCAAGCCTGGGTCCATGGCACTCTAACCTGCATTGCACGACTTTCTAAGTTGGTCTCCGGCGACGTGGGACTCCTTTGTGCAACTTTGGCGAGCACCGTTTCACGCATCCTCATAGTGCCTGTTCTGGCACTTCTCCGGGTGCTACCGGCTTCAGAGAGGGCTCCTTGTCTTGCTCGACGTCCCCTCTCTCTGCTGGTCCAATTTGCGACCTCCTGGTCCCTCCTGGGCCTCAGCAGCGTCCAAAAACGCTAACCGCACGATTTGCAGCTAGCAAGGCTTGTTGGCGTTCTTTCGGCGGGAAAACACTTCTGCACGACTCTCCACGGCGAGAGGGATCCGTCCACCAAAGGGGAAGTCTCTAGCCCTTTTCGTTCCTGCAGAAACCTCAGCTTCTTCTGTCCAGTAGAAGCTTCTTTGCACCCGCAGCTGGCATTTCCTGGGCATTTGCCCATCTCCGACTTGCTTGTGACTTTTGGACTTGGTCCCCTTGTTCCACAGGTACCCTAGATTGGAAATCCACAGTTGTTGCATTGCTGGTTTGTGTCTTTCCTGCATTATTCCTCTAACACGACTTCTTTGTCCTTAGGGGAACTTTAGTGCACTTTGCACTCACTTTTCAGGGTCTTGGGGAGGGTTATTTTTCTAACTCTCACTATTTTCTAATAGTCCCAGCGACCCTCTACAAGGTCACATAGGTTTGGGGTCCATTCGTGGTTCGCATTCCACTTTTGGAGTATATGGTTTGTGTTGCCCCTATCCCTATGTTTCCCCATTGCATCCTATTGTAACTATACATTGTTTGCACTGTTTTCTAAGACTATACTGCATATTTTTGCTATTGTGTATATATATCTTATGTATATTTCCTATCCTCTCACTGAGGGTACACTCTAAGATACTTTGGCATATTGTCATAAAAATAAAGTACCTTTATTTTTAGTATAACTGTGTATTGTGTTTTCTTATGATATTGTGCATATGACACTAAGTGGTACTGTAGTAGCTTCACACGTCTCCTAGTTCAGCCTAAGCTGCTCTGCTAAGCTACCATTATCTATCAGCCTAAGCTGCTAGACACCCTATACACTAATAAGGGATAACTGGGCCTGGTGCAAGGTGCAAGTACCCCTTGGTACTCACTACAAGCCAGTCCAGCCTCCTACACCAGGGCATTGGGTTTCCAGGAGATCCCTAGGGGCTGCAGCATTTTTTTTGCCACCCATAGGGAGCCCATGCAATGGCTTCTACAGAACTGCCATTGCAGCCTGCGTGAAAAGGTGCATGCACCCTTTCACTGCCAGTTACACCGCACCAGGTCACTTATAAGTCACCCCTATAGCAGGCCCTCCAGCCCTGAGGGCAGGGTGCAGAGTACCCTGTGTGTGAGGGCACCCCTGCACTAGCAGAGGTGCCCCCACGACCTCCAGGACCATTTCCCCAGACTTCAGGAGTGTGGGGATGCCATTTTACACGTGTACTGGAAATAGGTCACTACCTATTCCCAGCTACATAATGGTAACTCCGAACATAGGTATGTTTGATATCAAACATGTTGGAATCATACCCCAAGGCTTTTGCAAGCATTGGTTGTATGATTCCATGCACTCTGGGGGCTCCTTAGAGGACCCCCAGTATTGCCATTCCAGCCTTCTGAGGTTTTCCAGGCAGCCCCAGCTGCTGCCACCTCTCAAACAGGTTTCTGCCCTCCTGTTGATTGAGAAGCTCAAGCACAGGAAGGCAGAATAAAGGATTTCCTTTGATAGAGGGGTGTTACACCCTCTCCCTTTGGAAATAGGTTTGGAAGTGGTAGCTTCCTTCCCCAGGCCACTGGAAATGCTTTGAAGGGCACATTTGGTGTCCTCCTTACATAATCCAGTCTACTCCGGTTCAGGTACCCCCAGTCCCTGCTCTGGCACGAAACTGGACCACCACCCCAGGTGTGCTGCTCAGAGCTCCTCCAGAGGGTCCCTGGGTTTTGCCATCTTGGATTCCAAGTTGGCAGCAAACTCTGGGAGCATCTGAGTGGCCAGTGCCAGCAGGTGGTGTCAGAGCCGTCCACTGATAGGTGCTTACCTGTTTAGCTGACCAATCCCCCTTTCAGGGCTATTTAGGGTCTCTCCTTTGAGAGGTTCTTCAGATTCAGATTGCAAGACTCCAGCAGGAATCCTCTGCATCTTTTACTTCACTTTCTCACCGAAGAAACTGCATCTGGACCCTCCAGGAACTCCACAAACTGCAACAACGAAGCAAAGACGACTTCTGCAACATTGTATCTCCAGCTCTTGCCAGCAAATGCAACTGTTTCCCGGTTGTGCATCCTCAGAGGACAGCCTGTCTTCAGTCTGCACCAGAAGAATGAACGAATCTCCCTTGGAGTGAAGGAGTCACTCCCCTGCTTCAGCAGGCACCTCTCTGCAACGATGACCATCTGCATGGGTCCCCTCTCCTGACGAGTTGCATGGATCCTGCATCACGGGTGGTGGACTGAAGTGGTCCTGATGGTCCTGACATCCTACTGTCCAACTTTGGTGGAGATAAGAGCTTGCCTTCCCATGCAAAACAGTACTCCTGTGCACCACGTGTTTTTCAGTTGCCAAGGCTTGTTGGCATCCTTCTATGAAATTCTTTGTGTACCATGTAGCTTCGGCCCCCAGCACTCCTTCCTGAGATGCACCGCTTCCTGAGTGGTTCTCTGGCGGCGTGGGATCCTTTGTTTTTGTGCTGCGTGGGCCTCCTTTTGCAACTCCTTTGTCCCCATGCTGGGGACTCCTATGTGCGCTGCCTGGTATTCCGTGGGCTCTCTGAGTTGCTGAGAGCCCCCTCTGACTCCTCCTCCTGGGTGGCCATTTTCCGCTAACCATGAGCTTTGCCTGTGCCAAGGCTTGTTGGTGGAATCCAGCGATGCAAACCAGACTGCAATCATCTATCCGGTGTGGGATATCATCTGCACCAACCACAAACCCGCATCCATCTTCTTGGGTGCAGTACTGACTGTTGTTCTTCACCAGTGGTTCTTCTTTTGCACCTTGATTCGGGTTAGCAGGGGCTCCTGTCCTCCCTGGACTCTTCTGTGCTTCTTGGACTTGGTCCCCTTCTTCCACAGGTCTTTAGGTCGAGGAATCCACCCTTTGTGTCTTGAAGTATATTCTGGTTCTTGCATTATCTTCTTTCTCGTGTTCTTGTGTGTTCTGGGAAAGTTACTGTGATTTACTCCTGCTTTCCTGGGCTCTGGGATAGGTTCTATTACTTACCTTTGGTATTTTCTAATACTCCAGGCGCCCCTCTACACACCACACTTGCCTAGGTGGGAAACCGACATTCGCATTCCACTTTCTTAGTATATGGTTTGTGTTTCCCCTAGGCCCATTTCTAACCATTGTGATTTTCACTAATTGCACTGTTTTCTAACTGTTTTTACTGCTATTGCTGCATACTAGTGTATATAATTGGTGTATTACTTACCTTCTAAGGGAGTATAGTCTCTATGGTATTTTTGGCATTTGTGTCACTAAAATAAAGTACCTTTATTTTTATAACACTTAGGGGGGCATTCTGACCGCAGCGGTTTTGCCGCGGTCAGAAGTGGAAAACCGGCGGTCTCCAGCCGGTTTTCCGCTGCCCTAAAGAATCCTCCATGGCGGCGCAGCTCGCTGCGCTGCCATGGGGATTCTGACACCCCATACCGCCATCCTGTTCCTGGCGGCTCTGCCGCCAGGAACAGGATGGCGGTATGGGGTGTCGTGGGGCCCCTGGGGGCCCCTGCAGTGCCCATGCCGATGGCATGGGCACTGCAGGGGCCCCCGTAAGAGGGCCTCACTTTGTATTTCAGTGTCTGCTTTGCAGACACTGAAATACGCGACGGGTGCCACTGCACCCGTCGCACCTTCCCACTCCGCCGGCTCAATTCTGAGCCGGCGTCCTCGTGGGAAGGGTGTTTTGCATTGGGCTGGCGGGCGGCCTTTTGGCGGTCGCCGCCAGCCCAGTGCAAAACCCAAAATACCCTCAGCGGTCTTTCGACCGCGGAGCGGTATTTTGGAGGGGGAAGTCTGGCGGGCGGCCTCCGCCGCCCGCCAGACTTAGAATCACCCCCTTAGTATTTTCTTTCATGTGTGTGAGTACTGTGTGACTACAGTGGTATTGCATGAGCTTTGCATGTCACCTAGATAAGCCTTGGCTACAGCTACCCCTAGGGAGCCTGGCATCTAGACACTGCCTACATGTCACTAATAAGGGATGAATGGACATGGTATAAGGTGTAAGTACCATAGGTACCCACTACAAACCAGGCCAGCCTCCTCCAAACCACTGTACTATATAGGTTACTTTTTACATTTTTCTTGTAATTGGTGACATTGGGTCATCCAGATAACTTGTGTAATGCCAGAATACCAGTCTTTCTCGATTTCCCCTGTTGATGTTTTCCCACTACATTTGATCTTTTATATTTTGATTGAATAAATGCATAAAACATTCCATTTGCATACTACTTTAATATCATTGTTTATGGGAGTGGTGTTGCATTTTATTCAAGGGACCCCTGTTCCTTTAAAGTTAGTTTACTGCTCCATTCTAGGACACTCTACTTACTCCATGATACTACGCCACACCAGTCGATGACACATCATTCTCCTTTATGCCATTAACTTTGAGCCATGATGAATAGTAGTCTCACTAGTGTACAGCATGGCTTAAACACATTGGCAAAGGCAATAGAACTTGCATAGGCGAGACCTATTGGCTATGCCAATGCTTGTTTATAAGGTATGAACTTTAAGGTGACTTGCAATATCCTTATGTACACAGGGGGTATTTTACCCCATATAATACATGGTCACACCACCAACTTTCCCACAAACCACTTAAAACCCTAGTGCATAGCTTCTGTCATTCCAAACTATTAAAGTACAGCAGAAGAAAGAAAACCAACATTCAATTTTTTTGCTTTAAACAGCTTTATTAATTATGCTCCTTGACCTGATCTGCCTTTTACCTTGGCTGCTAGCTCTGGCAGAAGACAATGTAATGTCAGAATTCGACTGCAATAACCCTATCATAGTCATTTTCTGATGTCTTTTCTTTATAATCAGTGAATATCTTTTCTTTACACGCAGTGACTTGGTGTATCACAAACAGCCGTTTCTAAAGAAATTAGTGACTGTAGTTTATATAGAGATTAGAGAATCCATGTTTATATAGCCTGTAACTCCAAGAGCTTCTTCAGTTGAAATGCTCCTAGTTATGTCTGATGTGGAGCTGAGCTTCCCAAGATCACACAAAGGAGCAGAAGTGTTATTAGAACTATGTTTTCCGAGCACAGTTTACAACTGTTGTAACTAATCGCTTTTGATCTCTCCAGTGCGGTTCCAATTGGCATGAGGCGAAGGGCATGATGGGTGAGGGGCGCAAAGGGTATGTTCTTCCTTTTTACCCTCCTACCTTTATTTGCTTGGTGCATGAAGATGCAAGGTTAATCAACATGTTATTTTCACATTTGAGCTAATTACTTTGTGAATGTAAATAACAATAAAAGATACTTTCAGACTGTGAAAACATGCCTTCCTTTCTCCCTATTTCACTTCCGATACATATATATATATATATATATATATATATATATATATATATATATATATATATATATATATATATATGTATGTATATATATGTATGTATATATATATATATATATATATATATATATATATATATATATATATATATAAATTATCTATCTATCTATCTATCTATCTATCTATGTATATATATATATATATATATGTATATATATATATATATATATATATATATATATATATATATATATATATATGATTGTGTATATTTATCGGAGCCTGCAGTTCGTAAACAACGAGCGATTTGTATAGGGTTGATTGAAAGTCCCCCAAGGCTGTCCCTGTCCCCCCCAGAAATTTATTGTCTCCTACACCCCTGGCTGCCTGCAAGAACTCTGCTGACGCCTCCTCAGGCTCCTGCTATGGCGTGCTGGGCTCATTTGACTGGATTAGCAGCTGAGACACCGCCACATCGGCTCCCACAGTCTGTGACTGACCTAGTCAGTGGTCTGGACATATTCCAGGCCCAGCTTTACCATTATTGTTGTCTCAAACAGAAACAAACCCCCATGCAGAAAGTCCCTTGGTACCTATCAGGGTTCAAACTTTGCTTAAGCCAATCCATCTTGATGTGTGTCACAACCCCACCACCATGTGCCTGTCACTCTGTTTCAAACCACCCTCGCTGCCTACCAGTGAGATACCTTCCCGGGAGTAGGTGCACATCACCGCGTTTTAGGTGTGGGCATGCACCTTATGTATGTTCAAGTGTCCCCAGGAACATCTCACCCTTTTTCTACCATACAATTCATAAATATTCATTCATACCAATTAATTTTCCTCGTCAAGGAGCCTAAATTTATGATGTTGTGTCCGGTCACGGTGAGAGAAGGCTCTGAATGTCTCTGAAAGGCAAACAGAATAGTTATCAAGACAGCGGTTGCACACCATGAGCTCTCACCGTGACTTCAACCCACAGCAGATGCAATGCAGCACTGTACTGTGCAGTGTGCAGAGGGGATCATCCTCTGTCACCGTGCAGCATCCTCTGCCACCGTGCAGCATCCTCTGTCACCGTACAGCATCCTCTGTCACCGTACAGCATCCTCTGTTACCGTGCAGCATCCTCTGTAACCGTGCAGCATCATCTGTCACCGTACAGTATCCTCTGTCTCCGTGCACCATCCTCTGTCACCGTGCATCATCGTCTGTCACTGTGCAGCATCATCGGTCACCATGCAGCAGTCGCCGTTCAGCATCGTCGGTCACCATGCAGCATCCTCTGTCACCATGCAGCATCCTCTGTCACGGTGCAGCATCCTCTGTCACCGTGCAGCAGCATCGGTCACCATGCAGCATCCTCTGTCACCGTGCAGCATCCTCTATCACTGTGACTTCAACCCACAGCAGATGCAATGCAGTACTGTACTGTGCAGCCTGCAGAGGGGGGCATCCTCTGTCACAGTGCAGCATCCTCTGTCACCGTGCAGCATCCTCTGTCACTGTGAAGCATCATCTGTCACCGTGTAGCATTATTTGTTACTGTGCAGCATCCTCTGTCACTGTGACTTCAATCCACAGTAGATGCAATGCAGCACTGTACTGTGCAGTCTGCAGAGGGGAGCATCGTCTGTCACCGTGCAGCATCCTCTGTCACCGTGCAGCATCCTCTGTCACCGTGCAGCATCATCTGTCACCGTGCAGCATCCTCTGTCAGTGTGCAACATCCTCTGTCACCATGACTTCAACCCACAGCAGATGCAATGCAGCACTGTACTGTGCAGTCTGCAGAGGGGAGCATCCTTTGTCACTGTGCAGCATCATCTGTCACCGTGCATCATCATCTCTGACCGTGCAGCATCATCTGTCACCATGCAGCATCATCTGTCACCGTACAGCATCCTCTGTCATCGTGCAACATCATCTGTCACGTGCAGCATCATCTGTCACCATGCAGCATCATCTCTGACCGTGCACCATCATCTGTCACCATGCAGCATCATCTGTCACCATGCAGCATCATCTCTGACCGTGCACCATCATCTGTCACCATGCAGCATCATCTGTCACCATGCAGCATCATCTGTCACCATGCAGCATCCTCTGTCACCGTACAGCATCATCTTTCAACGTGCAGCATCATCCGTCACCGTACAGCATCCTCTGTCACCGTGCAGCATCATCTGTCACTGTGCAGCATCCTCTGTCACTGTGCAGCATCCTCTGTCACCGTGCAGCATCATCTGTCACCGTGCAGCATCCTCTGCCACCGTGCAGCATCATCTGTCACCGTGCAGCATCATCTGTCACCATACAGCATCCTCTGTCACCGTGCAGCATCATCTGTCACCGTACAACATCCTCTGTCACTGTGCAGCATCCTCTGTCACCGTGCAGCATCATCTGTCACCGTGCAGCATCCTCTGTCAGTGTGCAACATCCTCTGTCACCATGACTTCAACCCACAGCAGATGCAATGCAGCACTGTACTGTGCAGTCTGCAGAGGGGAGCATCCTTTGTCACTGTGCAGCATCATCTGTCACTGTGCAGCATCATCTGTCACCGTGCAGCATCATCTGTCTCCGTGCAGCATCATCTCTGACCGTGCAGCATCATCTGTCACCATGCAGCAGCATCTGTCATCGTACAGCATCCTCTGTCACCGTGCAACATCATCTGTCACCGTGCAGCATCATCTCTGACCGTGCAGCATCATCTGTCACCATGCAGCATCATCTGTCACCATGCAGCATCATCTCTGACCGTGCACCATCTGTCACCATGCAGCATCATCTGTCACCATGCAGCATCCTCTGTCACCATACAGCATCATCTGTCAACGTGCAGCATCATCCGTCACCATGCAGCAGCATCTGTCACCATGCAGCATCATCTCTGACCGTGCACCATCATCTGTCACCATGCAGCATCATCTGTCACCATGCAGCATCCTCTGTCACCATACAGCATCATCTGTTAACGTGCAGCATCATCCGTCACCGTGCAGCATCATCCGTCACCGTACAGCATCCTCTGTCACCGTGCAGCATCATCTGTCACCGTGCAGCATCATCTGTCACCGTGCAGCATCCTCTGTCAGTGTGCAACATCCTCTGTCACCATGACTTCAACCCACAGCAGATGCAATGCAGCACTGTACTGTGCAGTCTGCAGAGGGGAGCATCCTTTGTCACTGTGCAGCATCATCTGTCACTGTGCAGCATCATCTGTCACCGTGCAGCATCATCTCTGACCGTGCAGCATCATCTGTCACCATGCAGCATCATCTGTCACCGTACAGCATCCTCTGTCACCGTGCAACATCATCTGTCACCGTACAGCATCATCTGTCACCATGCAGCATCATCTCTGACCGTGCACCATCATCTGTCACCATGCAGCATCATCTGTCACCATGCAGCATCATCTCTGACCATGCACCATCATCTGTCAACGTGCAGCATCATCCGTCACCGCGCAGCATCATCTCTGACCGTGCACCATCATCTGTCACCATGCAGGATCATCTGTCACCATGCAGGATCATCTGTCACCATGCAGCATCATCTCTGACCGTGCACCATCATCTGTCACCATGCAGCATCATCTGTCACCATGCAGCATCCTCTGTCACCATACAGCATCATCTGTTAACGTGCAGCATCATCCGTCACCGTGCAGCAGCATCCGTCACCGTACAGCATCCTCTGTCACCGTGCAGCATCCTCTGTCACTGTGCAGCATCCTCTGTTACCGTGCAGCATCCTCTGTCACTGTGCAGCATCCTCTGTCACCGTGCAGCATCCTCTGTCACCGTGCAGCATCATCTGTCAATGTACAGCATCCTCTGCCACCGTGCAGCATCCTCTGCCACCGTGCAGCATCCTCTGCCACCGTGCAGCATCATCTGTCACCATACAGCATCCTCTGTCACCGTGCAACATCATCTGTCACCGTACAACATCCTCTGTCACTGTGCAGCATCCTCTGTCACCATGCAGCATCCTCTGTCCCCATGCAGCATCCTCTGTCACTGTGCACCATCCTCTGTCACTGTGCACCATCCTCTGTCACTGGGCACCATTCTCTGTCACTGTGCAGCATCCTCTATCACCGTGCAGCATCATCTGTCACCGTGCAGCATCATCTGTCACCATCATCTGTCACCGTGCAGCATCATCTGTCATCGTGCATCATCCTCTGTCACCGTGACTTCAACCAACAGCAGATGCAATGCAGCACTGTACTGTGCAGTCTGCAGAGGGGAGCATCCTCTGTCACCGTACAGCATCCTCTGTCACCACGCAGCATCATCTGTCACCGTGCAGCATTCTCTGTCACCATGCAGCATCATCTGTCACCATCATCTGTCACCGTACAGCAACCTCTGTCAACGTGCAGCATCATCTGTCACCATGCAGCATCATCTGTCACCGTCATCTGTCACCGTGCAGCATCATCTGTCACCGTGCAGCATCATCTGTCACCGTACAGCATCCTCTGTCACCGTGCAGCATCATCTGTCACCGTACAGCATCCTCTGTCACCGTGCAGCATCATCTGTCACTGTGCAGCATCCTCTGTTACCGTGCAGCATCCTCTGTCACTGTGCAGCATCCTCTGTCACAGCGCAGCATCCTCTGTCACCGCGCAGCATCTTCTGTCACCGTGCAGCATCCTCTATCACTGTGCAGCATCCTCTGTCAACGTGCAGCATCATCTGTCACTGTGGAGCATCCTCTGCCACCGTACAACATCCTCTGTCACCGTGCACCATCCTCTGTCACTGTGCAGCATCCTCTGTCCCCATGCAGCATCATGTGTCACCGTACAGCATACTCTGTCACTGTGCACCATCCTCTGTCACTGTGCAGCATCATCTGTCACCGTGCAGCATCATCTGTCACTGTGCAGCATCATCTGTCACCATACAGCATTCTCTGTCACCGTGCAGCATCATCTGTCATCGTGCAGCATCCTCTGTCACCGTGACTTCAACCAACAGCAGATGCAATGCAGCACTGTACTGTGCAATCTCCAGAGGGGAGCATCCTCTGTCACCGTACAGCATCCTCTGTCACCGTGCAGCATCCTCTGTCACCATGCAACATCATCTGTCACCATCATCTGTCACCGTACAGCAACCTCTGTCACCGTGCAGCATCATCTGTCATCGTGCAGCATCCTCCGCCACAATGACTTCAACCCACAGCAGATGCAATGCAGCACTGTACTGTGCAGTCTGCAGAGGGGAGCATCATCTGTCACCGTGCAGCATCCTCTGTCACCGTGCAGCATCCTCTGTCACCGTGCAGCATCCTCTGTCACTGTTCAGCATCATCTCTGACCGTGCAGCATTCTCTGTCACCGTACAGCATCATCTGTCACCATGCAGCATCATCTGTCACCGTACAGCCTCCTCTGTCACCGTGAGTTACCGTGCAGCATCCTCTGTCACCGTGACTTCAACCCACAGCAGATGCAATGCAGCACTGTACTGTGCAGTCTGCAGAGGGGAGCATCATCTGTCACCGTGCAGCATCCTCTGTCACTGTGTAGCATCATCTCTGACCGTGCAGCATCATCTGTCACCGTGCAGCATCATCTGTCACCATGCAGCATCATCTTTCACCGTACAGCATCCTCTGTCACCATGCAGAATCATCTCTCACCATGCAGCATCATCTGTCACGGTACAGCATCCTCTTTCATTGTGCATCATCATCTGTCACCGTGCAGCATCCTCTATCACTGTGCAGCATCATCTGTCATCGTACAGCATCCTCTGTCACTGTGCAGCATCCTCTGTCACTGAGCAGCATTGTCTGTCACCGTAAAGCATCCTCTGTCACCATGCAGCATCATCTGTCACCATGCAGCATCATCTGTCACTGTGCAGCATCCTCTGTCACCGTGCAGCATCCTCTGTCACCGTGACTTCAACCCACAGCAGATGCAATGCAGTACTGTTCTGTACAGTCTGCAGAGGGGAACATCCTCTGTCACCGTGCAGCATCCTCTGTCACTTTACAGCATCCTCTGTCACCATACAGCATCATCTCTGACCATGCAGCATCCTCTGTCACTGTACAGCATCATCTGTCACCGTACAGCATCCTCTGTCACCATGCAGCATCATCTGTCACCGTACAGCATCCTCTGTCACCGTGCAGCTTCATCTGTCACCGTGCAGCTTCATCTGTCACCGTACAGCATCCTCTTTCACCGTGCAGCATCCTCTGTCATTGTGCAGCATCCTCTGTCACTGTGCCGCATCCTCTGTCACCATGCAGCATTGGCTGTCACCGTACAGTATCCTCTGTCAATGTGCAGCATCATCTGGCACAGTGCAGCATCATCTGTCACCGTGCAGCATCTCTGTCACCGCGCAGCAGCATCTGTCACCGTGCAGCAGCATCTGTCACAGTGCAGCATCATCTGTCACTGTGGAGCATCCTCTGTCACCGTGCAGCATCCTCTGTCACCGTGACTTCAACCCACAGTAGATGCAATGCAGTACTGGTCTGTACAGTTTGCAGAGGGGAGCATCCTCTGTCACCGTGCAGCATCCTCTGTCACCGTACAGCATCCTCTGTCACTGTGAGTTCAACCCACAGCAGATGCAATGCAGCACTGTACTGTGCAGTCTGCAGAGGGGAACATCCGCTGTCACCGTGCGGCATCCTCTGTCACTGTACAGCATCCCCTGTCACCATACAGCATCATCTCTGACCGTGCAGCATCCTCTGTCACCGTACAGCATCCTCTGTCAATGTGCAGCATCATCTGTCACCATGCAGCATCGTCTGTCACCGTGCAGCATCGTCTGTCACCGTGCAGCATCCTCTGTCACCGTACAGCATCCTCTGTCACCGTGCAGCATCATCTCTGACCATGCAGCATCCTCTGTCACCATGCAGCATCCTCTGTCACCGTGATTTCAACCCACAGCAGATGCAATGCAGTACTGTTCTGTACAGCCTGCAGAGGGGAACATCCTCTGTCACTGTGCAGCTTCCTCTGTCACTGTACAGCATCCTCTGTCACCATGCAGCATCATCTGTCACCATACAGCATCATCTGTCACCGTAAAGCATCCTCTGCCACTGTGCAGCATCCTCTGTCACCGTGCAGCATCCTCTGTCACCGTGCAGCATCCTCTGTCACTGTGCAGCATCCTCTGTCACCGTGCAGCATTGTCTGCCACCGTACAGCGTCCTCTGTCAATGTGCAGCATCATCTGTTACCGTGCATTATCATCTGTCACCGTGCATTATCATCTGTCACCGTGCAGCATCGTCTGTCACTGTGCAGCATCCTTTCTAACCGTGCAGCATAATCTGTCACCATGCAGCATCATCTCTCACCGTGCAGCATCCTCTGTCACCATGCAGCATCCTCTGTCACCGTACAGCATCCTCTGTCAATGTGCAGCATCGTCTGTCACCGTGCAGCATCCTCTGTCACCGTACAGCATCCTCTGTCACCGTGCAGCATCATCTCTGACCGTGCAGCATCCTCTGTCACCATGCAGCATCCTCTGTCACCGTGATTTCAACCCACAGCAGATGCAATGCAGTACTGTTCTGTACAGTCTGCAGAGGGGAACATACTCTGTCCCTGTGCTGCATCCTCTGTCACCGTACAGCATCCTCTGTCACCGTGCAGCATCATCTGTCACCATGCAGCATCATCTGTCATTGTACAGCATCCTCTGTCACCGTGAGTTCAACCCACAGCAGATGCAATGCAGTACTGTTCTGTACAGTCTGCAGAGGGGAGCATCCTCTGTCACCGTGCAGCATCATCTGTCACCGTGCAGCAGCATCTCTGACCGTGCAGCATTCTCTGTCACCGTGCAGCATTCTCTGTCACCGTGCAGCATCCTCTGTCACTCTGCAGCATCCTCTGTCACCGTACAACATCATCTGTCACCATGCAGCATCCTCTGTCATCGTGCAGCATCGTCT
Source organism: Pleurodeles waltl (assembly GCF_031143425.1). Classification (NCBI taxonomy): domain Eukaryota; kingdom Metazoa; phylum Chordata; class Amphibia; order Caudata; family Salamandridae; genus Pleurodeles; species Pleurodeles waltl. Next base: position 1,528,831,475 of record NC_090446.1, on the reverse strand, counting down.
ATCACCGTTCAGCATCGTCTATCACCGTGGAGCATCATCGGTCACCATGCAGCATCCTCTGTCACCATGCAGCATCCTCTGTCACCATGACTTCAACCCACAGCAGATGCAATGCAGCACTGTACTGAGCAGTCTGCAGAGGGGACCATCCTCTGTCACCGTGCAGCATCATCTGTCACCGTACAGCAGCATCTGTCACCATGCAGCATCATCTGTCACGGTACAGCATCCTCTGTCACCGTGCAGCATCATCTGTCACCGTACAGCATCCTCTGTCACTGTGCAGCATCATCTGTCACCATGTAGAATCATCTGTCACAGTGCAGTATCATCTGTCACCATACAGCATCCTCTTGTCACCTTGCCAACCTGGCCTCTCCGAACCATCAACTGACTCTTGTCTCTACATCACAGCAACTCTGTCTGCAGCCAGTGAGTGTGAGTCCACAGATAGTTTAGCTACAGCGAAGGTGGCAGGACGAAGCATCGGGCTTTATATCCCAACACTGTGAGACTTGTTAATTCAAACACAACACTGGTGAATAATATTCCTGCTGGAGAGAGAAGAGTTGTGTCTGCTGACAGTTTTGACTCTCACCATAAAGTAGCGCATAAGATTAATATACCTACTGCAGAGAAAGCCTACCAGCATATTACAGAACTGCATTTTACGTGGATACCTCAGTGGGTTGCTGCTTTTGTCACAGAGATGCCTTTGTTACTTGTGATTCAGCCGCACTTGATGCTGAGGTTGGGGTGGGGGGTGCTGTGTATTTAGAAATTATAGGTTTAAAAGCACCTGCTGCAGAGTTCAAGTTTCTCGTTGCTCAAATGAGTGTAATTTCTGATATTTGTCTGTAACATGGACTTCATTGCATGATTTTGGTTGCAAGAAAATATCACTCTAAGTGTCACACATTTAGTCATTGAATGTCACTCATAAGTACACTAAAACTATCAAAATGCTGGTGGCCATCTTGCATAGGCAGCCAGTGTGCCCTTGCCATCGGCCTGCATGTGTTCTTTGTGTAGCCATGTCTCCTTGCTTGCTGTTGTCGGTTGACCATGTGGCCGGTGGCCTTTTCGGATAGCCACAATTTTTTCCACTTTTCAAAGCCATTTTCTATGGAGATTGATAGGAGAGGGCTGTGCCTTTTATTTTTGGTTCTTTTTTTAAAAACTTTTCCTTGATATCAGTTTAATGATATGCTTGAGGATCATTGTAGTATATGTATATTATGATATTATACAGTGCTACATATTATATACAGTTTTCCCCTGCACCTCCCTGACTGTCACACGTGTCTCCCTTAGATGCACATAAAGCAGAAGGTTATATCTGTATGCTGTTATCCTGATTGGAAATGAAATATTATGTTATCGTGGTTTGGTTTGACTTTGGAATGGACACAATAATGTTAATTATTTAGGATTATAGCTTAAGTAACCAGCCACACTAAATTATATTGTCTTTGCCTGTACTTATTCAAACTGCAACAATTCCACGTTTCACTAAATGCTTTTCTTGTTTGTTTGCATTTAGGTGCAGAAGAGACATCACCCACAGTACTGCCAGACAGAAGATCGGTACAAAGTGATGTGCTACACAACACATGACGCAAGTCCTCCAATCTCTTCCGCTTGTGCAGTTAAGTGCCAAGAAAGTGACCACTGAGAAGAAGCAGCTTTCCACCACAAGCATGCTGACCACAGTCTCTCCCTGGAAACTTGTGCCTGCCACACCGGTCTCTGGGAGCAAGCTGGGAGTAGCACTCCTGCATCAATGGCACCACCCAACCTAAGTCCAAGCCCATGTCTGTCAGCAAGGCAGCCACTGCAATCATGCTGACCCCAGCAAGCAATAACATTTAATTGGATTTGTCTCTTTTGCAAAGCAGTACCCAATTGTTGCAAGAAACTGAGCAAAGTGGACAACAGCCACAGCCAGCAATAGTAGATCTTCCTGAAACCACTGGTTTCCAGATCACCAGCAGGAAAAATTAAAGGTATTCCACCATCTCCTCCGAGCCCCTGTTCTGATGATCTGGACATGGATTGGACCCAGGGTGAGTCTGAGACACTCCAGGAAAGGCAAGGGGAAAGGAAAGTGAATGAAAGCCTTAAAAGTATGGAAGGGGATGTGAATGACAAGCCAGTCATTGTCATGGAAGCTGGCCCAGAGGAGACTGACATTATCCCTTCTATTCAACCTGCTCCGAAGGATGTGGCATTGATATCACCAGCTCCAGCTGCCACATTTATAAGGCTCCTGCTGAGACCCACATCCACCACTACCTCAGTAGAAGTACGCGCTGCAGAGAGGCAATCATTGAAACACCCACCCACCTCCAGTTCTTCTTCGGGCATTGCCAGTGGCACACTAAGAAAATTCTCCTCCACAGTTTGCGACTTCTTTATGATTAGCAAGCAGGAAGATAACGTTGCAGTATTTTCCATTTGCCACACAAGTGTTTGTCGAGGTGAGCCTGGTTCATGCCGTGGTACTGGAGGCCAAACGACCCGTGTGAAATAACATCACGCAATCTGGCGGGAGTAGCACCTGCAGGTGGTGGTGGTGAAGGTGAGGAGAGCAGGGAATCAGCTCCAAACATAGTGGGAGGTGAAGGTGATGAGGAAGAAGAGGGTGGCATCTTTATACAAAGCAGCCTTGTCCTCAGCTGTGCCCCAGTATCACCCGCACCAGCAAAAGCAAAATGGCACAAGAGTCAGATGGAGACATCACAGCAACAGCATACAGGAACTGCCCCAAGACACATATTGAGTCTACCACCTTCTAGTTCTCTCCAGAAGTCGCCTGGGGTAGTGGCCCTACTAAAAACAAATTCACGCTACTATTACAGGAATGTTTAGGCAGGAGGGAACCTAAGAACGCAACCACCCAATGGCATGTTTGTGCAACGGGAAACTAGCTATAATGTTTGCAGTGGACCTCATCCCTTTTTCTTTTGTGGAAGGAGTGGGATTTTTAGATTTTGTGGTGGCCATCTACCTGAACTGGGAGGTTCCCAGCTGGACCGGAGTTGATGTTCCAGCGCTCCATCACGATGTGCTGCAATTGCTTGGACAAGCTTTGCAGCAGAGTGCTGTCCACACTATTCACCCGATGCCAGACATGTGGACCAGTTGTCAAGCCACTGATTACATGTGTCTGGATCTCTTTTGTGGGGGTTAGGCTACAAGCTACCTACATGTCTTGCAGCTAAAGAAACTTTTAGGGGCGTTCTGCGGCATGCAACAGTAGCTGTGTTCACCATGAAGAAATCCCATACACCTGCAAACATCTTGGAAGACTTTAACAGCAGGATGTTTGAATGGCTGCACCCAGGAGTCTCAGAATGGGATTTGTTGCCCCGGCCAATGGCAGTAATATAGTTAAGGCCATGACATATGGTGGCAATTTCAGGGTACTGTGTTTGGAGCATTGCATCAACATCATTGTACAGGACTTTCTCAGAAAAGAAGACCTAGTCAGCAACTTACTGACCATCTGCAAAAGAATCTGCACTCATTTCAGCCATTCTTTTAAAGCCGAGAAGCACCTGACGATCATTCAGCGTGCTAGAAGAGTACCAGTTAATACCCTCATAAAGGAGGTGCCAACATGTTGGAACTCAAACTATTACATTTTTCAACGTCTGTTTGAGCAGTACAAATGGATCAATGAGTATGTTATTCAAAGAGGAGGGGATGCAACTGGGAAAAGCATCACCATTGGGATTGACAAATGTGGCCTAGTCAAATGCCCGAGAGAGATGCTACTTTCTTTTGAGGTTTTCACAGGGGAAGTCAGCAAGGAGGACAGTATGAAAGGCCCTATTATTGAGTGATTGTGAGTGATGATGATTCATATGGTGGCAGACTGAGGGAGCCCGTTCAACTAATTTGTAAACTTGATTTTGATTATTTTCAATGTTTGGGGTCAGATGGGTGATCATTTTTCCTGAAGATGATTGGCCCTTTCACATTTAGCAAGGTTTACTTGCAGGGTCCACCCCTTTTTTCTGGTTCTCAATCTTCAGAGACAAGATCAGTCAGTTTACAAATCTACACAAAAAATTACTCAAATAATCTCTCTCATTTGGGTCAAGACAGAGTTGGACTGACTCATTACTCGAAGTCAGGATGATGGAAGGACTCAGGGTGGAACTGCCTCAACAGCCAGAAGAAGGAAGTGTAGTAGGACTCTTATCATGGGAGTAAGTCTGCTGAGTTTCTGGTGAAGTCAGTCCCACACCGGATACAAGCTGTCAGCCTGAATGCGTCGGCTAGCTAGCAGCACCTCATCCAAACCGAGGAAGTAAGGATGATTTCTGGCACCCTAGAGACATAACACCTAGACTCCTGAGGAAAGTTGTAGTCGTCAAATCACGCCCCTTTCTCCCATGTACCCAAGGTCTCGTACAGATGAAGGCAAACAAGGGGATGCAGGAAAAGTTTCAATACATTTTATTGAAGCAACTGCATCCTAATGTATAAAACATGAACTGCGATTGTAAGGAGCATTAAACAAAGTACAGCGATGATTGTGACCATTAGTGTGAAAAATATGAACAGTCCCAACATCCTTGAATAAGCATAAATCTAGTGATTCCTACGCATACCCTAATCTCTAAACCTAAGAGCATGTTGGTTTGTCACCCATCTGCCCATCCCAGTCTGGAGGAGGAGTCCCAACCCCATACCTGAAATGCGGCAGGAGTCAGTCCGTTATTATGCTTGCAATTCTCCTGATTAGCTGGACGACAAAACCAGGGTATGTGTATCTGCAGACAAAATGGCAGATAGCATGCAATGGCTCTGGCTGTAATCCTCGCTAACCTCATTTGGCCTGTGTAAAGTATTTGTACCAACACACACAGTAATACAGTGAAAACATGACAAAATGAGCACCACACCAGTTCTGCCAACTTCACCTTTCAAGGGCCCAGGGGTTGGATACGGCACCACTTGGCAGGGCAGGAGTCTCCATAGAAAGTCCACGTGCTGGCAGAGGAAATCTTTGATGGCTCTGAGACTTCAAAACAGAAGGCAAGCTCGGTTCAAGCCCTTGGAGATTCGTCTTCAAGCAGGAATACACAACAAAGTCCAATCTTTGTCCCCTTTTACAGGCAGAAGTAGCAACTGCAGGCTAGCCCAAAAAAGCACACACAGGAGCAACACTTCTCCTCAGCTCTTCAGCTTGGCAGAGGTTCCTCTTGGTTCCAGAAGTGATCTTAAGTCTGGGGTTTTGGGTCCACTACTTATAACCCTTTCTGCCTTGGAAGTAGGCAAACTTCAAAGGAAAGTATCTGTTGTTCACAAAATCCTGCCTTGCTGAGGCCAGGCCCCAGACACACACCAGGGGGTTGGAGACTGCATTGTGTGAGTGCAGACACAGCCCATTCAGGTGTAAGTGACCACTCCTCCCTCCACTCTAGCTCAGATGGCTCATCAGGATATGCAGGCTACACCCCAGCCCCCTTTGTATCACTGTCTAGAGGAGATTCACAAACAGCCTAACTGTCAGTCTGACCCAGATAGGGAATCCACAAACAGGCAGAGTCACAGAATGGTTTCAGCAAGAAAATGCCTACTTTCTAAAAGTGGCATTTTCAAACTAACAATCTAAAAAGCAACTTCTCTAAAAGATGTGTTTTTAAATTGTGAGTTCAGAGACACCAACTCCATATTTCGATCTGCCCTCAAAGGGAATCTATACTTTAAGAATATTTAAAGGCAGCCCCCCATGTTAACCTTCGGCCTTGCAACAGTGAAAACCGAATTTGGCAGTATTTCACTGTTGGGACATGTACAACACATCAGTACATGTACCACCTTTATCATACACTGCACCCTGCCCATGGGCCTATCTAGGGCCTACCTTGGGGTGCCTTACATGTATAAAAAGGGAAGGTTTAGGCACTTGCCAGGTCAAATTGGCAGTTTAAAGCTACTGTACACACAGACACTACAGTGGCAGGTCTGAGCCATGTTTACAGGGCTTCTAATGTGGGTGGAATAACCAGTACTGCAGGCCAACTAGTAGCTTTTGATTTACAGGCCCTGGGCACCTCTAGTGCACTTTACTAGAGACCTACAAGTAAATTAAATATGCCAATCATGGAAAAGCCAATTACACATACACTTTATACAGGAGCATTTGCACTTTAGCACTGGCCAGCAGCGGTAAAGTGTCCAGAGTACCAAAAACAGCAAAAAGTCCAGTACACAGTCAAAACATAGCTAGCAGAGGCAAAAAAGACAAGGGAGAACACTCCAAGGATGCCAGGTCTAACAGCTTCCAAAGTGCCGCTGCAGCTGGGATGCTATTTTCTGCTGTGCCGGTGGTGGTATACCAGCAGGAATGGCTATATCAAGAAATAAAAAAATAAAAAAAAGACAAATGGTAATCAATGCTCTGTGCCAACACTTGTTTAAAATTATATAGTTGTGTTGTAGTAATACATTGCTGGTCCCCTAGGGCCATTGGAATTTGATGTGATTACGACTCACAGGGTCATTTTTTACCCATACATGTCTCACAGAAAAGCACTGATTTAAAACTCAATTAAAGCAGAATAACCCAGTAGGTTAAAAAATCAGAGTGATTTTGTTTCGGTTAAATAATTTCCCGGTAAAAAAAAAAAACTAACACTTTGGGGGTCATTCCAACCCTGGCGGTCGGTGTTAAAGCGGCGGTCAAACCGCCAACAGGCTGGCGGTAAAAAAATGCAATTCCGACCCTGGCGGAAACCGCCAACAGAGACCGCTACTTTAACACACCGCCCGCCACGGCGGGACAAACAAACAGCGCGGCAGTCACCGCCAACAGACAGGCGGGAGAGAATGTACCGCCCACCCAATCACAACCCACCAATCCGCTACCTTTTCCGGGGCGGTAGCCCCGCCGATAAAAACACGGCGGAAACAGACATTTCAAACGGAAAACGCTCACCTCCATACACCCCACGAGGAATTTGGACAGCATGGAACCCGAACTACACATCCTACCAGCCATTGTCTTCCTGCTCCTCTACCAGGAGCACGAACGCCGGCGCAGAAGACAACGGTGAGTACTGCACCTACGACACAGGGGAGGGGGGAGGCAAAAAATTACGGGGACACACATATGCGACACACCCACCATCACCCTCACCCACTACAACACACACATCAATGCATAGCAACACATCACAGTTACCCCCCCCAACCCCCCGGAAGAATGCAAAGGCAAAAGGAAATGATTATAAATATAGAATTATATTGTAAGACTGAGTATAAAATATATCACACATCTATAACTTCATATACATAAATTGTCCAGTCCGATATGTCCATCAGCCATTGTTCGTGGGCCACTGGGCCAAAACATATGGGCAATGCCCACACAGGATACCTGCCTCCAACGGAGAGAACACTGCAGGGGCATCAGATAGGAAAACTACAGGCACCTCAGGGGTAAGGGAAGGGGTGGCACCTCAGCCTGATGAGTCCACGACACCAGATCCACGAGGGGCCTCCATGGCCACTGTGCCATCCTGGGGAGTGCAAAGCCACAGTCTCTCAAGTCTCTACAGTGGGTGGCTTGCCCGCTGCCATATCCTGGGGAGTGCAAAGCCACAGTCTCTCAAGTCTCTACAGTGGGTGGCTTGCCCACTGCCATATCCTGGGATGTGCAAAGCCACAGTCTCTCAAGTCTCTACAGTGGGTGGGTTGCCCACTGTGCCATCCTGGGGAGTGCAAAGCCACAGTCTATCAAGTCTCTACAGTGGGTGGTTTGCCCACTGTTCAATCCTGGGGAGTGCAAAGCCACAGTCTCTCAAGTGGATAACAGTCTCTACTGGTACTGGAGGGGGACTAGTGCCCAGAGTGCTTTGTGCAGCCCTGCCCGACACAGATGCAGGCCTGCCCCTTCCGCCAATGGGCCAGCGGTGCTTGAGATGAAGGGCCCAGTGCAGCGGTGCTTGAGACGGCGGTGCCCAGTTCAGCGGTGCTTGAGACGGCGGTGCCCAGTTCAGCGGTGCTTGAGATGAAGGGCCCAGTTCAGCGGTGCTTGAGACGGCGGTGCCCTGTTCAGCGGTGCTTGAGATGAAGGGCCCAGTTCAGCGGTGCTTGAGATGAAGGGCCCAGTTCAGCGGTGCTTGAGATGAAGGGCCCAGTGCAGCGTTTTTTGAGACGGCGGTGCCCAGCGGAGCGGTGCTTGAGACGGCGGTGCCCAGCGGAGCGGTGCTTGAGATGAAGGGCCCCGTGCAGCGGTTCTTGAGACGGCGGTGCCCAGCGGAGCGGTGCTTGAGACGGCGGTGCCCAGTTCAGCGGTGCTTGAGACGGCGGTGCCCAGTTCAGCGGTGCTTGAGATGAAGGGCCCAGTTCAGCGGTGCTTGAGACGGCGGTGCCCAGCGGAGCGGTGCTTGAGATGAAGGGCCCAGTGCAGCGGTTCTTGAGACGGCGGTGCCCAGCGGAGCGGTGCTTGAGATGAAGAGCCCAGTTCAGCGGTCCTTGCCCTGTTCAGCGGTGCTTGCCCTGTTCAGCGGTGCTTGCCTTGGCGGTCCTTGCCCTGTTCAGCGGTGCTTGCCTTGGCGGTCCTTGCCCTGTTCAGCGGTCCTTGCCCTGTTCAGCGGTCCTTGCCCTGTTCAGCGGTGCTTGCCTTGGCGGTCCTTGCCCTGTTCAGCGGTGCTTGCCTTGGCAGTCCTTGCCATGTTCAGCGGTGCTTGAGTTGGCGGTCCTTCATTGCCCAGCTGGGCTGTGGCTGGCGGTCCTTCATTGCCCAGCTGGGCTGTGGCTGGCGGGTCCCTCCTGGGCAGCTGGGCTGTGGCTGGCAGGGCCCTCCTGGGCTGCAGTACCGGGCCTGTGTGTGTCCTCCTGCACACCTGGGATGGGGCTGGTGGGGCCCTCCTGGCCAGCTGGCCTGCTGCCGGACTTGTCGGGCGTGCTGCCCTTCCCACCCTTCCCTGCACGCTTGTGGCCCTTTCCCACCTTTGGCGGTGTGCCAGGTGGCACCTCACTTCCTGACAGTGCCAATGTAGGGATTTTGGTCCCTGGGGTCTTTGGTCGCTCGCGCCGGGCACTGGCAATCTTAGGATGCTTTTCCGTTGGTGGGCTGGCCGTGCCTTGGCTCCTAGCTGAACTGGATGCCCTTGAGTGTGGGGGACTCCACAGTCCATGGACAACAGTCTTCACTGGTCCCGGTTTTGTGGTGGCTGAGGTGCTGATTGGAGTCTTATGAGACGGACGGGGTGGGGGAGTTGTAGGAAAGAGGTCAAGTTTGGAAAGGAAAATCAATTTGGAAAGAGAGGGACGGTAGGTGTAGTGGGTATGGGAGTGGAGGAAGAGGATGTGGTTGTAGGAGTGTGAAGTCTGGTGTCTTTGGGTGCAGGTGCTTGGGCTGGAGGCTGTCGTGAGGTGGATGGCTGTTGGGTGGGTGGCTGCCTGTGTTTGTGTAGTTTGGAGGAGGCGGTGACAGACACACTTGGAGAGGACACAGGGGACGTGTAAATGGTAGTGGGGGTGGTGACTGCACGTGTGCGGAGTGTTCTGGTGGGTGTGCTGGTGATGGACGTAGTGGCTGAAGATGTTGTGCATGCAAGTGTGAGTGGAGACGTCACAGGGAGGGAGGAGGGAGACGAGGAGGAGGGGGACACAGTGGAGGCAGTGGGTGTTGGTATGTCTGCATGTGGATGTTGCTTGTGTGAATGCTTGTGTGATGTGTGGTGCTTATGTCTGGATGAGCTTCCCTTGGGTGTTGAGGTGTGTGCAGGCTGGTCTGATGGTGTGTCTGGGATAGGCAGAGGTACAGGGGATTGGGTCTGGGTGGAGGAAATTGGAGGGGGGAGGCTAGAGACAGGGACAATTGCTGCCGTCGGTGCTGAGGCCAGAGCGTTGAACGATCACTGATGGACAGCCTGACCCGAATGAATGCCCTCCAGGTATGCATTACTCTGGTGCACCTCTCTTTGTACACCCTGGATGGCATTCAAAAGGGTAGACTGCCCAACAGTGATGGTCCTTAGGAGGTCAATGACCTCCTCACTGAGGGCAGCAGGGGTGACAGGGGCAGGGCCTGAGGTGCCTGGGGCGAAGGAGATGCCCACCTTCCTGGGTGAGCGGGCAGGGGGCAAACGCTGAGGGGCTGCTGGGAGGGCGGTGCTGGTGCGCTGGGTGGCGGCTGTACCTGTTGTTGCGGGGGGCACGGATGTTGCCGCCACCACAAGGGAGCTCCCTTCAGAGGACGAGTCGCTGTCACTGACATCAGCACGAGTCCCCGCTGTGGAGCTCCCCTCGCCCTCCGTCTCACTGGTGAAATCCGAGTCAGTTGCATGGCCCGCCATGGCCATGTGAGATGCAGCTCCCTCGTGCTCCGATGCCACTTCTCCTCCACCTGATGATGCTAATGCACACATGAACAAGAAGACCACAAAAAAGGGGGGGAGGAGAAATAAAGACATGTTGAGTACATGGATTACCACTACAGTTGGCAGACAAAACAGACACAGAAGCCCCCTGCACTACGCCGCACACTTGGGGTCCACTACGCAATCCGTGGGACATGGCCTACAAGCCTATGGACGACAACTGCACACATAGATGACACAGGGCCATGGATACCTGTACTTGGCACCCTACCGAGGTGGGGGGCGGGGGCACAGGGCCATGCCTTACGGAGGGGCCTAGCCTACAGAAATCGCCCTGGCCTAGGGATACCCACAGCCCTCCTCCCCCACCCAGACACCTCCACTGCGCGCAAAGTCAGCAGAATGTATTTGTACTCACCCCCTTGTGTCTGCTGTGATGTCCTCACGCGCCCATCCAAATCGGGGTAGGCCACCGCCAGGATCCGGGACATCAGGGGGGTCAATTGACGACTGGCACCCCTCCTACGTTGGGAGGCCATCCCCAGCAGAGCCTCCGCCGTCTTCCTGCTCCCGCGTCGGATGTCCTCCCACCTCTTCCGGCAGTGGGTGCCCTGTCTGTTGTGGACCCCCAGGGTCCGGACGTCCTTGGCGATGGCACGCCAAATCGCGACTTTCTGGTGGGCGCTGACCTATGTGACATGTACAGGGAGAGAAAAATTGTCATCACCTTCTGCATGCTCGATGTGAGTGGCCCCCCATCCCCACCCTTGCCATGTGGCACATGCTCTCATCTGTCGTTTGATGCATGCCTCAATCGCTCCCCTCCCCACCATCTTTCATCCACCCGACTCAACCCAGGCATTGCCCACTAAGCATGGTCCCAGTGTACTTACCTGTTGGTCTGGAGGACCGTAGAGTTGCGCATACTGGGGGAGGACCCCATCCACAAGTTTCTCCAACTCCTCCGCAGTGAAGGCAGGGGCCCTTTCCCCAGTCGCATGAGCCATTGTCTCTTCCAGACCGAGGTCACAGCAGCACTTGCAGTGTAGGTCCTCTCCTGTCGAAGATCAGGTATCGAGTGATTAAGCAGATAGAAAATGGCGGTCACGCCCGCGGCTGTGTGTACCGCGGCAGTGCGTACCGCGACCGCCGGCGCACATCGTCATTGGCTCCTGAAACCCATAGGGTTCTATGTTAACCAATGCGGCTTAGCGCCGCGGTCTTCGACCGCCTACCGCCGCGGTGTGCCACGCCAGCGCATTGACCTCACATCCCACTGTCGCACTTCACAGGTCAGGCAGCCGCCATTTCAAGGGCCCACATGGCCTATTTACCAACTGCGTCACACATACCTGGGCCACGCACCAACACTCATACAAGCCATTCAATGCATTGGAATCGTGCTATGTGCAAGCTGTGGTTACGTACCTGTGGGTTGCTTGACTCTGTGCTCGCTGTTGTCCTTCATAGGCACCGTCCGCTGGGACATGCGAGGAGATGGAGGAATCTTCCCTTGTACAGACCACTGGTGGACCTGTCGACAATGGAGGAACGACATGTCATACTGACATACAGGCTTGACCAAGCCACTACACAGGAACTGTGTGCCCAGCTGGAGCCAGACCTGATGTCACCCATCCGCCAACCCACAGGGATCCCCCCTCTAGTGCAGGTGCTGTCAGTACTCCATTTCTTAGCAAGTGGGTCATTTCAGACAACAGTGGCCATATCATCAGGGATGTCCCAGCCTATGTTTTCCAAGGTGTTGTCCAGAGTGTTGTCTGCCCTGCTGAAACACATGCAGAGCTACATCGTTTTCCCTGAGGTGGGGGATTTGCCTACAGTGAAGGGTGACTTCTATGCCCTTGGACATATCCCCAACATCATAGGTGCCATTGATGGGACACATGTTGCTTTGGTCCCCCCCAGCAGGAGTGAACAGGTGTACAGGAACCGGAAGAGTTATCATTCGATGAATGTACAGATGGTGTGTTTGGCTGACCAGTACATCTCCCATGTTAATGCCAAGTTCCCTGGGTCAGTGCATGATGCCTACATCCTGCTGAATAGCAGCATCCTGTATGTGATGGGTCAACTCCAGAGGCACCGGGTGTGGCTATTAGGGGACTCTGGTTACCCCAACCTGTCTTGGCTACTGACCCCAGTGAGGAATCCCAGGACAAGGGCAGAGGAACGGTACAATGAGGCCCATGGGCGGACTAGGAGGGTGATCGAGCGAACCTTTGGCCTCCTGAAGGCCAGGTTCATGTGCCTCCATATGACAGGTGGATCCCTAATGTACTCACCAAAGAAGGTGTGCCAGATCATCGTGGCCTGCTGTATGCTTCACAACCTGGGTTTGCGCCGCCTGGTGCCTTTTCTGCAGGAGGATGGTCCAGATGGTGGTGTTGTAGCAGCTGTGGAGCCTGTGGAGAGTAAAGAGGAGGAAGCCGAAGAGGACGACATAGAGAACAGGAACACAGTAATACAGCAGTATTTTCAGTGACACACAGGTAAGAGTAGACACCGGCATATTACATTTACCTAATGACTCCTACCTCTCTACTGTCTGACTTTTTCCCCCAGTGTATGGTAACTGTGTTGTGACTTTCCCTTCCGTTTTTAGAGCTGTGGGCCCCACTGCGTGACATCTGCTTTGTTTCCCCATGGACTACAGCTGTGTGACAGCGGTTTGTTACCATCACAATGTGAATGAACATTTTGGCACGGTCATGTCTAATACATTTGTTCTAAATCACAGCTAGACTCCAGATTGTTTTGTGCAATAAGTGTTTTTATTCAAGTGCTCTACATTGGATGGGTGGTTGCAAATCGGTGAGGGGTGATGGTGGAGGATTGTCCATGGCAGAGTCCAGACTATCAATTTCACAGGTGCACTGTCCAAATGCCTGTGGGAAGTGGAGCAGGGGCAGTTTAAGGTTGGACAGGGTGACAATGTGGGACAGTGGGATGACAATCAGGGCGGTATCCTTTGCTGGCGGGGGTCTTGACATCTTACTCTGTCTTCTTCCTGGATCTCAGGGCCCGCTTGCTGGGTGGTTCTCCTTCTGCAGGGGGTGGGGTTTTGGTGGCCTGTTGGTCTTGTGTCGGGGCCTCCTGTCCACTAGCGCCGGCGGAGGTGGTAGGCAGTTCTTGGTGCATGCTAGTGTCAGGGGCCCTTTGAGGTGCCACAGTGTTCCGCAATGTCGTGACTACCTCATTCAGGGCCACTACGATGGTACCCATGGCGGAACTGATGTTTCTTAGTTCCTCCCTGAACCCCATATACTGTTCCTCCTTCAGAAGCTGGATCTCCTGAAACCTAGCCAGGACCGTCGCCATCGTCTCCTGGGAGCGGTGGTATGCTCCCATGATGGAGGAGAGGGCCTCATGGAGAGTGGGTTCCCTGGGCCTGTCCCCCCCCGTCACACAGCAGCCCTCCCAGTTCCCCTGTTTCCCTGGGCCTCTGTCCCCTGGACCGTGTGCCCACTACCACTGCCCCCAGATCCCTGTTGTTGTTGGGGTGGTGGGTTAGCCTGGGTTCCCTGTAGTGGTGGACACACCGCTGATTGACGTGTCCTGGGGACAGAGGTATGGGCCCGCTGGGTGGGTGCTGTGCTGGTGTTCCCAGAGGGGGGAAGGTCTACTGTGGCCTGTGGCTGTGTGAGGGGAACCGACTGTCCCGAGGTCCCCGATGGGCCGGGCTGGTCATCTAGATCCAGGGAGACAGAGCTGCTGTCCTCACTGTGGGCCTCTTCTGGGGGTGAAGGGGACATTTGTGGACCCTCCTGCGCGGTGACGTGGCGTTCGGGTCCTGCAGGGGTATAAAAGCATGGTTATTGCTTCTGTGTGTGTCATTGCGTGCAATGGGTGGGTGCCCGTGTACCCCAGTGCTGGCATTCCTTTGTGGGGGCTGTTGTGACGGTGGTTGGGGGGGGGTTTGTATGTGTTTGTGCAGTGGGCATGCCTAGGTGATGGGTGTCCATGCTTTGTGGACGCATGCAGGGCTAGGTGTTGGGATGTGTGGGTTGTGATGGTGAGAAAGTTGCAAGGAGTAGGATGTGATGGGGGTGAGGGTGAGGGTGGGGGTATTAGTTGGCATGCAGGTGGGGTGGTGGGGAGAAGTAGTTAAGATTTGCCTTACCAGAGTCCATTCCTCCACCTACTCCTGCGAGGCCCTCAGGATGCAGGATGTTCAAGACTTTCTCCTCCCATGTTGTAAATTCTGGGGGAGGAGGTGGGGGTCCGCCACCAGTCTTCTGCACCGCGATGTTGTGCCTGGATACCATGGAACGCACCTTCCCCCGTAGGTCGTTCCACCTCTTCCTGATGTCGTCCCGATTTCTTGGGTGCTGTCCCACAGCGTTGACCCTGTCCACTATTCTGCTCCATAGCTCCATCTTCCTGGCAATGGTCGTGTGCTGCACCTGTGCCCCGAACAGCTGTGGCTCTACTCGTACAATTTCCTCCACCATGACCCTGAGTTCATCATCAGAGAACCTGGGGTGTCTTTGCGCTGCCATGGGGTGGTGTGGGTGATGTGTGGGGTAGATTGTGTGCTGCTAAGTTTGGTGATGTGTATTGTTGTGTTGTGTGAAGTGCGTGCAAATATTGCTGGGTGACAGTGAATTGGGCGTCTTGGTGCTCAGATGTCTTTTCTAGGTGCGTCTTCACAAATCTCTAGGAGTGGAGGTTTGTGGGTGTGTGTTTTATATTTAATTGGGTGTGTGGGAGTGGTGTGTGTATGTGTCTCAGGTGTGTGCATTTTGAATTGTCCAATGTGGTTGTATTTTGTAAGTGTGTGTGTATTTTGACCGCGGCGGTGTGTACCGCCAATGGAATACCGCGGTTGAAAGACCGCCGCGTGGATTCATGTGTCGTGATAGTGTGGGCGTATTTCTGTTGGCGTGACGGTGGAGGTTTGGTCTTCTTCAGTTTCCCGCTGGCCTTTGGTGTGGCGGACTTTTGTGGATGTCTGTATTTTGTCGGTTTGCCTGTTGTGGGTCAGAATGACCGTGGCGGTTTACCGCGGCGGTGTTATGGCGGTCTTCTGAACGGCGGTAAGCGCCTTTTACCGCCGAGGTTGGAATGACCACCTTTGTGTTTTTTATGCACTATGGAGTACAAGTATTCTTGTTGGCCTCAATTAATGGAGGCATACTAGCTAGCGTGTCAGGTACTTTGCTACTGTCTGCAGTTTGCAGCTGGGCCAGCTGCAATGGACAATTGTCTTACTTTAATTCCAATGGCCCTGCTCTTCTCCATGTGCCTCTCAAGTCTATCCTGAATCCGAAGAAGCAGATAAATAATTAATGATACTATGTCACACACGTCACGTATCAAATGCAAATAGCTTATCTGCCATAAGTAGACGGTGGGAAAAAGATGCACTGCATTACAGGAAAAGCAACGGGATGTATAGGTTGTATTTGGCATGTTCATCACAGAGTATGCCATCTGCAAATCTCAAAATCAGGCGCTTAGGAAAGGAAACTTAACTTACTCTACTGCAGGGTAAGTTATACGGATTATGCTGGGTAGGTAGGTAGAGGGTTTGCTATAGAATAGTGGGGTGTCACTGATCATCATCATGTGCCTAAGCTTTGCCTTAGTCAGTCACTGTAGTTGATGAATGTCATACGGGGAAAATGTGAAAAGGCTTAAATCCGTTATGGAGGCCATGAAATATATAAATCACTTTGCCAGACAGATGTGGCACATGCCAAGATTGGATTTTTCAATGTGTATGGTAGGCTGGGACAGAACATAGGAAAAAATAAAGGAGTGAAGTACTAATAGGTGGCTCAGTGGGTACTAAGAGGAAAAAACACCTTGCTTTCGATTTGGAAATTGCAATGCATTGAAAACTTTGTAAATCCTGCATTAACTGAAGCAGACGCACATTGCACAGCCAACACTGCAGTGCAAAACTGAACCATGCTGCAGTTAGGTCATGGTTGGTGAAATGCCATAAAGCAGGGAGGTGATGAATGGTGATGTGTGGGGGACGTATCTGCATCGCTTAACAGCGAGTCAGGGGAGTAGACAGGAAAGAAAAAATATCCCCCACTTTGAACCAAAGTGTTAATAAAACCTAGCAAGCAAAGTAGGTGAGCATACCCTCCAGAAGAGCTCCCTTGTTTCTTGATCAAAGCAATGGTCCATTCATCCTTTCATTGTTCTATTTATCCTTTGATACCCACCATTTAAGCTTTACATTCTCTCATCCAGTCTTTCACCATTTCAATTCATCCATCCAGATATCCATCCATCCATCCGCCAATCAATTTACCTATCCACCCTTTATATTATCCTTTGCTTTCACCCATCCATCCATTTACCCATGCATCCTTTCACCCATCTACCTTTTCACCCTTTCATTAACCCACTGAGTATCCTTTCACCCATCCACCCTTTCACCCATGCAGGCATTCTTTCACCCATATACCCCTTCATCCATCCTATCACTCACCCATGTATCCTACCACCCCTAGGCATCATACCACCCACCCACGTATCCTTTCACTCATATACCATTTCACCCATCCTTTCTTTTAACCTTCCATCATTCTTTTCCTTTTCCATCAACCCATCATTTTTAGCGTTTATTATGAGCTTTTCTCTGCAAGTTGCAGATAGACGGGCCATTAAGAACTCAACCCCCCGCTGTAGCTGCTAAATTGGGGGGTTTACAGCGCTGTTGCAGTGAGCATACTAGTAAATGTCAATAAGCAAGCAATATGACTTACCACCGCCTGTCCCTGCCGGAACTCACCCTTCAACCGCCACCGTCTGCTGCATTGGCACTGCCACTGGCCACGGCACTGGGTGTCTCAGGGGCTAGAAAAAACTTTACACATTTTAGATCCCAGATACAGCTTCCCTTCTTTTTTTTTACATTATAAAATACAAACGAAATACATCGCTACCGTTCGGTTAGCACTATCTTCTATCAAAAATATCACTTTGAGCACTTTGTTGGTTGACAGTGTTAGAATAGACAGGTAGTCAAGCCAACCAAAAACTTTTTGTAATTGAGGGGTAGAGCTATGATGACTGAGTCACTGAAGCGCAATGAAGGGATGGAATAGTTGGTTAATTGGCGGCCGCCAGGCGGTCAGACCTTGGTGGGTGGCTTCAGCCACTCGCCAAGGTCGTAATGAGGGCCATAATGTCTTCACTGGGAAATGTAATGGGAGCGGCCTCATGTCATTTTTCAGCCATCCTGCACTTTCATCAAAATTGCTGGTAACACCGTATAAATTAATAATAATATGTACAACACAACATTGGGAGGCGAGGTTTACCATGACCATATCTACTCTCTCATTTTACTGTTTGAGAATGAGCAAGATAAAGAAAGCCTTCTCCACAAACATGTGTAGTACCTGTCCTAAAATCTATTCCCTTAGTCTTGCAGTACCAGTCCACAAAATATATGAAGGGAGAGGGAAAGTTTACTAGCAAAGTAGAAAAAAGTTACAGACTAGTGCAGACAGGAGGAAGTCAGCTACAGAAACATAAAATATAAACAAACTAGGATAATGCAAGAATAAAACAAATTTAACAAACATTAGCTAGAACGAAGAGGAATTTAAAAAAAGGAGACAGGCAGGGTAAAAAAAGAAAAGGAAAATTATTCTAAATGGGTAGAGGTAAAAGTTAGGGAAATAATAATAAAATTAACATGAGGACTTATTGGTGGCACTGGTGGTGGTACCCCTGGCTCCCTGACCCTCCTCCGAAGCCCTCTTTTGCCCTTGGCTGATGATATAACAAATAAAGAAGACCAAAAAAAAGGGATTAGTGGTAGTTAATTTCCCCAAAAATATTTTGACAAGCAAAGGCAAATGCAGTAACACTGTACTTTTCTAAATCAGATCGCCTATACTACTAGTATTGAATTGACCGATTCCTAAACACTGCCATGGAAAGGCTGATGGTAAGGGGGACTCAGGGTGCCCCTGCGGGCCCCTGCACTGCCCAGGCACTTGGAATGGGCAGTGCAGGGGGCCCCAGGCACAGCCCCATCGAATTTTGGGCAGTGAAATGCGCAACGGGCGCTGCTGCACCCGCTGCATATCAACATTGCTGCCGACTCTATTATGAGCCGGCTGCAATGCTGATGGGACATTTCCGCTGGCCCAATGGAAAAGTCATAATAGGGAGCCACATGTACCGCCAGCACTAGCGGTATAGTGGTGCGCGCGGCTTTGCCGGTCTTCTAGTAGGACCGCCAAAGTCATAATGAGGCATAGTGTGCACAGGGCCCAGGGGTTCACCAGAGGCGTAACAGAGGCTACAGTAGATAATGCTAATGCTCTCTTTTGTGGTAGTGTGGTCGAGCAGTTAGGCTTATCAGAGGGTAGTGCAAAGCATTTGTTGTACACACACAGACAATAGAAGAAGCAAACACTCAATGACTGAACTCAAGACCAATATTTTTTATATAGCAAAAAAACATTTTTTTTCTAGAACCACAAGATTCACGTTGCAAGTAAGTACATACATTAATAAGTATTTCACATATGAATCAATACCACTTTGATTTGAATGCCACTTTGATTTGAATTGGTACATATGTGAAATACTTATTAATTCCTAGAAATAAAGAAAAAGAGTCCTCTGTTGGCCCCCAGAAACCTGTCCAGGTGGCTGGGCCCCAAGACACACCCCAAAACAAAAGTGGGTACCAGGGTAAAAACTGGGATGCCACTGAGGCATGGTGCCACAACTGTAGACAGGCAGGGCACCACACCAAGGACACTTCTTGTCCAAAAAACAAACCAACTAGCAAACTCCCAGGAGTAACCAGTGTAGCCATTGGGGATGACTCCTCAGATGAGGAGGTCCTCATAGCATTTAACAGGAAAATGCCCCCCCCATGTGAGTTGGAGAATCCAGAGGAAGGTAGACACTTCCACCATCTACTGGTGAATGGAATCCCAGCCACTGCCTGAGAGACACTTGTGCCAGTTACACAATTACATCCCAGGTGAGACTGCCAGAGTAAGGGTTAGCCCAGAAAAGGTCACTAATAGGCCTGTGGCTTTAGTCCTCCTAGACGTAGGTGAGACTTGTAGCTGGAGAAGGGTGATAGTCAGTACAGAACTCTCCCCTGATTGTCTGCTTGGAAATGACTACCCAGAGGTTGGTTAGAGCCCAAAAGAGGAGCTGGTCCACTACCAACCCTCTCCCAAGGATTCTGGAGGTACTGCCTCTGTAGTGTCTAAAGGCAGGTTCTAGAAGAGAAAGAAAAGAAATCAGTGCAGGGAAGGTGGACAGCCTTTATCCAAGGCTCCAGTAAGCCAAGGAGATTCTGCTCTAGTAGGGGAGAACTCCAAAGCTGGCACTGGTAAAGTCCAGCCTGACCCACAAGAAGTCCTGACCAGTCAGGCAACTGTTAAGCATGAGTGGGTGGCTCCTCAGCTAACAGAAGGGAGCGTGGAAGGAGGGTGTTTACAACAAGATGTAGCAACCCCCCACTCTACCAGAGTAGACGGGCACCCTGAACCCAAAGAATCCTGTATCTCAGCCCCTTCCCCTGTTGGTGAAGGGCTAAGGGTGTGGTTCTGGGCACTGACAGCTGTGAGTGGCCTCTACTGGGTGTTGGCCTTTATAGCTGCACTGTCCTTGGCATGGTGGTCTGACCTCATGCCTAATAGCAAGTTAGGCCATCTGACCCTGTTGGTCATGGTAACGTTACTCCGGCTGTGGGTAACCACTTTGGGTAAACTGGGGATGGCCGTGGCTAAGATAGGATAAGCAGAGGTGGAAGCCTCTTGCCCCAAGATAAAAAGGATGCATGAAAACATTAAAAACACAGGCAAGAAGCAATTCATACTGGGTCCTATTACTGTTGAGGTAGGTCAGTTCCTCAGAGGGAATGACCTAGACAGGAGACTGTAAGACAGAGTTGGCCCTGCAACCAACCAGCCTGCTTCCCTACTCTTCCTTGCCTAACAGACTAGGAAGGCTCTCTCAGGTTTGGCTGAGTCTCCTGGCCTGTGAGCTGGGGTGGAGGGGCTTGTGTAGGAAACTGGCCCTTGTTGCAGTTACCCCTCTCCCCCCCACACTACTTTTTGCCTGCTGTTGATGCTGACTTGGCTGAGCGTGTGCTGGGATCCTGCTAACCAGGCCCCAGCACCAGTGTTCTTTTCCTAAAACTACCATTGTTTCCACAATTGGCACACCTCTGGCACATAGATAAGTCCTTTGTAAAATGTACCAGTGGTACCCAGGGCCCTGTGGCCAGGGAGGAGCCCTGAGGGCTGCAGCATGTGTTGTGCCACCCTAAGGGACCCCTCGCCAAACACATGCACACTGCCATTGCAGATTGTGTGTGTTGGTGGGGAGAAAAAGACAAAGTCGACATAGCATCCCTCTCCGGGTGCCAGGCCCACAAAACACTGCCTCTGGAATAGGTAAGTCATCCCTCTACCAGGCCCTACAACCCTAAGGCAGGGTGCACTATACCACAGGTGAGGGCATAGCTGCATGAACAATATGCCCCTAGAGTGTCTAAGTCCATTCATAGACGTAAGTGCAGTGTGGCCATATTAAGTATATGGTCTGGGAGTCACTACGAACTCCACAGCTCTGTAATGGCTTCACTGAATACTGGGAAGTTTGGAATAAAATGTCTCAGCACAATAAACCCACACTGATGCCAGTGCTGGATTTATTCTAAAAAGCACGCAGAGGGCATCTTAGAGATGCCCCCTGTATTTTACCCAATCCTCTAGTGTAGGGCTAACTGGTCTGTGCCAGCCTGCCACTAGCAGACAAGGTTCAGTGGTGAGGACCTTTGTGCTCTCTGAGTCCAGAAACAAAGCCTGCTCTGGGTGGAGGTGTTTCACACCTCCCCCTGCAGGAACTGTAATACTTGATGGTGAGCCTCAAAGACTCAAGCCTCCTGTTACAGTGCTCTCCAGCTAGTGGAGATGCCTCCCCCCCCGGACAAAGCCCCACTTTTGGTGGCAAGTTCGGCAGGAAAATTAGGTAAACAAGGAGTGGCCACTAAGGTGTCCAGAGCTGAAGTGACCCCTCCCTGCAGAATCCTCCATCTTAGTTTTGAGGACAGGGACCAATGGGGTTAGGTTGTGTGAGAGGAGGCCTCTTCTTGCATGGTTAGCCTCACACTTCTTGCCTGAGTTTGATGTGTCCTAGACGTTGTAGTGCCCAGGGCCCCTGCTAACCAGGTTCCCTGGGACAAAGCTCTTTCCCTAAATCTGTGGTGATGCTTGGCACAATTGGATACACTCTTATATATCAATGTAAGTCCCTAGTAAATGGGTACCCCAGTACCCAGGGAACAGGATATTATAAGTAGGCCCCTGAGGGCAGCAGCACTGATTGTGCCATCCTCTAGGGACCCTGAACCCAGATGCCCCCAGCACTGCCATGGCAGTCTGAGTGTACTGGGGCAAACCTAAAAAGACATACTCGACATGACACACTCCTTGTGTGCCTTTTCCACCTTACAATGCATATGTTAGGGGTAAGTCACCCCTCTAGCAGGCCTTCCAGCCATAAGGCAGGGTGCACCATACTATATATGAGGGCATAATTGCATGAACAATATGCCCCCACTCTGTCCTTGCCAAACCTGGGACATAGTGAGTGAACAGAACAGCCATTTTAAGTACATGTACTGGACACTGGTCAAACATGAATTCCCCAGCTACATGATGGCCCCTTTGCACCCTGGGTTATTTGGTATCAAACAACTCAAAATGTTAAATCCAAACTGGTACCAGTATAGGATTTAACCCTAAATGTACCCAGAGGTCACCTGAGAGGTGCTCCCTGCAAAATGTAACCTAACTGGCATAGTTGCTGACTGGTTCCAACCAGCTGCCACTCCAGACAGCCAATATACAAACCTGGGGAATAGCCCTGGCTCTCTAGATTGTAAAACAATGCCCTTCCTGGGTAGAAGAGCTAACACCCCCTCCCTCAGGAATGTGCACTCTCCTGGCGGTGAGCTTCAAAAGGCTCCTGTCCTTGAAGCTCGAGCCCCCAGGCCTGCTGCTAGCAGCAGACGGCTTCCCCCTTTATCAACCCCAAAGGCTGGAAACCACACAAATGGTAGGAGGAGGGGTGCCACTGAGCATGCACCACCCCTAGGGGGTTGCAGACGAAGTGGACCCTCTATTTTATTTTCCTCCATGTTTGATGGCAGAAAAATAGCCAATGAGGTTTAGGGAAGTGACTCTTCCCACAGGAAGTGGTCACTATAGTGGGTATAGCCACCCAAGGATAAGTGTCCCATTGGACATTACCAGGTTCCCCCTAAAATGCCCACTAAAGTCAGTATTTAGTGAGATCCCTTAGACCAAGAAATCAGATTCATCAAGAAGAAAAGAAGACAGCACCAAAGAACCCTACAGGACAAGAACGGAGGACCCACTGCAACAGAAGAGGCTCCAAGACCCCTGCTTGCTGCACCAGAGTCCCGACAATCGCCGCTGACGAGGAGCTGACCACTGGACCAACCTTGAAAGGCCTAAGGACCTCCAGGCTTCACAAATAGCTGGGATCTCCATCCTGAGTGGAGGCATCACTCCAAGAACCCAAAGAAACCTACAAGGAACCAGCAAACCGGTGAAGGTCACTTCACTGACCAGATGATATCTCTGCAGCCGGATGTCGCAGCCAGACCCAACAACATACCAACAAAAGCTCAGACAAGACCTGCAAGTGTGCCAACTTTGGTGGCACAGCCCCCTCCCGTGGCTGAGTTGTGTTATTAGCCCAGGTACTGGTCGGTGCACATCGGACACCACCAAAAACAGCTCACCCAGAGCTGCACCTGGACCAGGAGGAAGTCCCAGTCGAGGGACTTCAGTGACACCCTGGGCCTCCCACCAGAACACCCTCGTCGTCCTGCAAGGCTCCCCGAAGAAGACTTACCTCCAGCTCCAAAGGGTTCCATTGCGCACAGCATCCAAAACCTCCAACTCGCCCTGCATTCGCCGCCCTGAGCCCTGCATTTCGGAATCTGCCATGTCCCCCGAGTCCCTAACCCCTTGTGACCTCAACAGCCCAGCAGCCCAAAGGGACCCCAAGGCACCATCTTTAAATCTGCAAACCAGCTCCTTTTCCAGGTGGCCCGTCTAAGTGGCCCTGTGCCTGTGTCAAGTGACTTTTCAGCTCTGATGCTGCCGGAACCGGGAGCCGCCCGAGGCTCTCCAGCTGGCACACTGTGCCCACCGACTGCTTCAACCATCCTGCAAGTAATGCATTTTTAAAAGTGACTGCCTATTGATTCCAGTGGTGCGCAATTAAGCACAGAAAGACTAACTTTCGTAAAACTTTGAAAAGTCATATCTAAAAAAAGTACTTAACGTATCTTAAAGATCTTGATCTTAAAATTTATATAAAATTCTGAAGTATTTTTTTATAAATTCTGGTCTTGAGTTATTCATTGAGTGTGTGTGGTGCATGATTGGATTTGTGAGTACAGCAAATACTTAGCACAGCTCCTGGATTAGCCTAACTGCTCGACCAACTACCTTAAAAATTGGAGCATTAGATGGTCTCATTTTAACCTCTGGAAACCAATGTGTGGGCCAGCCTCCAACAGTTTGTGTCACCCTCCCCAAAGGGAGTGGACACAAGAAGGGTGTAGCCACCCTCAGGGACAGTAGCCATTGGCTACTGCCCTCTGACCCCTGTGACGTCCCTAAATCCAGGATTTAAGGGCTCACCTGAACCCAGTTCATCAGATTCCTGGTGACCTCACAAGAAGAAAAAAGAAAGAAGAAGGACTGCTAAGCTGTAACCCCAGCAGAGAAGAAGTAAGACACAAACTGACTTGGCCCTAGCCCTACCGGCCTGCCCCCTGCTTTAGCGAACCTGCAAAAAGAAAGCAACAAATCCTGCGGGAGCAGCAACCTCTGCCAAGTTCCAGAGGACTGCCCTGCATCACAGAGGACCAAGAACTCCTGTGGACAGTGGCGCTGTCCAAGAAGAAACTACCACTAAGGACTCCAGAGACTCCCCGGATCTGCGAGTCCTGACCACTCTGCACCTGATGCACCCGCAGCCTTGGAGAACCCGACCACCGGTGCAGCAATATTCAGCAAGTGGCCCTCCTACTTGTTCAGCCTGTGGTTTTCCCGAGCCGACCCCATGGACCCTGCTTGCAGCATCTAAGTGACCCCTGGGGTCCCCTCATAGGAACGCATCGGGAGTTCGACTCTCTGTTTGCACCCTGCACCCAGCTGCCCCTGCACCACTGAAGGTGTGAGAGTGGTGCCTACTTGTGGCCCCTGGAGCTCCTCTAAGCCCCCCAGGTCTGCCCTCCGAAGATGCGGAAACTTACCTGCCAGCAGATCTGACACTGAGTGCCGCCAGTCTCCATACGAGCCCATGTTAAACTTGCCTGAGCTTTGACCTCTGCAACCGGCCGGCCCATGTTGCTGGTGGCGGGTGTTTGGGATTACCTTGAACCCCAACCAGTGGACTTCCTAAGCCTCTGATATAGGAACTGTAAGTGTTGTATTTACCTGCAAAACGTACTAACTTTTCTTCCCCCAGGAACTGTTCTGAAAATTGCAGTGTCAACTTTGAAAACAGATTGCCATTTATTCAAAAACTGTATAACTTACCGTGTCCAATCAAAGTAATATTGATTCAGATGTAAAATATGTATTTAATGATGTGCTTACCTGCAACTTGAATCTTGTGGTTCTAGAAATAAATTAACAGAAGATATTTTTCTATATAAAAACAATTGTTCTGGAGTGAAGTCAATGAGTGTGTGCTTCTTCTGTTGTCTGTGTGTGTACAACAAATGCTTTGCACTACCCTCTGATAAGCCTAACTGCTCAACCACACTACCACAAATAGAGCATTAGTATTATCTATTATTACCTCTCTCAAGCCTCTCGGGGAACCCCTGGACTCTGTGCACACTATGGCCCTCATTACAACCCTGGCAGTCGGTGTTAAAGCGACGATAATACAGCCAACAGGCCGGTGGTAAAAAAATGGAATCACGACCACAGTGGAAACCGGCAACACAGCCAGCCACTTTAACACTCCGACCACCATGGCGGTAGCAACAAACACCGCAGTGGTAACCGCAAACAGACAGGCGGAAGACAATATACTGCTCACCCCATTACAACCCGCCCATCCGCCAGCTTTTCTGGGGCGGTACCAACTCCATCAAAAGCACGGCAGAAACAGTACACAGAAGGGGAACCACTCAACTCTCAACACTCAACGAAGAACCAGGACGCCATGGAGGCCGAGCTGCAGGTCTTCCCCATGCTGGTCTACCTCCTCATCTACCAGGGGTACAAACGGCAGCGGCGATGACCATGGTGAGCACTGCACCTAGTACACAGGGGAGAGGGGAGGAAAAAGAGAGTCACACTCAACACGCAACACCCCCACCCTCACCCACAACACCATACACACAAACACATGCATCAACATTACATTTAAACCCCGTAACCTCCTGGAAGAACGCAAGGACAAAAGGAATTGAGTCAAATCAGTGATATTTTAGAAATAGTCAGATATGCATAATAATTTGAAATACAGTATTTAAAAAAAAATACAATATGTACATAAGGTGGTACATTGTCCACTCAAAATTTCCGTGGGCCACTGGCCCAAAACTCATAGGGCAAGCCCACACTTGACTCCTGCCTCAATACAGAGCGAACACTGCAGGGGCATCAGGTCGAAAACACACAGGCACCTCAGGGGGATGGGGGAAGGGGGGGCACCCCAGCCGGAAGATGGAATAACGCCACTGCTCCTGGAGGGGGCTCCATGCCCACAGCGATGTCCTGGGGAGTGCAAGGCCACAGTCTCTCTAGTTGGGTGGGTTGCCCACTGCTTGGTCCTGGGAAGTGCAAAGCCACAGTCTCTCTAGTGGGTGGTTTGCCCACTGCTTGCTCCTGGGAAGTGCATAGCCACAGTCTCTCTAGTGGGTGGGTTGCCCACTGCTTGGTCCTAGGGAGTGCAAAGCCACAGTCTCTCTAGTGGGTGGGTTGCCCACTGCTTGGTCCAGGGGAGTGCAAAGCCACAGTCTCTCTAGTGGGTGGGTTGCCCACTGCTTGGTCCTGGGGAGTGCAAGGCCACAGTCTCTCTAGTGGGTGGGTTTCCCACTGCTTGGTCCTGGGGAGTGCAAAGCCACAGTCTCTCTAGTGGATGGTTTGCCCACTGCTTGGTCCTGGGGAGTGCAAGGCCACAGTCTCTCAAGTGGATGGCTTCTCCACTGGTTCTGGAAGGGGCTTTGTGTCCAGTCTGCTTCAACCTGCCAAGGATAGGGTGAGTGGATGCATTTCTCCACTAGTTCTGGAGGGGGCTTTGTGCCCAATCTGCTTCATCCTGCCACGGATAGGGTGAGTGGATGCACTTCTCCACTGGTTCTGGAGGGGGCTTTGTGCCCAGTCTGCTTCATCCTGCCAAGGATAGGGTGAGTGGATGCATTTCTCCACTGGTTTTGGAGGGGGCTTTGTGCCCAATGATGCGACACTTGGGGTGTGGCAGTTCACAGTCCCTCACCTGGGTGTCTGAGGTACGAGATTAGCAGGGACTACATTGCATGATAGTCCACGGAGGCAGGGCTAGACTCCATTCGGCGGCGGCTACGGCTGCAAATGGGTGGTAGTGCTGATGCTGGTGGGGCTGCTGCCAGTGGTGGAGGGAAGCACCAGCCCTTCTCCTGCAGTCTCGGACGGCTGCCCACTGAGGCTGCTGACAGTAGTGGTGCTTGCGGCGGTGCAGGTGGCGTGCTTGCGGCGGTGGTAGAGATGGGGCTGCTGCCGGTGCTGGCCGGGGTGCAGGTGGTGGTGCTGGCGGTTGTGCTGGTGTGCTTCACCTGCAGCCTCGGACGGGTAAAGTGCCTTGCCTGGTGTTTTGTGCCCCTTCCTCACCTTGGCAGCCGGTGGTGTGACCTTGGGTCTGGCAGCTGGAGTCTTTGAGGTGGCCTTGTTGGGTGGTTGTGGCTCCTTCCCCTTGCTGGATGCTGTCCCCCTCCTCACCTTGCCAGGTGGTGGAATGGCTTTGGCGTTGGCAGGGGTTGGTGGCACACTGGCTGGGTTGACGGGTGCCCCCTTTGAGGCTCTGATAGCTGCAGGAACCACAGCGGACGTCGACTTGGTGGCTGAGGTGCTAGGCTGGGTTCTGGCCACCCTGGCCCAAGGGGAAGGACGGGGGGAAGGGTTAGGGAAGAGGTCAATGTTTGCCAGGACAAGCTTCTTAGACACACTGGGTGGGAAGAGGGAGAGGGTTTGGGAGTGGAGGAAGAGGGAGTGATGTAGGAGGTGTCTGTCTGCTGAGTTTGGGTGCAGGTGCATGGGCTGGATGCTGTTGTGAGGTGAATGGCCGTTGGGTGGGTGGGTGCTTGCATTTGTGTACTTTGGGAGGAGGGGTCACAGACACAGTGGGAGAGGACACAGGGAACGTGTGCATGGATGTGGGGGTGGTGACTGCCAGTGACGGTTGTGTTGTGATGGGCGTGCTGGTGATGGAGGCAGTGGATGAGGATGTAGTGCATGCAGGTGTGAGTGGAGACGCTACTGGGAGGGAGTTGGATGATGAAGAGGAGGGGGACACAGTGGAGGCAGTGGATGTTGGTGTGCCTGCATAGGGATGGTGCTTGTGTGAGTACCTGTGAGATGAAGTGTGGTGCTTGTGTTTGCCTGAGCCACTTTTTTGTGTTGATTTGGGTGAATGCCAGTCTGAAGGTGTGCTTGGGATAAGCTGGGGTTGAGTGGATTGGGACTGGGTAGAGGAAGTTGGAGGGGGGAGGCTGGAGACAGGGACAAGGGCTGCCATTAGTGCGGAGGCCAGAGCCTGAAATGCTCTCTGTTGGGCTCCCTGGCCAGAATGAATGCCCTACAGGCATACATTTGTTTGTTGCAAATGCCTCTCAACACCCTGGATGGCATTCAGAATGGTAGACTGCCCATCAGTGAGGGATCTCAGGAGGTCAATAGCCTCCTCACTGAGGGCAGCAGGGCCGACTGGGGCAGGGCCTGAGGTGCCTGGGGCAAAGTAGATGCCCACCCTCCTGGGTGAGCGGGCATGGGAAACACGCTGAGGGGCTGCTGGGAGGGCGGTGCTAGTGGGGGGGTGGCGGCTGTACCTGTTGTTGGGGTGGGCACAGAGGCGTCCGCCACCGCCTGGGAGCTTCCATCAGAGGAGGAGTCGCTGTCTGTGGTGTCCCCTCCTGTCCCCGTCGTGGTGCTCCCCTCGCCCACTGGTGCCCTCACCGTCGGTGGGTTCGGCCTCCAGGCCCATGTGGTATGCAGCACCCTCCGTCGCCGGTGCCTCTGCTCCTCTGCCAGATGATGCTAATGCACACAAGGACAGGGTGACAAAGCAAAAAGTGGGGAGAGACAGAGGATACACTTGGTCAATGCCAGCAACACCACTACCGTTGGCGTACACAACACACAGGGAACAGCCCTATGCACTAGGCCATACACTACCAGTTACAATGCTAGTCACCAGGCCATGGGGTACAATGCCTAACACCATTATCTGCACACCTGAAACCCACAGGACCCTGCCCAATAGTAGATGCCCACTAACACTATTGGGGTAGGAGTGCTTCAGAGCCTGCCCAACCAGGGACCTACCCTGCCATATTCGCCCTGGCATAGGGGCACCCACAGCCCACATCCCCTACCCAGGTAAACCTTAACGCGCGCACAGTCATTATTCTGAATCTGTACTCACCCCCTTGTGGCTGCTGTGATGCCTTCAAGCGCCCATCCAACTCCGGATAGGCCACTGCCAGGATGCGGAACATCAGGGGGGTCAGGGTATGACGGGAACCCCTTCATTGTTCGGAGGCCAGCTCCAGCTGGGCCTCTGCCGTCTTCCTTGCCCAGTGGCGCAGGTCCTCCTACCATTTGCGGCAGTGGTTGCTAAGCCTGTCAAAGACCCCCAGTGTCCGCACCTCCTTGGCGATGGCACGCCAAATACCCTTTTTCTGGTTGGCGCTGACCTGCATGGTAAAGACAGCAGAAAAGGGAATTAGTCAACTGTCCGGACCATCACACTCATGGCCCACCAGATCCCTCCCATCCCCTGACGCACATACATTGTCCACCATACATGCAGCACTCTGGCCAGGACGCCTCAGCCCCCCCTACACGTGGCTTACACACACAGCACTCCATACATTCATGGCCCACGCATCATGCTCACAGTGTATTCACCTGTTTGTCTGGAGGACCGTAGAGTAACGGGTACTGGGGTAGGACCCCATCCATCAGTTTCTCCAACTCCTCAGCAGTGAAGGAAGGGGCCCTTTCCCCAGACACATGAGCCACTGTCGCTTCCAGACACAAGGGTACAGCAGCACTAGCAGTGTAGGTCCTCTCCTGTTGAAGGTCAGGTAGCAAGTGAGTGAATAGATAGAAAATGGTGGTCACGTCCGCGGTGATGCGTACCGTCACCGCTGGCGTACATCTCCATTGGCTCCTGGAACCCATAGGGCCCAATGATAACCAATGCGAAGTTGCGCGGCGTTCATCGACCACCTACCGCAACGGCACACAACGCCAGCGGAACTACCTCATTTCCACTTGACCTTCCTCACAGGTCAGGCAGCCGCCATTTCAGGGGGGCACAATGCGTCACAGTAGACATTGGCACAGCAACTGACTCTCGGATTCACATACTGGTTCTGTAAAGGAAAAGATGCATCATTAGATGTGTGAATATGACCCTCTGCTCACCGTTTCCTCCATAGGCTTCAACCGCTGAGGATGAATATGAGATGGTGACATCCTCCGGTGTTCAGACCCCTGGTGGGCCTTGCGACAATGGAGGACAGACACATTATCATTACATGCAGACTTGATCGGGCCACAATCCAAGAACTGTGTGCCTGTCAGGTAGACCGGATCCTCGGGGTTTGCGCCTGTTCCAAATATGTCCACCTCCTGGAAGCTCCAAACTCTACTTGCTATTATAGCAAAGAATTAAAGAATGGCCAAGCGGGGCATGGGGTTTTAGGTTGGGAACAGCAGGGAAGGAGACCTGTGGATGCAAGAGTTAAGAACACAACAACAAGATAATGCACATTAACTTTCATAAACTTTGTTCCTAATATTTATATACTGATAACATGAATGATCAAGAGCTTTCCTATAACATGACCTTATTTGCTCTGGGTACCTGGAAAATAAAGAAGGATTATGCAAACTTTCATATGAGCGTTTTTAGAATAACATCTTGTGCTCTGAACCTTGAACTGTCTCAAGTTATTTCTTAGAATAGCAACTACATTATAACAATAATAAATGAACGCATTAGTTTTCAGGAATAAACTGCAATAGACTCATGAATGATACTCCAAGGTCATACTCAGTCTATATCTGCCAGTAGATGTGTATCATCTTTACACTGGCTTCCGATTAAGAAGAGAATTATCTTTAAAACACTCTGTCTCACGCACAAAGCATTACAGTTGGAGGGGTGCGACTATTTGAAGTCTACTCTGCATCTTTATCAACCATCGAGACACCTGAAATCCTCTTCCAAATTTATGATCAAGGTGCCTTGTTGTAATAAGGTCATATGGGGAGACTGGACCTATACGGTGGAAGCGGCTAAGCTCTGGAATGGCCTGCCCCTCTCACTTCGTCAAATGACGATCCATCTCTCTTTTAGGAAAAGCCTTAAAACCTGGCTTTTTGCGAATTAGATTCTTTTGGGGTAGTCTGTGTTCTTTCTCCCTGTATCTCTGGTTTGACTAGCGCTTCAATGCTTTTGCCGGAATGCGCTCTACAAATAACTCAATGCAATACAATACAATACAATACAATACTCTGTCTTGAACTTTCAAGATTCAATTGTTTAGAAATTATTATACACTTTAATATCAAACTGTGCATCAAGATTTCAATGTCTAGAAATGATCGCACACTCTGCTGATCTGAAACACAAGGGTTAAATGCCAAGAATGAATTATGCACTCTGTTGCTGATTCAACCACCAGGATTTAAATGTCAAGATACGATCTCGCACTCTGCCGATCTGAGCTACAAGGGTTAATTGCCAAGAATGAATCGTACACACTGCTGCCGATTCAACCATTAATGTTCAATTGCCAAAATACGATCGCGCACACTGCAGATCCGAACTGCAGGAGTTAAATGCCAGGAATGAATCGCGCACACTGCTGCCGATTCGAACATCAAAGTTTAAATACCAAGATTATGATCGCGCGTTTTGCCGATCTGAACTACAATAGTTAAATGCCAGGAATGAATCGCGCACACTGCTGCCGATTCGAACATCAAAGTTTAAATGCCAAGATTACGATTGCGCGTTCTGCCGATCTGAACTGCAATGGTTAAATGCCAGGAATGAATCGCTTACACTGCTGCTGATTCGAACATCAAAGACTAAATGCCAAAGATTAAAATCGCACGTTTTTCCGATCAGAACTGCAAGAGTTAAATTCCATGAATGAATCGCGCACACTGTTGCCGATTCGAACATCAGCCATTAAATGCCAAAATTTACGATTGCGCGTTTTACCAATCTGAACTGCAGTAGTTAAATGCCAGAAATAGATCGCAACCGCGATCAACCCAAAAGGCCCAATACTCGAAAATGCCTGGAAACAGAGTTGTGGGCCTAACCTGACCTCCGTCTTACCGCCCTGCTGGAAGATTACCAAGATAATGAAGACAGGGCCTGAAAAAGGCAAGGTAGGCCTTTGGCACAGGAGGTCAGGAAAATGCTACTGTCAGCACCGGGACCTCTGAATAGTGAGCACGTGGAGCTGGGCTGGGTCCCTTTTTATAGACCCAGCCCCGCCCACGTGCCACACCCAGCCAGGCTGCAGGAAGGGATTCTAGAAAGGCTTAGAATAGGGACCACACCCTAACCACACCCTGTAATACTGCATCAAAGCCTTGAAAATGAGCAATACATTGCAAACAGCATTAACGATGTTTAAACATGAATCTCTGCAATGCAAAAGGTTAACATACTGCATTAACACATAATGCATGAATTATTACATTTCATCAGAGTTGTTTTTTTTGCATTACGTCGCCCGTACAGCGCGCACTGTCCTGATGTTGACAGTGCCCAATTGGAGCCAGACCTGATGTCAGCTATCCGCCAGCCCTCAGGTATCCCCCCTCTAGTGCAGGTCCTGTCAATGCTCCATTTCCTGGCAGGTGGTTCCTTCCAAACAACAGTGGCTATGTGTGAGAAGGTAGCCTCTTTCTAGCCTTGTTACCCCCACTTTTGGCCTGTTTGTGAGTGTATGTCAGGGTGTTTGTCACTGTTTTCACTGTCTCACTGGGATCCTGATGGCCAGGCCTCAGTGCTCATAGTGAAAACACCATGTTTTCAGTATGGTTGTTATGTGTCACTGGGATCCTGCTAGTCAGGACCCCAGTGCTCATAGGTTTGTGGCCTATATGTATGTGTCACTGGGACCCTGTCACACAGGGCCCCAGTGCTCATAGGTGTGCATGTATATGTTCCCTGTGTGGTGCCTAACTGTCTCACTGAGGCTCTGCTAACCAGAACCTCAGTGGTTATGCTCTCTCATTACTTTCAAATTGTCACTAACAGGCTAGTGACCATTTTTACCAATTTACATTGGCTTACTGGAACACCCTTATAATTCCCTAGTATATGGTACTGAGGTACCCAGGGTATTGGGGTTCCAGGAGATCCCTATGGGCTGCAGCATTTCTTTTGCCACCCATAGGGAGCTCTGACAATTCTTACACAGGCCTGCCACTGCAACCTGAGTGAAATAACGTCCACGTTATTTCACAGCCATTTTACACTGCACTTAAGTAACTTATAAGTCACCTATATGTCTAACCTTTACCTGGTAAAGGTTAGGTGCAAAGTTACTTAGTGTGAGGGCACCCTGGCACTAGCCAAGGTGCCCCCACATTGTTCAGAGCCAATTCACTGAACTTTGTGAGTGCGGGGACACCATTACACGCGTGCACTACATATAGGTCACTACCTATATGTAGCTTCACCATGGTAACTCCGAATATGGCCATGTAACATGTCTATGATCATGGAATTGCCCCCTCTATGCCATCCTGGCATTGTTGGTACAATTCCATGATCCCAGTGGTCTGTAGCACAGACCCTGGTACTGCCAGACTGCCCTTCCTGGGGTTTCACTGCAGCTGCTGCTGCTGCCAACCCCTCAGACAGGCAGCTGCCCTCCTGGGGTCCAGCCAGGCCTGGCCCAGGATGGCAGAACAAAGAACTTCCTCTGAGAGAGGGTGTGACACCCTCTCCCTTTGGAAAATGGTGTGAAGGCAGGGGAGGAGTAGCCTCCCCCAGCCTCTGGAAATGCTTTGTTGGGCACAGATGTGCCCAATTCTGCATAAGCCAGTCTACACCGGTTCAGGGACCCCTTAGCCCTGCTCTGGCGCGAAACTGGACAAAGGAAAGGGGAGTGACCACTCCCCTGACCTGCACCTCCCCTGGGAGGTGTCCAGAGCTCCTCCAGTGTGCTCCAGACCTCTGCCATCTTGGAAACAGAGGTGCTGCTGGCACACTGGACTGCTCTGAGTGGCCAGTGCCACCAGGTGACGTCAGAGACTCCTGCTGATAGGCTCCTTCAGGTGTTAGTAGCCTTTCCTCTCTCCTAGGTAGCCAAACCCTCTTTTCTGGCTATTTAGGGTCTCTGTCTCTGGGGAAACTTTAGATAACGAATGCATGAGCTCAGCCGAGTTCCTCTGCATCTCCCTCTTCACCTTCTGATAAGGAATCGACCGCTGACCGCGCTGGAAGCCTGCAAACCTGCAACATAGTAGCAAAGACGACTACTGCAACTCTGTAACGCTGATCCTGCCGCCTTCTCGACTGTTTTCCTGCTTGTGCATGCTGTGGGGGTAGTCTGCCTCCTCTCTGCACCAGAAGCTCCGAAGAAATCTCCCGTGGGTCGACGGAATCTTCCCCCTGCAACCGCAGGCACCAAAAAGCTGCATCTCCGGTCCCTTGGGTCTCCTCTCAGCACGACGAGCGAGGTCCCTCGAATCCAGCGACACCGTCCAAGTGACCCCCACAGTCCAGTGACTCTTCAGCCCAAGTTTGGTGGAGGTAAGTCCTTGCCTCACCTCGCTGGGCTGCATTGCTGGGAACCGCGACTTTGCAAGCTTCTCCGGCCCCTGTGCACTTCCGGCGGAAATCCTGTGTGCACAGCCAAGCCTGGGTCCACGGCACTCTAACCTGCATTGCACGACTTTCTAAGTTGGTCTCCGGCGACGTGGGACTCCTTTGTGCAACTTCGGCGAGCACCGTTTCACGCATCCTCGTAGTGCCTGTTTCTGGCACTTCTCCGGGTGCTACCTGCTTCAGTGAGGGCTCTTTGTCTTGCTCGACGTCCCCTCTCTCTGCAGGTCCAATTTGCGACCTCCTGGTCCCTCCTGGGCCCCAGCAGCGTCCAAAAACGCCAAACGCACGATTTGCGTGTAGCAAGGCTTGTTGGCGTCCATCCGGCGGGAAAACACTTCTGCACGACTCTCCAAGGCGTGGGGGATCCATCCTCCAAAGGGGAAGTCTCTAGCCCTTGTCGTTCCTGCAGTATTCACAGTTCTTCAGCCTAGTAAGAGCTTCTTTGCACCAACCGCTGGCATTTCTTGGGCATCTGCCCATCTCCGAGCTGCTTGTGACTTTTGGACTTGGTCCCCTTGTTCCACAGGTACCCTCAGTCAGGAATCCATCGTTGTTGCATTGCTGATTTGTGTTTTCCTTGCATCCTCCCTCTAACACGACTATTTTGTCCTTAGGGGAACTTTAGTGCACTTTGCACTCACTTTTTAGGGTCTTGGGGAGGGTTATTTTGCTAACTCTCACTATTTTCTAATAGTCCCAGCGACCCTCTACAAGGTCACATAGGTTTGGGGTCCATTCGTGGTTCGCATTCCACTTCTGGAGTATATGGTTTGTGTTGCCCCTATCCCTATGTTTCCCCATTGCATCCTATTGTAACTATACATTGTTTGCACTGTTTTCTAAGACTATACTGCATATTTTTGCTATTGTGTATATATATCTTGTGTATATTTCCTATCCTCTCACTGAGGGTACACTCTAAGATACTTTGGCATATTGTCATAAAAATAAAGTACCTTTATTTTTAGTATAACTGTGTATTGTGTTTTCTTATGATATTGTGCATATGACACTAAGTGGTACTGTAGTAGCTTCACACGTCTCCTAGTTCAGCCTGAGCTGCTTTGCTAAGCTACCATTATCTATCAGCCTAAGCTGCTAGACACCCTATACACTAATAAGGGATAACTGGGCCTGGTGCAAGGTGCAAGTACCCCTTGGTACTCACTACAAGCCAGTCCAGCCTCCTACATTGGTTGTGCAGTGGTGGGATAAGTGCTTGAGACTACTTACCACTCTTGTCATTGTACTTTTCATAAGAGAAAAATATACAAAACAAGGTCAGTGTATATACACATAGCCAAAAAGTTTTGCATTTCCTCTTTTCACTCTTTTCTAAGTGCTGAAAAGTACTTCTAAACTTTCAAAAAGTTCTTAAAAGTTTAAAAAGTTTTTTCTGTCTTTCCAAAAAGTTCTGAAAACTTTTTTCTCTTTTTCTATCACTTTAACTCTCTCTAAAAAATGTCTGGCACAGGAAAAAATGTTGAACTGTCCAAACTTGCATATGATCACCTTAGCTGGAAAGGAGCAAGGAGTCTCTGCATAGAGAGAGGTTTGAGTGTAGGGAAGAATCCTTCCTTAGAACTGTTAATTAATATGCTTAGAGTACAGGATAAGGCCATAAGTGCCCAATCTGTAGAAAAAGTAGCTAATGGTTCTCAATCTGATCCAGGAACTCCCCCAGGAAAAGGTTCAGGAAAGAAACTTCTCAGCCTGCCCATTACTAGACAGTCTAGCATAGTTGGTACAGAGGTTGAATCACACCATACTGATGATGTGATCTCACATTATGCTGGTAGCCAAGCTGTTAGGGTGCCCTCTGTAAGGGACAGGTCTCCTTCTGTTCATTCCCATCACACCTCTGTATCTAGAAATGTCCCTCCCACCCACCCTGATGACAGATTGTTAGAAAGGGAGCTCAATAGATTGAGAGTGGAACAAACCAGACTGAAGCTCAAGAAGCAACAGCTGGATTTGGATAGACAGTCTTTAGAAATAGAGAGGGAAAGACAGAAGTTGGGTTTAGATACCCATGGTGGCAGCAGCAGTATTCCTCATAGTCATCCTGCAAAAGAGCATGATTCCAGGAATCTGCACAAGATAGTTCCCCCTTATAAGGAGGGGGATGACATTAACAAGTGGTTTGCTGCACTTGAGAGGGCCTGTGCTGTACAGGATGTCCCTCAAAAGCAGTGGGCTGCTATCCTATGGCTATCATTTAGTGGAAAAGGTAGGGATAGGCTCCTTACTGTAAAAGAAAATGATGCTAACAATTTCCAAGTTCTTAAGAATGCACTCCTGGATGGTTATGGCTTAACCACTGAACAGTACAGGATAAAGTTCAGAGATACCAAAAAGGAGTCTTCACAAGACTGGGTTGATTTCATTGACCAGGCAGTGAAGGCCTTGGAGGGGTGGTTACATGGCAGTAAAGTTACTGATTATGAAAGCCTGTATAACACAATCCTGAGAGAGCATATACTTAATAATTGTGTGTCTGATTTGTTGCACCAGTACCTGGTAGACTCTGATCTGACCTCTCCCCAAGAATTGGGAAAGAAGGCAGACAAATGGGTCAGAACAAGGGTGAACAGAAAAGTTCATACAGGGGGTGACAAAGATGGCAATAAGAAGAAAGATGGTGAAAAATCTCAAGATAAGCATGGGGATAAGGGTAAAACCAAAGATCCCACTTCAAATCTTAAACACTCTTCAGAGGGTGGGGATAAAACAAATTCTTCCTCTTCTTCCCAACCTGCACACATTAAAAAGCCTTGGTGCTTTGTGTGTAAAAATAGAGGCCATAGGCCAGGGGATAAGTCCTGTCCAGGTAAACCCCCTGAGCCTACCACCACTAATACATCAAGCTCTAGTGCCCCTAGCAGTAGTGGTACTAGTGGTGGGACTGCTGGCAACAGTCAAGCAAAGGGTGTAGTTGGGTTCACTTATGGGTCCATAGTGGAAACTGATGTAATCAGTCCCAAGACAGTTTCTGTCACACCTAGTGGCATTGGCCTTGCCACACTGGCTGCTTGTCCCCTTACAATGAATAAGTACAGGCAGACAGTTTCAATAAATGGTGTTGAGGCATTGGCCTACAGGGACACAGGTGCCAGTTTCACTTTGGTGACTGAAAACCTAGTGACTCCTGAACAACACATCATTGGACAACAGTATAAGATTATTGATGTCCATAACTCCACTAAGTTTCTTCCCTTAGCTATAATTCAGTTTAGTTGGGGTGGAGTTACTGGCCCTAAGCAGGTGGTGGTATCACCTAGCTTACCTGTAGACTGTCTCTTAGGTAATGACCTAGAGGCCTCAGGTTGGGCTGATGTAGAGTTTTATGCCCATGCAGCCATGCTGGGCATCCCTGAGGAATTGTTCCCTCTCATTTCAAGTGAAATGAAAAAGCAAAGGAGAGAAGGCCTGAAAACTCAGGATCCCTCTCCATCAACAGGTAAAAAGGGTATCACAGTATCCCCTAACCACCCTACCATTCAGGATACTATTCCTGTGGTGGGAGAAACCTCTCCTGGGGTGGCACCTGTTCCAAGGGAATCATCAGCTGGCAAAGCTGGACTCCCTGAGGTGGAAGTACCTCTCTGTGGGATAACTAACATTGGTGAGAAAAACAGCACCATTTTAGTTAACATGGAGCATCCCTCCAACCCTCCCAGAGAAACTTTAGTGCAGAAACCCTGCACTACCTCACAACACTTAGGACAGCATCCCTGCCCTAGTGTGGAGCTCATAGGACAGCATCCCTGCCCTGCTCCAACTCAAGAGAAACAGCATCCCTGTTCTCTCTTCCAGCCAGATGGACAAAGTTTTTGCCCAGCTATGGCTTTTCTGAGACAGCATCCCTGTCTGGCATTTCCATCACTACAAATAGGTTCAGTGGACAATTCCCACTGCTCTAACCTAAAACTTACTGATAGAAACTCTGAAAATACATCTTCACATTGTTGCTTAGCTAAAAAACTTCAAACAGGGTGGTTTACATCCCCACAGGGAAGTAACCATATAGTGGATGATAAAGGGAGTAACCAGTCTATTGCAGAGCTACTCTCTACTTATCACCACTTAGACAATAAAGTCTCAACTGGCCAAGGTTAGCCTTATTGTCCTTCGTTTGGGGGGGGTTGTGTGAGAAGGTAGCCTCTTTCTAGCCTTGTTACCCCCACTTTTGGCCTGTTTGTGAGTGTATGTCAGGGTGTTTGTCACTGTTTTCACTGTCTCACTGGGATCCTGATGGCCAGGCCTCAGTGCTCATAGTGAAAACACCATGTTTTCAGTATGGTTGTTATGTGTCACTGGGATCCTGCTAGTCAGGACCCCAGTGCTCATAGGTTTGTGGCCTATATGTATGTGTCACTGGGACCCTGTCACACAGGGCCCCAGTGCTCATAGGTGTGCATGTATATGTTCCCTGTGTGGTGCCTAACTGTCTCACTGAGGCTCTGCTAACCAGAACCTCAGTGGTTATGCTCTCTCATTACTTTCAAATTGTCACTAACAGGCTAGTGACCATTTTTACCAATTTACATTGGCTTACTGGAACACCCTTATAATTCCCTAGTATATGGTACTGAGGTACCCAGGGTATTGGGGTTCCAGGAGATCCCTATGGGCTGCAGCATTTCTTTTGCCACCCATAGGGAGCTCTGACAATTCTTACACAGGCCTGCCACTGCAACCTGAGTGAAATAACGTCCACGTTATTTCACAGCCATTTTACACTGCACTTAAGTAACTTATAAGTCACCTATATGTCTAACCTTTACCTGGTAAAGGTTAGGTGCAAAGTTACTTAGTGTGAGGGCACCCTGGCACTAGCCAAGGTGCCCCCACATTGTTCAGAGCCAATTCACTGAACTTTGTGAGTGCGGGGACACCATTACACGCGTGCACTACATATAGGTCACTACCTATATGTAGCTTCACCATGGTAACTCCGAATATGGCCATGTAACATGTCTATGATCATGGAATTGCCCCCTCTATGCCATCCTGGCATTGTTGGTACAATTCCATGATCCCAGTGGTCTGTAGCACAGACCCTGGTACTGCCAGACTGCCCTTCCTGGGGTTTCACTGCAGCTGCTGCTGCTGCCAACCCCTCAGACAGGCAGCTGCCCTCCTGGGGTCCAGCCAGGCCTGGCCCAGGATGGCAGAACAAAGAACTTCCTCTGAGAGAGGGTGTGACACCCTCTCCCTTTGGAAAATGGTGTGAAGGCAGGGGAGGAGTAGCCTCCCCCAGCCTCTGGAAATGCTTTGTTGGGCACAGATGTGCCCAATTCTGCATAAGCCAGTCTACACCGGTTCAGGGACCCCTTAGCCCTGCTCTGGCGCGAAACTGGACAAAGGAAAGGGGAGTGACCACTCCCCTGACCTGCACCTCCCCTGGGAGGTGTCCAGAGCTCCTCCAGTGTGCTCCAGACCTCTGCCATCTTGGAAACAGAGGTGCTGCTGGCACACTGGACTGCTCTGAGTGGCCAGTGCCACCAGGTGACGTCAGAGACTCCTGCTGATAGGCTCCTTCAGGTGTTAGTAGCCTTTCCTCTCTCCTAGGTAGCCAAACCCTCTTTTCTGGCTATTTAGGGTCTCTGTCTCTGGGGAAACTTTAGATAACGAATGCATGAGCTCAGCCGAGTTCCTCTGCATCTCCCTCTTCACCTTCTGATAAGGAATCGACCGCTGACCGCGCTGGAAGCCTGCAAACCTGCAACATAGTAGCAAAGACGACTACTGCAACTCTGTAACGCTGATCCTGCCGCCTTCTCGACTGTTTTCCTGCTTGTGCATGCTGTGGGGGTAGTCTGCCTCCTCTCTGCACCAGAAGCTCCGAAGAAATCTCCCGTGGGTCGACGGAATCTTCCCCCTGCAACCGCAGGCACCAAAAAGCTGCATCTCCGGTCCCTTGGGTCTCCTCTCAGCACGACGAGCGAGGTCCCTCGAATCCAGCGACACCGTCCAAGTGACCCCCACAGTCCAGTGACTCTTCAGCCCAAGTTTGGTGGAGGTAAGTCCTTGCCTCACCTCGCTGGGCTGCATTGCTGGGAACCGCGACTTTGCAAGCTTCTCCGGCCCCTGTGCACTTCCGGCGGAAATCCTGTGTGCACAGCCAAGCCTGGGTCCACGGCACTCTAACCTGCATTGCACGACTTTCTAAGTTGGTCTCCGGCGACGTGGGACTCCTTTGTGCAACTTCGGCGAGCACCGTTTCACGCATCCTCGTAGTGCCTGTTTCTGGCACTTCTCCGGGTGCTACCTGCTTCAGTGAGGGCTCTTTGTCTTGCTCGACGTCCC
Source organism: Pleurodeles waltl (assembly GCF_031143425.1). Classification (NCBI taxonomy): domain Eukaryota; kingdom Metazoa; phylum Chordata; class Amphibia; order Caudata; family Salamandridae; genus Pleurodeles; species Pleurodeles waltl. The sequence continues at coordinate 1,528,790,655 of NC_090446.1, read as the reverse complement.
CTCTCTCTGCAGGTCCAATTTGCGACCTCCTGGTCCCTCCTGGGCCCCAGCAGCGTCCAAAAACGCCAAACGCACGATTTGCGTGTAGCAAGGCTTGTTGGCGTCCATCCGGCGGGAAAACACTTCTGCACGACTCTCCAAGGCGTGGGGGATCCATCCTCCAAAGGGGAAGTCTCTAGCCCTTGTCGTTCCTGCAGTATTCACAGTTCTTCAGCCTAGTAAGAGCTTCTTTGCACCAACCGCTGGCATTTCTTGGGCATCTGCCCATCTCCGAGCTGCTTGTGACTTTTGGACTTGGTCCCCTTGTTCCACAGGTACCCTCAGTCAGGAATCCATCGTTGTTGCATTGCTGATTTGTGTTTTCCTTGCATCCTCCCTCTAACACGACTATTTTGTCCTTAGGGGAACTTTAGTGCACTTTGCACTCACTTTTTAGGGTCTTGGGGAGGGTTATTTTGCTAACTCTCACTATTTTCTAATAGTCCCAGCGACCCTCTACAAGGTCACATAGGTTTGGGGTCCATTCGTGGTTCGCATTCCACTTCTGGAGTATATGGTTTGTGTTGCCCCTATCCCTATGTTTCCCCATTGCATCCTATTGTAACTATACATTGTTTGCACTGTTTTCTAAGACTATACTGCATATTTTTGCTATTGTGTATATATATCTTGTGTATATTTCCTATCCTCTCACTGAGGGTACACTCTAAGATACTTTGGCATATTGTCATAAAAATAAAGTACCTTTATTTTTAGTATAACTGTGTATTGTGTTTTCTTATGATATTGTGCATATGACACTAAGTGGTACTGTAGTAGCTTCACACGTCTCCTAGTTCAGCCTGAGCTGCTTTGCTAAGCTACCATTATCTATCAGCCTAAGCTGCTAGACACCCTATACACTAATAAGGGATAACTGGGCCTGGTGCAAGGTGCAAGTACCCCTTGGTACTCACTACAAGCCAGTCCAGCCTCCTACACTATGGCATCAGGGATGTCTCAGCCAATGTTCTCCAACGTGTTGACCAGAGTGTTGTCTGCCCTGCTGAAACACATGCGCAGCCACATCGTATTCCCCCAGCTGGGGATTTGGCCACAGTGAAAGCTGACTTCTATGCCCTGGGACATATCCCCAACATCATTGGTGCCATTGATGGTACACATGTGGCATTTGTCCCCCATCGGAGAAATGAACAAGTGTTCAGGAATAGAAAAAGCTATCACTCTATGAATGTGCAGATGGTGTGTTTGGCTGACCAGTACATCTCCCATGTGAAAGCCAAGTATCCTGGCTCTGTGCATGACGCCTTTATCTTGAGGAATAGCAGCATCCCATATGCGATGGCTCAACTCCAGAGGCACCGGGTGTGGCTAATAGGTGAGCCCAAGGTCCCCACCCAGTATACATTGGTGTATGGGTATGGGGTTGTCCCTAAGAGTGAGTGTGTGGCTAACTGGTATCCCTTGATATTTGCAGGTGACTCTGGTTACCCCAACCTCTCATGGCTATCTGACCCCAGTGATGGCATGCAGGTTGGGGGGTATAGTAGTAAAGATTTGAATTACCAGAGTCCTGTCCTCTTGCTACGCCTGTGAGGCCCTCAGGATGCATTATTGTCAAGACTTGTTCCTCTCATGTTGTTAGTAGTGGGGGAGGAGGTGGGAGTCCACCGCCAGTCGTCTGTACGGCTACCTGGTGTCTTGCAACCACGGAACGCACCTTCCCCCGTATGTCGTTCCACCTTTTCCTGATGTCATCCCTTGTTCTGGAAGACTGTCCCACGGCGTTGACCCTGTCCACGATTCTCTGCCATAGCTCCATCTTCCTAGCAATAGACGTCTGCTGCACCTGTGATCCAAATAGCTGTGGCTCTACCCGGATGATTTCCTCCACCATGACCCTTTGCTCCTCCTCAGAGAACCTGGGGTGTCTTTGGGGTGCCATGGATGTGGTGTGAGTGATATGTGTGAGGGTGTGTAGTGTGCTATGTTGGGGTGTGTGGTGTGAGGTGCGTGGATGGTGTATGGTTGGTGGTGTTTTGTGGCTCTGATTGAGTGGGTGCTCCTGGCTTGCCTCTCTGTTTGCTATCTTTTTTTTGCTGTAAGTTGTTGTGGGTAATGTGGGTGTGTGTTTTATAGTAGTGTGAGTGTGTGGGTGTGGTGTGTGTATGTGTGTCAGGTGTGTGTAGTTTGAATTGTCCAATGCGGTGTAGTTTAGTAAGTGTGTGTGTATTTTGAGTGCGGCGGTGTGCACCGTCAATGGTTTACCGTGGTTTAAAGACCGCTGGGGTGATTCGTGGGTCGTGATACTGTGGGCGTATTCCTGTTGACGTAATGGTGTGGGTTTTTCTATCGCCAATTTATCACTGACCTTTGGGCTGGCAGACTTGTGTGGGTGTCTGTATAGTGGCGGATTTCTCAGTGTGGGTCATAATACCCATAGCGGAATACCTCCGCTGTCACAGTATGTTGGTGGCCGTCAGCACGGCGGTAGGCGGCGTTTCCCCCAGGGTTGTAATGAGGGCCTATATCTCATTTTGATATAGTAAAAACAGAGCCAGCTTCATACAGCATGGGATTATAGAGCAAGAAAAGAAGAGCTAAGGAAGCATGGAAAACCAAAAAAAGTACACAAAAGTCACAGAAAAAGAAAAAAAGACAAAAACGTGAAATACACAAACACAAAGACACACACTGATAAAATAAAGATAATTGAGGTGTGGATGAGTAGGATGGGGGAGGATTGGAAAGGTTTTAGTTGAATTACAAAATCAGGCCTGGCACCATGCACAGAACACGAAAACAGGTTAAAAAAATGGCTGCGCCCATGTAGGCCGTGTAGTGCCATCTGTGCTGATTTTTGAGTGCGGATCGCGCTAATCACATGTTAAAATAAGCAGCACGAACCTGCAGACAAGCACTTCTGCCCACTTGTGGAGTTCAGTGGACTCTTGCCTAGTTTGTTTGGCACTCTGCGGAATTCCGTTGAGTGAAACTCTGCGAGTTCCGTTCAAGCGTATTTAGATCATTTGAAGACATTGAAAAAGCAATTGAAGGATCCTAACAATCAGGTAGATGCATGATAAAGGCAAGCATTTCTACATTGGTATGAAGAAGCAAACAGATGCAGGCATGAATCCCACGTCTGTGGTATGAAACAGCCTCAGAAGAGGCAGGGATACCAGGAATGCCACCTTAGGGACAGAGCTGGGGCTTGCGTTCCTACTGCCCCAACTCCTCCCTATTTATATCCCTAGATGACTGAAGCACAAGAAGAAGAGGAGAGTGAGAAGGGCAAGGTTGGGGAGTAGAATATACTGGATATTATACATTTATCCATGCCAGCTGGTGAAGTTTGGGGTATGTCAAGGGAAGCACCCAGATATGAGGCAGCAGCAGTGGGACCAGTGGTGGAATGGACCTCAAGGAGGGAGATGAGATGCACATTCCACTGCCAGAGTCTAGTCCAGACTGAGTGCAGGGATCCACCAGAGACAAGCCCTACTCTCACCTTAATCCGTTTCAGACAGGTAGAAGTAGGATTCTAAGAGTGAGGCAAGACGCCTCCCCGCACTCTTGTGATGATCAAGATCCCATTTTGCCAGCCCGACCACCGTTCTCCTCTTGATAGACTACCCCTGTCCAGGGGGTAGAGTTACTGTTCATGTCCACTCTGCCTCTTTCCTTCATTTACATCTTTCTTCTTCACTCCTTGGGCTGCCCAATGCTTACATTGGTATCACAAATGACATCTCTGTCGAGCCCTCTCTGGTTTGGCCTTTTGTGTCCTCTTAGATTCATTAAAAATCTAATTATCTAAATTCAGTAGACAAAGACTGAAGTACAGGCAGCAAAGGCTTCAATCCTGAAAAAAGCCATTCCAAAATTGCAACTCAGCAGGTTATTGAAGTATTGAACACGCCCTTCTTGAAGGAGACAGCTACAAAACAGGGCACAAGGTTAACTAAAACAACAAAATATTAACTGAGTAGAGATGTGTTTTATGGTAAAGAAGGAAGGGCATCTGAAGAACATGTGAACAATTCAAATTCATTGCAAACTTACAGTTTCAACAGAGCTTTGTACGTCTCTCTATTCTACAACTTTTAAGGGCTGATTTAGATCGCCAGGGACGGTCTCAACTCAGTCAGGGTGGGGAGTAAGATACTGCATTGCCCTGACAGAGTACACGTTCTCCGAATCTCCAGAAGTCCTGCGGCCCAGTGGACATCTCTTAGGTTGGCAGAAGTCCTCCGGCCCAGTGGACATCTCTTAGGTTGGCAGAAGTCCTCCGGCCCAGTGGACATCTCTTATGTTGGCAGAAGTCCTCCGGCCCAGTGGACATCTCTTATGTTGGCAGAAGTCCTCCGGCCCAGTGGGCATCTCTTATGTTGGCAGAAGTCCTCCGGCCCAGTGGACATCTCTTAGGTTGGCAAAAGTCCTCAGGCCCAGTGGACATCTCTTATGTTGGCAGAAGTCCTCCGGCCCAGTGGACATCTCTTAGGTTGGCAGAAGTCCTCCGGCCCAGTAGACATCTCTTACACTGGCAGAAGTTCTCCGGCCTAGAGGACATTTCTGGCGCTGGCAGAAGTCGTCCGGCCCAGTGGACATCTCTTAGGTTGGCAGAAGTCCTCCGGCCCAGTGGACATCTCTTATGTTGGCAGAAGTCGTCCGGCCCAGTGGACATCTCTTACGCTGGCAGAAGTCCTCCGGCCTACAGGACATCTCTTACGCTGGCAGGAGTCCTCCGGCCTAGAGGACATCTCTTACGTTGGCAGAAGTTCTCCGGCCTAGAGGACATTTCTTACGCTGGCAGAAGTCGTCCGGCTCAGTGGACATCTCTTAGGCTGGCAGGAGCCATCGTCAAGGGAGCTCCTGTCAATGTATTAAATGTCTGTCAACTTGATGGTACTGCCTGCCAAATTTTAACCTGTTTTGTAGCACCAAAGCAGGATTTTGTTTTTGAAAATAAGGAAAATAATGACAGTGGAGTTGTTTCTCTTGGTTTGGGGGTAGTTTTGAAGTTTTTACTGCCTCATACCACCAGGTTTTACCTGGCAGTGGCAGCCAGCGAAAACTGGCCATTTGACCACCCACTCTAAAGCAGGTGGGCGGTCAAAGGACGAAACCTATGATGGCCCTTAGCCTTGGAGGTGTATGTCAGTGGGAGAGACTCTAAGGGGCATATTTATGATGCCCTAGTGCCACCTTCCACCACATCCACGTCATTATTTTTTACGTTAATGTGACCCAACGAGTCCGAAATCTCTGCGCTGTATTTACAGAGTTGCGCAATGCATACATTGTGCCACCCTGTAACCCTTTGTGCTACATTGTGCCTGCACCAGGCATAATGTATGCAAAGGGAGCGTTCCCCCTTGTTAGGGGAGCCAGAAAAATAGCGTAAGGATATCTATAAGATTTCCTTCTGCCATTTTTTATGGCACTTTTAACGCCTGCTCAAGAGCAGGTGTTAAAAGGGCGCTTCCATTCTTTATAATGGGGCCCTATGTACTCTGCAGGAGTAGTGCTAATATCTTGCCTGTTAGCGCTGGCAACTAAATTTAGCGCCAGAGCAGGGGGAAACGCAGGGGTGCGCCACATTACCTTAAGTACGGCGCATCCCTGCATTTCTAAAGTAATGCAGCCCGGTGCTGCCAATTTTGGTGCAGCACCGCACTCGTCTTTAAATCTGGCCCCCATGCGTTAGATAATGGTGCAAAGCAAACTTTGCAACATTATTTGACCTCTCCTACCTCCTGTGCGTGGTTTTGGAACAGGGGGATAAATATGGAGCTAAGGCCATAGAGTCATTTTTTGCACGGAAACACCTACCTTGCATCTCATTGATGCAAGGTAGGTTTCCACGTCCAAAAAATGACTTTATCTCCATAACTTTGGCGGTAGACGGGTGTAGCGTCAAAGTATAAATAAGGAGTTAGTTTTGCACCGAATATGTGTCAAAAAAATTATGCAAATTTGGTGCAAAACAAGTATAAATATGTCCCTTGGTCTTTTGAGACCCTACTCTAAATCCCAGTAAAACTGTCTCCTTCTGTCTGCATTTCAAATGTATTATGCTCTGTTTTGACATCAATTACTCACTCTCTCTGCCTCGCTGTCTAGTCTCCTTTCCCATTCACTCAATGTCACTTTGTCACTCTCTCCCCCCACGAATATGTGCAGCCCTTTATGATGCACTCTTTTCAGTTTATTAAACTGTTTCTCTGTCTCACTCTCTCATTTCTTTTCTGTCCCTCTTTCTGACTCTTCATGAAAGTTGCTGTTTTTCTTGTTTCTATTTCACACCTTACCCACCCACATCAGACAAACCACCTCTCTCCCCAGCTTCACGAAGGAACTGAAGACATGGCTCTTCTAAATCCACCTCCGGTACAGGCTACACTCCCTAGCGCCTTGAGACCCTAACGGGTGAGTATATGTGCTTTATAAACACTGATTGATTGATTGATATCTGTTACTCTCATTTGCTTTCTCTCTAACCTCCACTCTTTCTCAGCCCTGCTCTTTGTCTCTGACTTTATCTTCCAGATACTCAGTCTGTCTCTCTCACTCCATATCTCCCCCTACTCACTTATTCTCTGTTGCTCCTCACTCCCTCTCCCTTTGTCACCGATAGCTCTCCACCTCTCCATCACTTCTCATCTGTCAATACTTTCCCTGTGTTTCCACGCCTCTCTCTTCCCTCTCTCATTTCCACTCTCATGTGTTCTTCCTGATTTTCTGTTTCTTGTTAGAATACTGGAATGTAGTGTCCTTCTCTGAGGGCAAAGGGGTGCTTAGAGGCTACTAACGGTAGGTAATAGTCTGGGGATGTGATAATTGTCACACACCTCAGAATTCCCATTCCTATCTCAACACATACCTGCACGGGGATCAGAACTTGGCCCTGCACTTGTAGTCAGGCCAACATAGGGACAACATTAGAAGAAGTCCACCTTCTAAGGGAGTTCACAGAAGGGACATCTGGCAGGCCTGCCACCCTGAGAAGGACAGACCCTTGACTGGGTCAGCCGGGTTCTCTCAGAGGCCATCCTAAATCTAATTGCAAGAGTGAAGAGTATGAAAGCTGGACTTTGGCCAGCTATATACCCCAAGGTGGTCATTAAGACCAAAGTGCCACAACCACAAAATAGCCACTTGTGTGTGTGATGTCACGCACGATCTCGCGCTACTTTTTAGTATTAAATCCATTTTCACATCCATTTTGGAAGAGAGGTGTTGGGATCTGCATTTCACGTAACTACACATTATTTTTGGGCTAATTTGTGTGACTTCCAAAAAAGTAAGTTCTGCAACTATTGCTCAAGCTTAGGGCGAAGTTGATCCTTCTCTGAAAATGAAGAACCCTGTGAGTTAAGGTGCCCTCAGTGGGGGAAGGTGACCTCTGAACGAGAAGAGTGCTCCAACTGGAGAAGGGGAGGAGGGCTCCAACTGAAGAAGGCCTCTTAGTGTGAGGGAGACCCCTGTGAGAGAAAAGAGGACACCTGCTAGAGAAGGTTGAACCCCGTTAATAAAGGGAACCTCTGTGGGAGGGAGACCCCGGTGAGAGAACAGGACAACAGCCAGAGAAGGTGGACCCCCATTAGAGAAGGGGACCTCTGTGGGAGGGAGACCCGTGTGAGATAAGAGGGCACCTGTAGAGAAGGTGGCCCCCCATTACAGAAGGGGACCTCTGTGGAACAGAGACCCCTGTGAGAGAATAGGACAACTGCCAGAGAAGGTGGACCCCCATTAGAGAAGGGGAGCTCTGCGGGAAGGAGCCCCCTGGAGGGTGACCCCTGTGAGATAAAGGACATCTGCTAGAGAAGGTGACCTCTGTGGGTTGGAGACCCCTGTGAGATAAGAGGCACCTGCTGGAGAAGGTGGACACCCGTTCGAGAAGGAGGTTCCTGTGGGAGGGAGACCCCTGTGATAGAGGAGGACACCTGCTAGATAAGGTGAACCCCCGTAACAGAAGGGAACGTCTGCGGTTGGGAGACTGCTGTTAGGGAAGGGGACATCTTTGAGACAAGGGCCATCCGTAGGTGAAAGGGACTGACGGACTCTTGACAGGATCTTTTCGGTTCAGACGTCTGTCTTTCATCTTAAAACTCTCCCTGAGGGCACTCCTTGAGGTGCACCAGCTGTTGTACTTGCTTCAGAGTTGGTGCAGGACAGGAAGGACGTCACTCTCCAGGCAGTGACCAGACGGAGGAAGTCAGGTGCCAGCACGTTTCTTTCTCTCTAACAGGGGTGAACGTATCTCAGTTGCCAGTTCTGGATTACCAGTTACCCGCAGTGCATTCTGGGATTTGGAATGACAGCATGGAAAGTGATGCTGACTGCAAAGCTAGAATTGGCTGAAAGAGTCACATATAACATGGAGCCCTTGGTTGCTATGTTTTCAATAAATAGAAAATGACTTAGCCCATTTTGCAAACTCATCTTCTTCCACATGCAAAACCAGAAGTATATTTTGTGAAGTTTTACACTTTCATTTGCACTATGCAGTAAACCAAGCATCCATTGGAGCAATGGTCTCTAGCACGCTTCATTGATACACTACACAGATACAACATGGCAGCAGTCGTGCCACGGATCTCTGAAATGTACATGTTCTGTGAGCTGTGGAAGCTTGTGGAGATGCCACAAGCAGGTGCTGAATCCACAGGTGAGTGTATAGGTGGATGAGTGAGTGAATGTGTGAGTTGCTCAGATGACATTCTGTGTCAGCACCCTTGTTACTCTTTTTCATGCCTCCTGCTGTGACTCGGGCTGCTGCTGTGTCCTGGTGCTATCAGCTCCTGTAGGTCTCCCTGCTGTGTTCACGTCCTCAGAGTCAATGAAACATAGATCTCACAGGCTGCGTTACTTGCTGCATTTACATACTCACATATGAAAGGGGAGGTATGGAGAGGACACTACACAGTAAGGTCATTTAAAGACCAAGGGGCTCATTGATGGGGAGCTGGCATCGGGCAGCGATGTGAGTCTTCTACACCAATGTTAAAGGGCAGGAATGCACTGTATTTACGTAGTACAGTGCATTCCTGTCCATTCCCCCTGCACTTGTGCACAATGGCCTGCCTAGCACCAATACAGGCACCCTTGCACTATGGCGCCTGTGTTGTCGGCAAGTATCTCTTCCTGCACAAGAACAATCCTCAGAGTTGTTTTCCTCTTTCTGTGTTTGCTGCAGAATGCATCACGCTTAGAAACAAGAAGAAACAAGGAAAAATACAAACATTTCTCCTCGTTTCACCTCCCCTGGGGAGGCGTAAGGTTTTGGTGCATCCATAAGTTTACATAATTAAGTAAATCTGGGAATGCGTCAAAATCCATGGATGTTTCGTAGGAAAACCCTCTGCAATGCCCATGGATCACCCTCCGTGGCACAGAGTAAAGCAACGCAGCGACTTGCGCTGCTTTGTCTTACTCCATATCTATGATGCCATCCAAAGCTATGTGCACTGCGGCTTTGCGTGGCGTCATAGATATGGTTGAGAGGTTTGTGCCACAAAAAGCGATGCTACGGTGGCACAAGCCTCTCATAAATAATCTGCACACTATTTCATACAACACAACTGTGCTAACATTATGCTCTCTCTCTCTCTCTCTTTCTCTGTCTCTCTCTGTCTCAGTTGTTCCTTCTTGTTTCTATAGTTTTCCTCACTAAGGGCCTGATTTAGATATTGGTGGATGAGTTACTCCATCACAATGGTGATGGATATCACATCTCCCGAAATCGAGTTCCTATGGGACATAATGGGATTTAGATTTCAGCAGACGGGATGTCCGTCACCGTTGTGACGGAGTAACCCGTTCGCCAATATCTAAATCAGACCCACTGTGTATGTCTTCATCTCTTTCCCGCTGTGTCTCTCCATTCTCTATATGCATCCATTCTTTCTCTCCTTCCATTCTCCGTACTCTTCTCTCTCTCTTGCTCTTATTCTCTCCTCATCACAGAGCCTCATCTTTTTCTAGTTTCACCTTCATTTTTCATTTCCCTCTCTTCCCTCACCTCCCTCACACTCTTCATTCACACCTTATTTTTCTTAGTCTGTCTTGCACATGTTCTCTATCACACACTCGTGCCCACTTTCTCACCCCCTCTATCTCTCACCTGATTATCTTTCTTAATTTCTGACTTTTATCTCCCTCTCTAGAACCTAAGGCCAGTGCAAGGATTATTGCTACCTTAGCAAGTGTGACATGTTTGAGTCTACTAGAAATATGACATCACCTATGTGTGGCAACCCACTCTCACAAACACACCTTCAGGTGAATGTAGGAGGCTGGCCTGGTTTGTAGTGGGTACCAAAGGTACTTACATCTTATACCAGGTCCAGTTATCCATTATTAGTGAAATGTAGGCAGTGTCTAGAAGCCAGGCTCTCTAGAGGTAGCTGTAGATGAGCAGCCAAGGCGTATCTAGGAGCCATTCAAAGCTCATGCAATACCACTGTTGTCACACAGAACTCACACACATGAAAGAAAATACTCAGTGTTACAAAAATAAAGGTACTTTATTTTGGTGACACAAATGCCAAAAATACCATGGAGACTATACTCCCTTAGGAGGTAAGTAATACACAAATTATATACAGTAGTATGAAGAAACAGGTGTAAAAACAGTTAGAAAACAGTGCAAATAGTGAAAATCACAATAGTTAGAAATGGGCCTAGGAGGAACACAAACCATATACTAAGAAAGTGGAATGCGAATGTCGGTTTCCCACCTAGGCAAGTGTAGTGTGTAGAGGGCTGCTGGGAGTATTAGAAAACCCCAAAGGTAAGTACTAGAACCCACCCTAGAGCCCAGGAAAGCAGGAGTAAATCACAGTAAGTTTCCTAGAACACACAACAACAAGAGAAGGAAGATAATGCAAGAACCAGAAGAGCCTGCAAGACACCAACAGTGGATTCCTGGACCTGAAGACCTGTGGAAGAAGGGGACCACGCACAGAAGAGTCCAGGGAGAACAGGAGCCCCTGCTAACCCGGATGAAGGTGAAAAAGAAGAACCACCGTTGAAGAACAACAGTCAGTACTGCACCCAGGAAGACGGATGTGGGTTCCTGGTTGGTGCAGATGATGTCCCACGCCAGATGGAAGATTGCAGTCTGGTTTGCGTTGCTGGATTCCACCAACAAGCCTTGGCACATGTAAAGCTCGCAGTTAGCGGAAAATGAAGCTGCCCAGGGCCAGGAGGGACCTGGTGGGCTCTACCCAGAAGGGGGAGTCAGAGAAGGCTCTCAGCAACTCAGAGAGCCCACAGAAGACCAGGCAGCGTGCACAGGAGTCCCACAGCATGGGGACAAAGAAGGTGCAAAAGGAGGCCTATGCAGCACTACAACAAAGGATCCCACGCCGCCGGAGAACCACTCAGTAAGCTGTGCGTCGCAGAACAGATTGCTGTGGACCCGAGCTGCACAGTGCAAGAAGAACTTTGTGGAAGGATGCCAACAAGCCTTGCCAACTGCAAAACCCTTGGTGCACGGGGTACTGTCCTGCGTAGGGAGGCAAACTCGAAATTGGACAGTAGGACTTCAGGACCACTTCAGTCCACCACCTGTGATGATGGATCCACACAACTTGTCAGGAGAGGGAACCCACGTCACCAGCTGTTGATGCAGAGAGGTGCCTGCTGAAGCAGGGGAGTGACTCCTTCACTCCAAGGGGGATTCCTTTGTTCTTCTGGTGCAGGCTGAAGACAGGCTGTCCTCTGAGGATGCACGACCGGGAAACAGTTGCAATTGTTGGCCGGAGCTGAAGATACAATGTTGCAGAAGTCGTGTTTGCTTCTTTGTTGCAGTTTGTAGAGTTCCTGGAGGGTCCAGATGCAGTTTCTTCAGTGAGAAGGTGAAGTAAAGGATGTAGAGGATTCCTGCTGGAGTCTTGCAATTCGAATCTGAAGAACCACCCAAGAGAGGGACCCTAAATAGCCCTAAAAGGGAGATTGGTCAGCTAACCAGGTAAGAACCTATCAGGGGAGGCCTCTTCCGTCACCTGCTGGCACTGGTCACTCAGATCCAAGATGGCTAAACCCAGGATCTCTCTGGAGGAGCTCTGAGCACCACCCCTGGGCTGGTGGAGGAGAGGGGAGTTGTCACTCCCCTTTCCTTTGTCCAGTTGTGCGCCAGAGCAGGGACTCGGGGTCCCTGCACCGGTGTAGACTGGATTATTCAAGGAGGGCACCAAATGTGCCCCCTCAAAGCATTTCCAGTGGCTTGGGGAGGCTACCCCTCCCAGGCCTGTAACACCTATTTCCAAAAGGAGAGGGTGTAACACCCCTCTCCCAAAGAAAATACTTTGTTCTGCCTTCCTGGGCTTGAGCTGCTCAAGCAACAAGAGGGCATAAACCTGTCTAAGAGATGGCAGCAGCCGGGGCTGCCTGGAAAACCTCAGAAGGCTGGAATGGCAATACTGGGCATCCTCTAAGGAGCACCCAGAGTGCATGGAATCATACAACCAATGCTTGCAAAAGCCTGGGCGTATGATTCCAACATGTTTGATACCAAACATGCCTATGTTCAGAGTTACCATTATGTAGTTGGACATAGGTAGTGACCTATGTCGAGTACAGGCGTAAAATGGCATCCGTGCACTCACGAAGTCCGGGAAAATGGACCTGGAGGTCGTGGGGTCACCTCTGCTAGTGCAGGGGTGCCCTCACACAGGTACTCTGCACCCTGCCCTCAGGGCTGGAGGGCCTGCTATAGGGGCGACTTATAAGTTACCTGGTGCAGTGTAAATGGCAGTGAAAGGGTGAATGCACCTTTTCACGCAGGATGCAATGGCAGTCCTGCAGAAGCCTTTGCATGGGCTCCCTATGGGTGGCAAAGTATATGCTGCAGCCCCTAGGGATCCCCTGGAACCGCAATGTCCTGGGTACCTAGGTACCATATAATAGGGACTTAGAAGGGGGCACCAGTATGCCAATTGTGGGTGACATACTGGGTTACCAGTATGCAACCACCATAATTTAAGGGAGAGAGCATAACTACGGGGGTTCTGATTAGCAGGATCACAGTAGACACAGTCAAACACACTGACAAACAGGCCAAAAGTGGGGGAAACCAAGACAGAAAGAGGCTATTTTCCTACTGTGAACATTTGTATTCTTCTGCCTCTTTCTTAAATGGTCCCATGTCTCAGACAGACGCGTGCACCCAGACACACACATACACATGCGCACACACACAAACATATCCTCACAGACACATACATACACACGAGCACACACACACACACACACATCCGCACACACACATATCTTCACACACAGACAGGCACACGTGCATATCCTCACACACACACTCACACACTCACACAGACACACACACACATCCTCACAGACACACACATGAACACTCATATATCCTCACACACAGACAGACACACACCATGTTTTAAACGGACACACACACATATCTCTTCACACAGACACCCACACGTTCTCAGGCATCCTTAGACGCACACACACAGACACGCACATACACACACACACACACACACACACACATATCCTCACAGACACATACACATGCACACACACCATGTCTCAAACAGACACACACAGGCACTCACACATATTCTCACAAACACACACACACATGCACATATCCTCACACACAGATACACACTCATCCTCAGACACATACTTTCATACATGCACATATTCTCACACACAGACACATACATGTCCTCACACAAAAACACATCGTCACACACAGACAAACTGTCAGGAAATGTACTGCGAGTGTTGTTAAGTTCTTCCCTCTGCAAAAACTATTGCAGAGGCTTTTCTTAGAACCAGCTTTTTCAGGTTTAACTGCCACTTAAGCTGGTGGCTGCAAAACTTTGTGAGGTCAGCGCTCTAGTGTTTCTACCTTCGTCTCCTGCTGAAGCTTCCCTCCAGCTGTTTCTCTCTGGGAGCCCTGCACTTCAACTGTCATCCTGAGGAGAATGAGCAGTGTTCCTGAGGCGCTTCGTTTCATAGAGAATTCTTCCAGTTTTGAGAAATTAATTATTTTTCTTGTTATGGTGTGCACACCAGCTACTTTTTCCCTTCTGGAGAAGCTGAATTTCTTCCTCTTTCCAACAACTGGATATCGGCTTTCTGAAGAGAATTCATTTTGGCTTAACAGAACTTCAAGCAACTGCAGTAAGGAATCCTTTTGTATGATTTCCAGACTTGCCAATATATATGTACATATGTATTCAAAAACTCTTTGCCTTGCAGACTTGCCAGTCTTAGAGACAAAGCTCAGTGTTCAGACTAAGGCCCTCATTATGAACATGGCGGTTGTCTCTGCCGTGTTCAGGCTGGCGGTCTTTCTATCGACTGCCAGCTCCCCTGGGACCCTGCCGGCCATATTACAACCATTCTGCTGGGCCGGCGGGCGGAAACATTGTTTCCGCCCGCCGGCCCAGCATAATGCCTGGCTGGGACATTGCGTCAATGCCTCTGTGCAGCGGGTGCAGCTGCACCCGTCGCTCAGATCACTGCCCATAAATCGGGCAGTGAGCTGCGCGATGGGGCACTGCACAGGGGCCCCTGCACTGCCTATGCCAAGTGCATGGGCAGTGCAGGGGCCCCCAGGGGGGTCCCAGAGCACCCCTTCCGGCAGCTTTTCCCTGGCGGGGAAACCTGCCAGGGAAAGGCTGGGGGAATTGAGATCATTATCCGAGGGGCAGCAGCGCTGCCCTGTCGTATAATGATGCCGTCCACCGCCAGGCTGCCTGTCGGAGGCAGCCTGGTGGTGGGTGAGGGCCCCCTATGGCAGCCCTCCCTGTCATCATTATGTGGCGGTGTGGGCCGCCATGCCGGATGGTGGGATTTCCCGCCGGCATGGCGGCCCACACCGACCAGTACATAATGAGGGCCTAATTCCTAGAACTGTGATCGAGAAAACTGAACCTTGACAAGGAGTTTTCATTTCCTGTGAAAGACATTAGTAGATTGTATATTTGTGAACCTTTTAACTGTTCTCCAGAGAACCTTGGATACCTCTGACTCCTGGAGAAAAGAGGATATTAAGTTAACATTATTCTCTTAGAAAGAGCTAGTCTCTCAAAAGATCTAGGTTAGGAGAACAATAAAATTGGGTGAATGTGAATGGATGAACAGTTGAATGCGCTGTAGGAACGTACTTATCTATGCTATTATCACCCAGGACCATGCAGGGCCTTCCTTTAAAGAAATCCCAATAAGAAGAAAGGTGCAGGTTACAGAAGCACACACTGAATATCCTATCTTCAAGTGGAAAACACAGGCTGGAACTGGATCTCGAGGCGGTCTCTCTTTTTCTATTCCCATTCTCCTTTTCCCCTAGCATATGCAGGGTTCAGATAATCAGTAAAGTCTGAGCACGCATCTGTTGGAGGGGGTTGGGTAAAAGGCATCTGCTCCGGTGGAAGTTTGATTTAATGGGTAATCTCCTGACACAAACATAAATACATGAACACACACGCACCTATTCTCACACAGACATATATATCCTCGCACACAGACAGGCACAGACACATAACCTCACACTCACACACATTTATCTTCACACACAGACACACACATATATCCTCACACACACACACATGCATATCCTCACCCACACATACACTCACACATCCACTCACACCCATACACACACACACATATATCCTAGTACACAAACATACACATCCTCACACACAGACACACACACAATCACAAACAGACAGCCTCCCCTCTCTGACCTTTCCATAGCTCTGCAGACCCCTTGTGCTTTCCGTCCCTACTCTCTGCTAACCCCACTCTCGGTCACCCTAGTCTGCTTCACTCTGCTCTCTCTTTCTCGCCTCCCATGTCTCACCCACTCTCCCTTTTCCTCTTTCAAACACAGGCCCCATAGGGCTGTGTTTTTATGCTCTCTACCCCCAGAGCCATGTTGTACGATCATGTTTCACACTTACACTTGTGAAAACAAAGATGTTGGCACCACGAGGCAGGATAGCCCTCCAGGTGCAGCTGGTGCCTTAAGTGCTAGGCAGGACTCCCATCCCTGCAGGAATGACCCCCAGTGGACACAGAGCTTTGGTCGAGAAGAATAATTTAACCTCAAATCAGGAACATCAGTGGCTATTGTTTTGTAACAGTTTGGAAGGCGCGTGCCCAGGACATCTTGGGCGCGTGCATACTGGGTGACCCTCCTCTCAGTGACGTCCTTTCATTCCGCAAGTCCCAGATCACGTTTATCAGATGTTTATGATTAATTGGCTCGGTTGAAGCAAACAAAACTATAACTCCCAGAACAGAGGGATTCTGTTAATTGAAAGCTTAGAAGGAAGAGTTCTTCCCAGTGAGATGGACTCATCTGCTCGCTCGACCCCCTCCCCTCTCTTTTCATTCTGGAAAATAAATATTCTGTGATTCTGCCTTTGTATCCACTCTGAAGTGCGTGGGTTATGCATGTTATGTATTATGAATGTCTCTGCTCCTTCAATCCTTTGTTCCCAAAGAATGAAACATCTAGAGATCCTTCACATGCATTCGTCCTGGGTGTTATTTATTCCACAACTAAGGCTTCCAAGGTTCTAAGGGCCTCATTTCCTTCCTTTGCTAGTTTTACGTGTGCTGCAGAATGCAGCACATATAGAAGTAGCAGTTCGTCATTTGTACTGATTGTTTATGTGCAGGAAGGCACAACTTACTGCACATAAACAATCATTTGTGGCGTTTTGCTCTTTCTATGTGTGCTGTAGAATGCATCACAAATGGAAAAAGCCCATTACACGCACCTCTGCCACAGAAAATTGAGTCTGGGGAGCCCATATGTACAAGGCGGCGTAAAGCCACAAAAAGTGATTGTGCCACCCCCAAGGGCCCTGCAACCAGAGGCACCCAGCATTGCAAATGCAGGCTGAGTGTACTTTTTAGGGGCAACCCTAAAAAGATAAACTCGACATGGCACTCTCTCTGTGTGCCCTGTTCACCATACACTGCATATGTTATGGGTGAGTCACCCCTCAAGCAGGCCTTTTGGCCCAAAGGCAGGGTGCACCATACTATATGTGAGGGCATAGCTGCGTGAGCAATATGCCCCCACTGTGTCCTTGCTAAACCTAGGACATAGTGAGTGAACAGGGCAGCCATTTTAATGTATGTACTGGGCACTGGTCAAACATGAGTTCCCCAGCTACATAATGGCCACTCTGTACCCTGGGTTGGTTGGTATCAAACAACTCAGAATATTAAATCCAAACTGATGCCAGTATTGGATTTAACCTTAAATGTACCCAGGGGCCACCTTAGAGGTGCCCCCTGCAAAAGCTAACCCTAACTGGAAGAGTTGCTGGCTGGCTCCATCCAGCTGTCACTCCAGACAGCCAATATACAAGCCTGGGGGAGAGCCCTGGATTTCCAGTTTGTAAGACAGTTCCCCTCCTGAGTGGAGGAGCTAACTCCCTCTCCCTCAGGAATGTGCAACACCCTGGAGGTGAGCTTCAAAGGGCTACAGCTCATGAAACTTGAGCCCCAGGCCTGCTGCTAGCAGCAGAGGGCTTCCCCCACTTTTGTCGGGAGCAAAGGCGAGAAACCAGACAAATGGTAGGAGGAGTGGCCTCACCGAGCATGCACCACCCCTAAGGGCTTGCATGCGAAGCAGATCCTCTGATTCAGATTTCTCCATCTTGGAATGGAGAGAAAAAGCCAATGAGATTTAGGGAAGTGACCCTTCCAACAGGAAGTGGTCACTGTAGTGGGTGTAGCCACCCAAGGGTAAGTGCCCCATTGGACACTACCAGGTTCCCCCTAAAACGCCAACTAAATTCAGTAATAAGTGGACTCCCCTAGACCAAGATTTTAGATTTGAAACAGATTCGAAAAGAACTCCAAGAAGACAAGAAAACCAGCACCAGAGAAACCGCCAGGACGAGAACTGAGGACCTGCTGCACCAGAAGAGGCGCCAAGACCCCTGCTTGCTGCACCAGAGCGCCGACAATCGCGACACTGGAGGAGCTGAACACTGGACTGAACCTAAGATGTCAGCTGACATCAGACCAGGAGAAAACCAGCTTCCCCAGAGCTCACAAAGGATCAGGAGGAAGCCCCATTCAAGAGACCTCTGGAACACCCCGGACCTCCGACCAGAGTGCCCTCGTTGTCCTGCAAGCGACCGCCAAAGAGACTTACCCCAGCTCCTGAGGACTCCGTTGCGCACAGCATCCAAGACCTCCAAAACACCCTGTACCTGGCAGTCCTGGGCCTTCCATCGTGGGTACTGCTGTGTGCCCTGGGTCCCCAACCCCTTGTGACCTCAACAGTCAAAGGGGACCCCCAGGCACCACTTTGAATTTGCAAACCAGCTCCTTTTCCAAGTGGCCCATCCAGGTGGCCCTGTACCTGCACCAAGAACTTTGCCAACGCTGCTCCTGCTGAAACCGGGAGCTGCCTGAAGCTCTCCAGCTGGCCCAAGGTGCCCACCGACCCCTGCAATCATCCTGCAAAAGAAGAGACTGGTAACTCAACCGTACGATTTTGAATGCATTTTTAAATGTGACTGCCTATTGATTCCAATGGTGCGTAATTACGCACAGAAAGACTAACTTTGCTAAAACTTTAAGAAGTCATAACAAGAAAAGGACTTAACCTATTCTAAAGATTTTGGTCTTAAAATGTATATAAAAGTCTGAAATATTTTTATAAATTCTGGTCTCGAGTTATTCATTGAGTGTGTGTGGTGCATGATTAGATGTGTGAGTACAGCAAATACTTAGCACGTCTCCTGGATTAGCCTTATGGCTCGACCAGCTACCTTAAAAATTAGAGCATTAGGTGGTCTGATCTTTACCCCTGAAAAGTAACATGTGGTTGTTCGGACCCTCTGCATAGTGTACTTGGTTTTTGTGCACTACATAGAGGGCCAGCCTCCTACAAAGACCCCCCTAGGTTATCCACAGGGTCCTTCCTATGCACGCGGCTGGACTCTCCTGTTTTCAGAACTTTTAAGGTTTTTCTTCTGTTCTAGCTGTCTGAAGTGAGAGAGGTGACGAGTAGGGCTTTATTAAACTCTTAAATGAATAAATAA
Organism: Pleurodeles waltl; assembly: GCF_031143425.1. NCBI lineage: Eukaryota > Metazoa > Chordata > Amphibia > Caudata > Salamandridae > Pleurodeles > Pleurodeles waltl. The sequence goes on along the minus strand of NC_090446.1, from coordinate 1,528,771,582 downwards.
AAATGCATCTGCTACTTCTTGTGATATGATTGACATATTGCGTTATCCAGTTTATAGTACTCAATGCATAATCCCTTTGAAGGATAAAGGGTTGAGTCAACCCAACTGAAACTCAAAACTCAAGCCTTCCAGATCTTGCAGATGTCAGCAGTGAATGTTTAACCTGCTGAGGCCATTTTTGCAGCAGTGTACCCTTCACCGGACAGGCACTGCTTCTCATGTGCCACAGACATTTCCGTTAATGTGCATCCATGTTTTTTCAAACATTCAAAGGTCTAATAGAGCAGATCCTCTGTCTCAGCTCCCCGCTGCCTCCTGGTCTGACTGCCTCCCTCTGCTTTGCCTCTTGCTTGTTTTGCAACTCTGCCTTCTGGTTCTGCCTTTGTGCCTTCTGGTTGTGACTTTTTGCCTTATTGTTTGCCTTTTTGCATTCTTCTTTTGCCTTTCTGACTTCTTGTTTTCCTGCTCTTTTCCCTCTCCTGCATTCCCCTGCTGCCGCTCTCGCCATCCTTTCCAGCCTTCGATTAGCCTTGCTCCCCTCCCAACTCCCAGGACCTACTAAATGGAGGCCTCGGTGTGATAGTGCAGCGGGTGCGCTGCTGGTGCGCCAAAGAGAAGCCCGTTTGCATCCATCTGCACCTGAACACGCCCGCACTAGAAACCCCAGTGCCTGGCTCACCCGCAGGTACAGCGCCTCCATCCTCAGTCCCCTGAACTCAATATGACCGAGTGAACACTGCTGTCATACCGCACCACACTCTACGGTTGGACAGCTCTCCTGCTCCAGATACACCTTCTACTCCACCAGCACCACCACCGTCATGCATGAAAGAGCCACGCTGATCTCTCACCGCACCACACCAGAAGTGACGTACCGACTTCACTGCCTGACTTATCAACACACTATGGCCCTCATTAGGACATTGGCGCTAACTGCGCCTACCGCCACGGTGACGGCCGCCACAATATCGTCACTGTGGCTACCAGCCAACCACCCGCATTATGACTCTCAACGGAATTCGGCCAGAAAGCTGGCGGAATACCGCCGACAGTCATGACGGTGAACAGTGGACAGCAGCACCACACCAGCAAAACACCGCTTTCCGTATCATGAGCAATGATATGGCCTGGCGGTGTTTAGCTGGCGGACACTGCTGCTGACAGCAGCGCTGCGTCCCATCTCCAGCCGAAGGAATACTTTCCTGCACAAAAACAATCACAAGAGGCATTTTCCTCTTTCTATGTGTGCAGCAAAATGCAGCACACATAGAAAAAGGAAACATGAGGAGAAATGAAGGTATGTCTCCTCGTTGAGCCTCCCCTGGGGAGGTGTTAGCTTTTGACGCATTCCCAGGTTTACAAAATCCTGTAAATTTGGGAATGTGTCAAACGCCATGGGTGTTACGTGGGAACACCCACCCTAACGCTCATTGCACACCTCCCTGGCGCAGGGTGAGGCAACGCAGCAACTTGTGTTGTGTTGCCTCAGCCTATATCTACAAGGCCATGAAAAGCCACACGGGGTGGGTTTACGTGGCCTTGTTGATATGGCCCTGTAGTGTGTGCTGCCAGACCGTCAATAAAAGTGATGTTTTGGCAGCGCACAAGGGCCTGTAAATAAGCTCAGGGATCTCTAAACAGCCCTCAGCTACTCAGTTTGTGGTTCCAGTGGAAATTTTCGCAATCATGCTAATAACTGGAACAATGTTAAATGCTTGCCATTCTAATGTTGAAAAGCCATACTAGCTGACTAGTCTGCCAGTGGCGTAAAACCACTGGGCAGAGGGCACCACCACCTCTCCTCAAAAGCACTACCCTGCCTTTGCCCGTCTCTTCAGTCTTTTCCCTCCCGAGCTACAACGCCATGTCATCTCCAGGCATATGTACCTCCTTGATCCTGATACTCTGGATATTAGCATTGCCCAACAACTCAGTACCCTGAATGCACCAATAAAATAACCACAACATGCAGTGTTTAAATAATGATTCATACACAGAAAAGCATACCCTTTCCAAACTTTGTAAAATTAGCTCAAGCAAGTTAGTTAATCTAGGCTCCCTCACTCGCGACCTGTCGCACGTCTCCCTCGCCCAACCTTGTAGAATGCATCTTCCTAACTCACCTGGGAGGGCTCATAGAACTAAAACATTTTGCCAGATAAAGCAATCCCTTCCAACTTGACAGCAATAGTCACTTAATAAAGGATGTTATGTCCTGTGACCTGCAAAACAAATCATCTTCTGAATATCCTCTTCCCTTACTCTTCCAGCCCCCAAACCCTAAATGAATTCTTCATGAGCCAGTCAGTAGGCTCCTGTTGAAAGAGGTGCTAAAGAATCAATCAGCTCTAGGTTTCTTGGTCTTGTAGGGCCTCTAATGGAATTACACGGCCTGATTCATTAAGGGCCTCCACAGTTGCGGCAGATGCCCTGCAGTGGTGGCAGGGGACCGGCACTCGTGTTGGGACTTCTGCAATGAGAAGCTGTAGTATAGAGGTCCCACCAGGTCTGCAGGACTCACCATGACTCACCTAACCTTTGTGGCCACCACCAGGACTGCGGAGGCCCTTTGAGAACCACGCCCACAGTCTTCTGTGCATCAGCTCCCAGTGCCAGTCCATGGAATCTCTGCCACTTTGAACTAGACAAAGCATCCACAGTGTTATTGTTCACACCTGGTACATGTTTTGCCTTAAAAACAATGCTGAATATCAAGCAGCCCAGCTTCAACCTCTGCAACAAGTGCAATAGGCAAATGTCCATTGTATTTTGTCCATTTACAGGTGACATCACTGTTTGATTGCAGACACCGTTCCTGGTTGCCAGCTACTGTCCGTGCAAGGATACTGCAGCCAATAACAGAAAACATTCTAGGAAAGCAATGCTGTGCTCCTGTTTTTGCCAATTCTGTGGCCAGTGCTCAGAACACCACCTGCCTTCTCAGAAAAAGCCAAAACCATTTGCGCATGTGGTGGTGGAAATAATTTGAACAGGACAGAGAAATTTGTCCTCTAATGACCACATAATCACATCATTGAAATTCCATAGAAAAATCAGCCACATGTTCAAATCACCTCTGATGGCAGTCAATATATGTACCCTGTGATGGGGGAGTCTGGCAGCGGACATTGAAAAGTCTACTGTACCCTGTGATGGGGGAGTGTGCAACCGAACATTGCAAAGCCTAGCCGCCTACAGAATGATCTCCCGCTCCCACCGCTCTGCAATGAAAGGTAAGCTGGCCTAACTGCCTTTGCGCCTTTCTCAATTCCAATTTCTAATTCAAAACTGTTTCTTCCCATCAAACTGTAAGTTCTTCAACCTTGGCAAATGGTAGACATGTCTCCATGGAGTGAAATCAGCATCAGTGTCAATTTCCATACCCAGGAATGTACGCCTGGTACGTGACCCTTCTTTTCTCCGGTGGCAAATGTCACACCCAAACTTTTTGTCATCATATCAAACTCCCTCAAAGCTCTCCCAAATACTCCATAAAAAGAAAGTCATCAAGTAATGCACAATTCACCCTTATCGAGTTTTGGAGAAAAAACACCATTGCAAAAATGCAGGTGAATGACTCAAAACGTTTGCATTAAATGGTACACCCTATGGGCAACACTTTATCCACAAAAACTGCCTTCAAAAGCGATATCCAGTAGCTGAAAAACCAAAGTGTGCAAGGGTAACAACCCAAAGGTGATTCTATAGCACACTTAGCCAATTCCGCCCAAGGTCCACAACTCCTGCTCAGCCGAAAGGCACATCCACAGATGCCAATTGCACCACAAAGTCCAATCAATGAAGTCATTTACAGGTTGACGCCCTGGTCAGGATCTATGGTGAATGATCCAAAACCCACCTGCTGTTTCATTGGGACCACACTTAAAGGAGAAACCTTCAGATGCGCCGTTAACAATTTAGAAAAAGGTCCTGCCATCCAGCCCTCTTCTAATTCTCTCAAGATCTCATGTGTCACAATGCAGGTTTAAAGTTGTCAGCAAACCATCCTCTTCTGGGACATTGATAACCCAGCCTGAAACCTTCCTAAAACCCCATGCCAATGAAACTGCAGCCTCCCTGCTTGGATAGTAAGCCAGCTCTCCTTCTAACGCCTGCAACTCATCTGGAGCAAAAGTCCTTGTCACTAAACTGCAACATTTTCAGAGAGAATGGGAATCTTCAGTGTCCAAAAAGCAGGTATTTAAAATTGTCTCTCAAAGCTATCAAATAAAGTTTATTCAGACTCCAGTGGCTTCAGAGTCGAGGACAAATCCCTGGCTTCGTCTTCCTGCAAAAAAATATCTGCCTTGGTGGAAGGCGTTGCAGAACTGTTGATAGCATTAAATCGGTTTTGGAGGTTTATATATTATGTATTAATAATGATGATTAAAAGCTCTTTTACACTTGGGTTAACATACTTAGATTGAATTAACATAATTGCACTTGAAACGAGTTTAATACGATGTGTGGAAATGTATTTATGAATGTATTTTCATCATCATAAAAGATCTTAATTTCGGCACGAGGCCATGAAAGCACATAAAACAATAAAATCATTGTAATAAAACTGTACAAACGTATGATGCAAGGTAATCAAACATATGGTGTCTCTTATAGTCAGTAAGCACGGCATCCATGCAATAATTCCTCTGGTAATCTTCAGACAATAAATAAGTTAAAACATCATGAAAAAAAATGTTTGAGACAACGATAAACATATGAAATTCATATTACACTCTAGCTGGAGGTATTAGGCTAAAAAGAGAACATTGCACATCAGAATACACACGCCAGAGTCTGGATTATCAGGGGTGGCATTTTTTTACGCAAAAGCGGCACAAACTTACAAAACACAATTATATTTGCTAAGTGTGCGCCAATTTTGTGTCAAAAAATGATGCGAAATTGTCGCAAAAAAAGTCTAAGTATGGGTCATTGTTTACCTGATTCTCCACGACGTTTCGGGCAGTGATTCCTCTATAGCTATGAGCAATAGAGAGCTGAAACAGCACAGTACTGTACAATGAGCGACAGCAGCCAGATACAGGCGCGGCCTGTCCTTTAGGGTGGAGGGGCCACCCCCACCCACCTTTTGCCCCTCGTGATCAGTGTCTGTCAGGCTGAGCAAAGGTCAGCCTGACAGACACTCTTCATGTTCAGCTCAGGCAGCCAGGAGCAGACATGCGCGATTTGCGCAGACTCCTGGCTGCCTGAGCTGAACTTTGCTGAGCTGAGGAGATCACAGCTCCTATGGGCGTGACCTCCTCGGCCCAGCAAAGGTGCCTCGAGGTCCTCCCCTGGGTGACTGCTGTCTTGCCTCATTGGCTGACCTAAGGTCAACCAATGAGGGAAGGCAGCAGTCCCAACCCTCCTGGGACCTCGAGGCTGAAGGTAAGTATGTGTGTGCATGTTTGAATGGTATGAGTGTTGTTAATGGATGTGCGTGCATGCATGTCTTTATGTGAAAGAATGAGTGCGTGTGTGTGTGCTTCCCGCCCGCCCCCCTCCCTCCTAATGCTGCCGGCCGCTACTGGCCAGATAACTTCAGGCGGGATTCTGGTTCAGAGCGGTGTTTGAGTGATAATGACATCACCTCTTAGAAGAGTCACCTCTGTCCCAATTTTCAGGGGCGACACACAGTTTCTGCCCCCCATCAATGTATTTTAGTGATGCCACATTTCCTATTTGTGACACCATTTGAGACAAGTTTGAGGCCATCTCTGCGCTCACTCCTGTGTCTCCCTGCTCACATCCTCTCCCACAGGCTTTGCAGATCCCTCACTGGAGCTGGTGAGGCAGTGGCTGTTTCCAGTGCTGTAGTTTCTTGTTAGTGCTGTTCGTGCTGATCTCGCCATGGTGCGGATGTACGACTGCACCAAATGTCTACCCCCTGTTTGTTTCCGCATTGGCTCCGTTCATTTAGAGGAGGCCTATTGTTAATGTTTCATTTTAGTTAGAAAATTGCCAGATGACATTAGCACAGAGGGTGTTGAATGATTCTTTTAAAACTAGGATGGTGGGTATGTGTTTAACTAATGATGTTTATTTTCCTTCTGTTCTAATTTGCTAGCGAATTAATATTTCAGCTCACATCGCAGTGTTTTAACAGTGTTTGCACAAAATATTGAGTTTTTCACATTTGAACACAGACATTTTGTAAAACAATTGACCCCTACAGAAATATTGTATTGGTCAAATATAGCTAGGGCAGCAAATGCAAAAAGAAGAAGGTGATGGATGGAATGCTTGAATTAATCTGAGCTCTGACAATCCTTTGGGACACATTCCAATCCAATGTTTTTTTTGCTCACCACCCACCTCAGTTTGGAACCAGCCATATGCAAATTAGTCTTGACCCTGCTCCTCTAGGAAACAGTCTAGCCAAAACTGCCAGGCCAGGTCTTCCCTGGACTGTAAACAAGCACCTTGGGACCGGTTTCAGGGTATCACCCCTCATCCGCCAGGCTAGCTTTAAGCCAGTGGCACAGCGAGCAAGTGACCCGGGTCTAGGCATACCCTGTCCAACGTACAACAACTTTATCAACACAAAAGGATGGAGTACTAAATCTTTTTCAACACTCACTCCAATCACTGATCTATGTTAAATCCATCATTCTTTTGCTCACCATGCCACCCACATTTGGATCCAGCCATATGCAAATCAGTCTTGACCCTGCTCCTCTTGATAAAAGTCTAGCCTGAACTGTCAGACCAGGTCCTCTCCGACCCAGAACACAAGCAACTTAGGACAAGTTTCACCCAGTTAGGGCTCTTTTTTAGACAGGTAGAGCTTGGTTCCAGTGGCACAGTGAGCTTGGGACCTACGTCTGGGCATAGCCAGCACACTTAGTGCACCAACTGCAAAAAAACACATGCCTCGTGCCCTAAGGTAACTATCACTCACGCCTTCGCCATGCACTGCTAATTACCCCACAGATTACATCAGTCATGGCATCTTCTATGACATCATTGATAATATCACTGCAACATTTGCAATAAAATGACTGATGAGAAAATTGTGCATGGTGGGGGCGCATGTTATATTTATCTTAGAGCACGAGCTATAGATTCTTAAGATAATTATAAATAAAACTGTTGAATTTCTATGGTTTATGTGTGTAAAATCTGAACCTATGTGCCGGTAACCTTTGCTTTTTTCAGTGGATATATACATGTATATATATATATATATATATATATATATATATATATATACATATATGTTAATATAAGTATATATCTTTATGTAGTATTACATATTAGTGAATTGTATTTAACTAGAATTATATGAATGGTATGTATTAAAATATTTAAGATTTATTACTTTAAACTATTTATATATATTAAATGACTATGGGGGTCATTCCGCCCGCCTCGCGGGAACCGCCATATGGCCGCTCCGCGGTCGAAAGACCGCGGAGGCCATTCAGGCTTTCCCGCTGGGCTGGCGGGCGACCGCCAGAAGGCCGCCCGCCAGCCCAGCGGGAAACCCCTCCCCACGAGGAAGCCGGCTCCGAATGGAGCCGGCGGAGTGGGTATGTGCGACGGGTGCAGTGGCACCCGGCGCGTATTTCAGTGTCTGCATAGCAGACACTGAAATACAAAGTGGGGCCCTCTTACGGGGGCCCCTGCAGTGCCCATGCCATTTGCATGGGCACTGCAGGGGCCCCCAGGGGCCCCGCGGCACCCCCTACCGCCATCCTGTTCCTGGCGGGAGACCCGCCAGGAACAGGATGGCGGTAGGGGGTGTCAGAATCCCCATGGCGGCGATTCACAAGGGCAGCAGAAAACCGGCGGGAGACCGCCGGTTTTCCGCATCTGACCGCGGCCGAACCTCCGCGGTCAGAATGCCCTGCGGGGCACCGCCGGCCTGTCGGCAGTGCTCCCGCCGACCCTGGCCCCCTATATTTTTGTATGTTCGGAACAATATTAGTATGAAACAATATTTGTTCGGTATTCAGTGTCTGAGGAATTGTAATTTAAAATACTCTTTAAGGGTAAAGTCATATTTGAAGTCACAATTGTGAAAATGCCACTTTTAGAAAATTAGCATTTTCTTGTCCTAACCATTTGGTGCCTGCAGCCCGTTCCTGGGTCACATTACTAGGTGTAGTTGGCAGTTGGTCTTTGTGTATTTGTCCCGGACATACACACAGTAGATGGACTAGGTGTGACTAGACAGGGCATCTCAGGCTTGATGGGGGGGGCAAAGGTGTCACCTACCTTACCTACCTCACTTGCACTGCAAAAGCACTGGCCCAGCTCACACACAAAGCACTTCACATCAGCCTGTTATGCCTGCAGACAGACTGGGACCAGGGCAGGCCAGACGCCTCTCTGAGGGGAAGCTTCCAGAAGTTTCTCCCACTCCAAAGTGGCCTCCAGATATGAAAAGGAGACCCTCAACCCCCTTGTCAGTTTGGTTCCGGACCTGTAGACGATTCAGAAGAAGGACTTCTCTGCTGCCCTGCCTGCATGGAGGACTATAGGGACACCACAATCTCCAACACCCTTTAACCCTGCATCTGAACTCTGCCCACTGTAAGTCCTAACTCCCCAAGTGGTGCCTCCCTAGCCCTGGAACCTTTGAAGTGGAAGTAAAGCTGCTCTGGCAATCCAGCAGTGGTTCCCATCAGAACTGATGCAGCGTGATGCCACCCGACGCAGCCCTCACAGCTCTGCATCTGAACCAATGCAGCGTGACACAACTCAAAGTGGACTTTAATCATAGCCCTCACAGCTTCCTATCGGTGCTAACGCAGTGATGCGATGCAACTCAACAAAAACCTAGCCTCACAGCCCTTGCTATTCCTTTTCAGAACTGATGCAGCATGCTGCAACTCAAGACAGGATGCCACACCGCTCATCTGAACCAACGCTGCACAATGCATCTCACCACAGGACCCTGCATTGCTCCTCAGAACACCCGCTATGTGATGCAACAGCGTACATCACAGACATAAGCTACAGTTCTCAGTGGTCCTAACCTGGTCCCTGTATCCGGCCTGCATCCCAAGCTTTTCAGTGATTAGCACCCATTCACTTACATACAGCGTACAAAAACTGTCTCTCCAACATTTGAATGATTCATGCACTCCTATGCAAAGTAACAGAAATGAGTCGACAAGTTTTCAGTGATTGGGGCCCAGGCTCCGTCATGCAATGTATCAGAACTGTGTACCAAACATTTAAGTAATCGGTGTGGCTATATTCTGATGCAACATACAAGAACTGTGTCCTCAACAGTCAGTGTTGTGTGCACCCCAAGCAGCGAATGAAACTGTCCCCAACATTTCAGTGACTGGTGCCCCTGCATACAATGTACCAGAGCAGGGACTGGGTCCCCAGCGCTTGAGTGATTGGTCCCCATGCGTCTGGATGCAATGTACTAAAATTGAGTTGCCAACATGTAAGTTAGATGTGCACCCCATTCAATGAAGAAGACTATGTCAACAACATTTAAGTGACTGGTGTCATAAAACTCCAATGCAAAACACCAGAAAAGTGTTCCCAACATGTCAGTGATGGGTGCACCCCAAGCAATGCACAAAGCCGTCTCTAACATTCCAACCATTGGTGCCCCTGAAGCAAATGTACCAGAAGTGTGTCCCCACGTTTCAACGATGTGTGCCACTCAATGCAATGTACCAGAAGTGTGTCCCCACATTTCAGCGATTGGGGCCCCTGAATGCAATGTACCATAAGTGTGTCCCCACATTTCAGCGATTGGGGCCCCTGAATGCAATGTACCATAAGTGTGTCCCCACATTTCAGCGATTGGGGCCCCTGAATGCAATGTACCAGAAGTGTGTCCCCACATTTCAGTGATTGGTGCCCCTGAATGCAATGCACCAGAAGTGTTTCCCCACATTTCAGTTATTGGTGCCCGTACACCTGCATACGATGACCAGAACTGTGTCTACCAACATCAGAGTAAATGGTGCATGTGCACCTGCATGCAGTGTTCCAGAACTGTGTCCCCAACATCTGGATGAGTGGTGCATGTGCATCTGCATGCAGTATACCAGAACTGTGTCCCCAACATCCGGATGAGTGATGCATGTGCTCCTGCATACAGTGTACCCGAACTGTGCCCCCTGCATCTGGATGACTGTTGCATGTGCTCCTGCATGCAGTGTACCAGAACTGTGTCCCCTACATCTGGATGTCTCGTGCATGCGTTCCTGCATGCAGTGCACCAGAACTGTGTCCCCCAACATCTGGAAGGCTAATGCATCTGCTCCTGCAGTGTACCAGAACTATGCCCCAACATCTGGATGATCCGTACTTGTGCACCTGCATACAGTTTACCAGAACTGTGTCCCCGACATCTGGATGACTGATACATGTGCACCTTCATGCAGTGTACTAGAACTTTGTCCCCAACATCTGAATGACTAGTGCATGCGCACCTGCATGCACTGACCCAGAACTGTGTCCCCAATTTCTGGATAACTGGTGCATGTGCACCTGCATGCAGTGTACCAGAACTGTGTCCTCAACATCTGAATTACTGGTGCATGCTCACCTGCATGCACTGACCCAGAACTGTTTCCCCAACATCTGGACACTGGTGCATGTGCACCTGCATGTAGTGTACCTGAAATGTCTCTGTATGACTCGTGCATGTCCAACTGCATGCAGTGTACCAGAACTGTGTCCCCAACATCAGGATGACTGGTGAATAGGCACCTGCATGCAGTTTACCAGAACTGTGTCCCCAACATCTGGATGAGTGCTGCATTTGCTCCTGCATGCATTGTACCAGAACTGTGTCCCCAACATCTGGATGAGTGCTGCATGTGCTCCTGTATTCAGTTTTCCAGAACTGTATCCCCAACATCTGAATGACCGGAGCATGTGCACCTGCATGCAGTGTTTCAGAACTGTGTCCCCAACATCTGGATGAGTGGTGCATGTGCATCTCCATGCAGTACACCAGAACTGTGTCCCCAACATCTGGATGAGTGGTGCATGTGCTCCTGCATACAGTGTACCCGAACTGTGCCCCCTGCATCTGGATGACTGTTGCATGTGCTCCTGCATGCAGTGTACCAGAACTGTGTCCCCTACATCTGGATGTCTGGTGCATGTGTTCCTGCATGCAGTGCACCAGAACTGTGTCCCCCAACATCTGGAAGGCTAATGCATCTGCTCCTGCAGTGTACCAGAACTATGCCTCAACATCTGGATGATCCGTACTTGTGCACCTGCATACAGTTTACCAGAACTGTGTCCCCAACATCTGGATGACTGATACATGTGCACCTTCATACAGTGTACTAGAACTTTGTCCCCAACATCTGAATGACTAGTGCATGCGCACCTGCATGCACTGACCCAGAACTGTGTCCCCAATTTCTGCATAACTGGTGCATGTGCACCTGCATGCAGTGTACCAGAACTGTGTCCTCAACATCTGAATTACTGGTGCATGCTCACCTGCATGTACTGACCCAGAACTGTTTCCCCAACATCTGGACACTGGTGCATGTGCACCTGCATGTAGTGTACCTGAAATGTCTCTGTATGACTTGTGCATGTCCAACTGCATGCAGTGTACCAGAACTGTGTCCCCAACATCAGGATGACTGGTGAATAGGCACCTGCATGCAGTTTACCAGAACTGTGTCCCCAACATCTGGATGAGTGCTGCATTTGCTCCTGCATGCAGTGTACCAGAACTGTGTCCCCAACATCTGGATGAGTGCTGCATGTGCTCCTGTATTCAGTTTTCCAGAACTGTATCCCCAACATCTGAATGACCGGAGCATGTGCACCTGCATGCAGTGTTTCAGAACTGTGTCCCCAACATCTGGATGAGTGGTGCATGTGCATCTCCATGCAGTACACCAGAACTGTGTCCCCAACATCTGGATGAGTGGTGCATGTGCTCCTGCATACAGTGTACCAGAACTGTGCCCCCAGCATCTGGATGACTGGTGCATGTGCTCCTGCATGCAGTGTACCAGAACTGTGTCCCCTATATCTGGATGTCTGGTGCATGCGTTCCTGCATGCAGTGCACCAGAACTGTGTCCCCCAACATCTGGAAGACTAATGCATCTGCTCCTGCAGTGTACCAGAACTATGCCCCAACATCTGGATGATCTGTACATGTGCACCTGCATACAGTGTACCAGAACTGTGTCCCCAACCTCTGGATGAGTGGTGCATGTGCATCTGCATGCAGTATACCAGAACTGTGTCCCCAACATCCGGATGAGTGATGCATGTGCTCCTGCATACAGTGTACCTCGAACTGTGCCCCCTGTATCTGGATGACTGTTGCATGTGCTCCTGCATGCAGTGTACCAGAACTGTGTCCCCTACATCTGGATGTCTGGTGCATGCGTTCCTGCATGCAGTGCACCAGAACTGTGTCCCCCAACATCTGGAAGTCTAATGCATCTGCTCCTGCAGTGTACCAGAACTACGCCCCAACATCTGGATGATCCATACATGTGCACCTGCATACAGTGTACCAGAACTGTGTCCCCAACATCTGGATGACTGATACATGTGCACCTTCATGCAGTGTACTAGAACTTTGTCCCCAACATCTGAATGACTAGTGCATGCGCATCTGCATGCACTGACCCAGAACTGTGTCCCCAATTTCTGGATAACTGGTGCATGTGCACCTGCATGTAGTGTACCAGAACTGTCTCTGTATGACTCGTGCATGTCCAACTGCATGCAGTGTACCAGAACTGTGTCCCCAACATCAGGATGACTGGTGAATGGGCACCTGCATGCAGTTTACCAGAACTGTGTCCCCAACATCTGGATGAGTGCTGCATATGCTCCTGCATGCAGTGTACCAGAACTGTGTCCCCAACATCTGGATGAGTGCTGCATGTGCTCCTGTATTCAGTGTTCCAGAACTGTATCCCCAACATCTGAATGACCGGAGCATGTGCACCTGCATGCAGTGTTTCAGAACTGTGTCCCCAACATCTGGATGAGTGGTGCATGTGCATCTCCATGCAGTACACCAGAACTGTGTCCCCAACATCTGGATGAGTGGTGCATGTGCTCCTGCATACAGTGTACCAGAACTGTGCCCCCAGCATCTGGATGACTGGTGCATGTGCTCCGGCATGCAGTGTACCAGAACTGTGTCCCCTACATCTGGATGTCTGGTGCATGCATTCCTGCATGCAGTGCACCAGAACTGTGTCCCCCAACATCTGGAAGACTAATGCCTCTGCTCCTGCAGTGTACCAGAACTATGCCCCAACATCTGGATGATCCGTACATGTGCACCTGCATACAGTGTACCAGAACTGTGTCCCCAACCTCTGGATGACTGATACATGTGCACCTTCATGCAGTGTACTAGAACTTTGTCCCCAACATCTGAATGACTGGTGCATGCGCACCTGCATGCACTGACCCAAACTGTGTCCCAATTTCTGGATGACTGGTGCATGTGCACCTGCATGCAGTGTACCAGAACTGTGTCCTCAACATCTGAATTACTGGTGCATGTTCACCTGCATGCACTGACCCAGAACTGTTTCCCCAACATATGGACACTGGTGCATGTGCACCTGCATGTAGTGTACCAGAACTGTGTCTGTATGACTCGTGCATGTCCAACTGCATGCAGTGTACCAGAACTGTGTCCCCAACATCAGGATTACTGGTGCATAGGCACCTGCATGCAGTGTACCAGAACTGTGTCCCCAACATCTGGATGAGTGCTGCATATGCTCCTGCATGCAGTGTACCAGAACTGTGTCCCCAACATCTGGATGAGTGCTGCATGTGCTCCTGCTTTCAGTGTTCCAGAACTGTATCCCCAACATCTGAATGACCGGTGCATGTGCACCTGCATGCAGTGTACCAGAACTGTGTCCCCAACATCTGGATCACTGGTGCATGTGCACCTGCATGCAGTGTACCAGAACTGTGCCCCCAACATTTGGATGACTGGCACATGTGCTCGTGAATACAGTGTGCCATAAGTGTGTCTCCAACATCTGGATGACCAGTGCATGTGTTCCTGCATACAGTGCACCAGAACTGTGTCCCCCAACATCTGGATGACCAGTGCATGTGCACCTGCAATGTACCAGAACTGTGTCCCCAACATGTGGATGAGTGCTGCATGTGCTCCTGCATGCAGTGCACCAGAAGTGTGTCCCCAACATTTCAGTAATGGGTGTCAATGTATAGAATGGTGTTACCCAAACAGTTTAGTGACTCTCGTACAATGCACCAGAACTCTGCTCCAATGATGTTAGTGATTTCTGCTGACACTGTTAGCTAGATCCTTGTGAAATGGGAATGTAATGGAGGTCCCCTCAGGGAATCACACACAACCCACTCTGCATTCAGCGGGGTAGACGGAGGCCTGTGAGTCGGTAATTCTGCAGCATTGCGAGGCAGCGCCACATTTGTGTGCAGCGCAGAGGGCTTGTTGCCGAGGGTCAGACAGTGGTCACACTGGCTGAAAGGGTTGAGATTGTGGCCACGTCATCATTGAAAGGGAGGTGGAGTGGGGAACTTCAGGAGTCCACCAGTGTGTTTCACACAGATAACAGAAAAATGTTAAGAAAAAATTCCTAATAAAGTTCCAGCTTCATATTTGCAAATATGTTTGTTATTTAATCATGCCTACACAGGGGCGGCTCCTCCATTTGGGCGAAGGAGCATCGCCCCACCAGCGGTAGCTACAAACATTTTACTGAAAAAAGGGCGGGCCACTGGGGTGGCGAGTAGTGATGGGAAGAGCACAGCACTCCCTGTCACTGCGCATGTATGTTTGGCTGGCCGTCTCGGGCCGGTCAAACATACATGCCCACTGCGCTGTTGCTGAGCTGGAGAGAGCCTGCACAGTCTCCCAGTCTGCCTGGGAGTGCCCTGGCTGGGTGCTCCCAGCCAATCCCGATGCTTCTCTGAGCAGCGTCAGGATTGGCGCAGGGCAGGCTGGGAGCCAGTGCCTGTTTGCAGCCAGCAACGAAGCACAGGAGCGGAGAGGCATGCAGCGGCAAAGGTACGTTTATCTTCTTTTTTTAATTAATTTATTTTTTATTTTCTCTCCCCACCACCGCATGCTGCTCCGCCCCTTCTGAACTTAGTGACCCGCCACTGTGTGCACAGAACCATCCTTTTGCGGACTTGAATGTGTGTTATCATCTTTGTGGGGACTTGTTTCAGAAC